>NW_019104222.1:0-625943 GCF_001856785.1 Myzus persicae
TGTTTTGGTAATGCATATGGCAAATCATGGTCTTCATCAATTAGAAAGTTCAAGTTGAATGCGTCGATTTCTTCTAAATCATTAACAACCGTATCGTTCACTAGCAATGTATCAGTATAGAGCCAAGCAGTCATATAAATATCAACTACTTTTGTTAATGCTGCAACTAAAAACTATTTCTATTCTGGTTGTCCAGTTCATTACAAAAATTTGCATGCTACTTAGAAAGTGGCGACGGACTTGTAAGTATTTTTAAAAAAATGTCTAAGTCCATTGTTCTGTTCGCGTATTTTACGCGTATTTTACGCATCCTACCGGGGCTCCCGAAGTTTTCGCGGGCCGACTCGCCCCGATCTGATTGCATATTCTGGTTGTCCAGTTCATTACAAAAATTTGCATACTACTTAGAAAGTGGCGACGGACTTGTAAGTATTTATTATTAATTTTTTAAATTTAGTGTTCAGTATTTCGTTCATTTTTTGTTATTCTGTTTTTGTGCGACATCTATTGGTCAACGACTGAATTGTCTGATATTGTGTATTTTAGACGTTTTTGGGAACCCTGCACAGTCTTATCAAATATTGCTAGCGGAACATACGTGTTTATATATTCTCTTGTTTTTTATTTTGCCGGGTTACATGAACAATCACTAAACTATAAATACTTAACGAATGAATAGTAGTGAGCTAATGGTACTTTAAACATTATTAGTGGCCCATGATTGGTCCATTAAATTAATACATTTGTTATGCGACCCGGAAACCCGGTTAATCTCTATTCTGTGGTTCAACCACTTCAATGTTTGACACTCGTATTCAAATCAATACCACAGAATAGGTGAACATTTCACCTATTTCAACCATGCTATACACACTTCACAGATTTCTACATTAGATCACTAGTACTAGTATATAAAAAAGTTCTAAAAAGTTAACCCCCGCTATCAGTTGATGCCTGATCGTCGGTTGACATTATATGGTAATTATTTATTATGTTAAATTGAATTTTATTATTTCTAAACTTGATGCTTAGAAAAAAAATATTTTACATCATAAGATAATTATTATTTTCATTTAAACATTAAAAACGATGTCATTCCTAACCCTTTTTGTATTATGAATGAAATGATTTGCCAACTAACTGCTACGCGAGCTTCACTGATAACATAAATATTATAGGAGTCCCTTATCTGGACGGTGTAGTGTAGGAGCATAGATAATAAAGATATGGATAGGCCATATTGGTCTTATCAGCGGTCTTCGAGGGGAACAATTGAGGCCAAATAAAGTATACCTATATTGAGTATCGACTATCAATATAAAGGAGCCTCAATTGCCTTCCCCTCCGGGAACGCGGCCTCAAATGTATTTAACATAGGCGTGGCCTATCCATATCTTTATTATCTATGTGTAGGAGGCATAGAAGAGAGATTAAAGCCGTGGTCTGTGGGTGATACAAACTATTTTAAATCTTATCAGCTATCTTAATTCATAAACACAGCATAATCATTCGGGAAGTTTATACAATAGTGAATAAATATCAAAATTCAATTTCAATTTATCGTTCCTTGCACGACAATATTTTATCATGAATCCTGTGCGTGATTTGTGATCTTGTGGATTACTGATACATATATTTATAATACAAATTTGAAATGCAACATTTAGATTTGAAGGATTATAAGTTGACTACTGTAATTATAATTATGTAGTGGTGTTTTATTAGATACAGCACACTAAGTTTTAATTTTTAATTTCTGTCTTTGCTTTAAGGTCGATGATGCAGCCTATTATATACCAAATTTTATAACTGAAGAACAAGAATCATACATACTGGACAAGGTAAATGGTGCACCAAAGCCGAAATGGTGTCAATTGAAAAATAGAAGACTTCAAAATTGGGGAGGTATACCTCATGCCAAAGGACTCATACCCGAAAAAATTCCTGATGTAAAGTTCACTTAATTATTTGCAATGACATAGTATAATTTTAACTGCAACGTGTTTTATATAGTGGTTAAAAGGATTTATCGACCAAGTAGAAAGTCTACAAGTATTTCCTAGGACTAACAGACCAAACCACGTGTTAATTAATGAATATTTACCCGGACAAGGAATCATGGTATAAATTTATGATCAACATAAAATATTATTAATTGGTAATCAACGTTGTTTTTTAGCCACATTTAGATGGAAGTTTATTTTTCCCTACTATAAGTACTATTAGCTGTGGATCTCATACCGTACTGAATTTTTATGAGCCACTTAAGGTAAGATAGTAACATAAGATTTGATTTCTTAATAAATTCAAAACTATAATGTTTTAAAAATTTAAAAATGTACAAAATCTTCACTGACAAACTGTTTCACATTCTCAGCAGGTCTACAAAATCTCATTTTTAAGAAGTGGGACAAAATTATAAATCACAATAAATAGCTGATTGTTATAGCACAACCACTCACATAAATAATAATTTTTAACATTTTTATTTTACATAGATTTAAAGTAGTACAAGATTTTTCTCATGATTTTAGATTTAATACCATTGCACACTGCATGTGTATTATAAATAAATTTATAATTTATTAGTTTTTTTAAAAAAAAATACAACTATAAAATAAATTGCAAGATTTTGTTTGCCAATATTCTTCTGAAAAAATTGGAGATTTTAGTCAGAGAATACGTGTTTATCAGAAAAATATATCCTAATAGCATTAATATTTTTGATTTATAATACAATAAGGATCTTTTTATTAATTACAATTATTATTCTTTTAATAATGTTTTTATCATTTTAAGAATGACAAAGAAGTTGTATCAAGTGAGAAAGTATACAGTATATTGTTGCAAAGACGAAGTCTACTAATTTTAAAGGATAAAATGTATACTGAATACATGCATGGCATTGAGGAGAATACCAATGATATCATTGAAGATAAAATATCCAATATAACATTTTGCGGATCAAATGTACAAAATGGAATTCCACTGACAAGAAATAAACGTATATCATTAACTATTAGAAATGTTCCTAGGGTATCCAAATTCAATTTGGACTCTTTGGTGATAAAAAAATAAACTCATTCATTTTAAAACACAAATATGTACAATAAATTGTTTGAATATATTTTTAAATCCACTTAAAATAATAAATCGAATTTATAATATTTACAATAATAATTTTTATCTTGTATATATATATTTTTTATAATTAAAAAGTTGTTGGTAAATAAATATGTTTTTCTAATGTGCATACCCCTACTATTGGTATTAAATAAAAAATAAAATCAATAGATTTACAAACAATATCAAAGCAGGTTGACATCAATACCAGAATAGATTCATGGTTATATACAGCACACAGACACAATAAAATTTACACTTGTAAATTAATAAAAATATTATGATATTGCAAATATGGCAAAACCACGTCACTCAAAACAATCATTTTTTTTTCTTAACTTACATAACTAATAATATAAGATTTAAAAATTGTAATCTAATATTCATTAATATGTATATTTATATAAATATATATCTATGTATATTAGCTATATTATCCTATTTCATATTATGTACAATACATTATTATAAAGAGCTTACAATTTGTCTGTATAATTTTTAATTATAATATTTAATGAATTGTACTGTAAGTAATAAATTAACATTTGGAACAATAAGTTTTCATGGAAGTAAACAATTATTATTTTTTAAACTAGAAATTTTTGTGCGTAAGGAATACAAAGTCAATACATTTACAAGAACTTGGGGCACATCCATAATTCTACTAAAATAATTTTTAAAAAAATCAAAACAAAAAAAGAATATAAATTAAATAATCAATTAGAAAATTATAGCTTTGTAACTGAATAAATTATGTTTACATACATTTATAGACAGATGCCAATGCCAAAAAATAATTATTAAAATTAAGTGGCTGCTACTTGAACATGTAAAATATATTTAATCAGAACATAAAAAGAGAATAAGAAATATGTGATAAGAACAAGAATCAATTGTATTTTAAACATTATTATTCATATTACTTAATCAATGCATTATGAAAAATATAGTTTTCCACAACATTAGTTTTTAAAGTATATGGAATAACTCACAAAAACATTAAGAGATGATACTTAAAATACCATTAACTTGTTTCATATAAAGATACAATTATTAAGTATTAAGTAACAATATAATTTTAAATATTGGCATTGACATCAGGAAATAATTAAGATTGATACATATCTTATAAACAATAAACCATTAAGAACTATTGTTACAAAAAGAAATATCCATTTAACTTTGAATTACCTAATAAATATTTTCGATTATTTTGAAATGTAATACTATTAGCTACCTAAGTTATTCAAAACTTAATAAAAAATAATAAACGAAAATAAGTATAAAATTATAAAAGTTAAACAAGAATGTGAATCAACACATCAAAACAAATTTGTGATATGGTAAGTGTGTTTAACATAAAAATGTAGTCTCTCAAGAAATCAGAATTAAGTTAGATCGATAATATTATTAACAAAATGAATTTTTAAATATTGTTCAAACAAGTAGTAGACTATATTACTTACAAAGTGTGTTATAATGTCTATTATTTACGATTTCTTAGTGTTTTTCGATCGTTGGGGTTATTTTTAACTATTCCAATACCAGCAGTGGTTATTTTGGCAGAAACCGCATTTCCTGCATCTATAAAAAAATTTAAATTGTTATTAAAAAATTCTACATATAAATAGCATAATTGGGTTTAGCAGAACAAATTTTGTGTTTTTGATTTAATATTAGTAAATAATTATTTAATTTTTGGGTAAGAACATTAACTAGGGCATCTCATAAGCTTTTATGGATGATTTAATTTTAAAGTGAGCTACATGTAAAATATCAGTTGTGAATTCCGTGAAATTCTCTCTAATATTTAATCACTAAAGTTTTTGAGGTGCCTTAGTTAATATCTTAACATTTAATTTTGTGAATTAATTCTGATATTAAAGCTAACAATACAATGTTGGGTCGGCTGAATACATTAACTATGTTGTTTGTAAGACTGTAACACATGGGTTTAACATGAAAAGAATTGAAATTGAGCCAAATATACTAATATTTTCACCACTGAATTTTTCAGAAGCATAAATTAATATGGATCTAATTGTTTGATTAAAATTATATTGAGAATAAATTTTACTTCTAGTTTTTGATGATCTCTCTGAAGGTAGTGGGACAGCTGGAGATTTTGGTTCTACTTTCTTGGAAGACTTTTTATCTGTAACACTGTTTTCTTTTTTTTGTTTTGTAGCAATTATTTCTCTTTTTTTCACTGCTGATGAAACTGATGCCAGTACATAAGTCGGTTTAACAGGAGTTTGTGTTTTTCTAACTGATGCTTGTTTTGGTTTTGAAGCATTGCCAATAATTTTTTTAGCAGGTTCTTTTGCAATAACTTTTTTTTTCAAAACTTTCTTGTTTGAAGACTTTTTTTGGTTACTATTGTCTTCTTCATCATCATTCTCGTCACTTTCAGACGACGAATGCCCAAAATCATAAGATGGTTTTTTCTTAGACAATCTAGAAGACTTTTTCACTGGTTGTTGTTCATCAGTTGACACCTTCCTTTTTACAGTTACGCTTTTTTTGCTACCTTTTTTCTTCGTTAATTGAGCTTCATCTTTGAACAAACTTACGTCCACTAAAATAATCATCGTTTAATTATAGGGATTGAAAAATAAGCACTTAACAATAATTAGCAATAATAATTATTAAATAAAATGTTTGGTGCTGGTTTGTTATATCCTCCATTGGGCATGTGAAAACTTTATTCCCCAGCCACTCTGGTTCGTTATCTTATCACCATCCAAATAATATACATATCGTATAAATAATCTAATAATTTAATGGTACTAAAGAACCTTTTTTAAAATTCATCATTATTATACAATTTAAAAAATGTATTATCGTTTATATACTATTTATTATTATGGAGTTTGGCGAGATAATAAACCTGAGTGGTGTAACGATAACGTTTTCAAGTAACAAAGCGGGGATACAACAAACTGGAACCAAATGTTTTAATTAGAACAATAATACATACACCCATCTGGATGTTCTTCAGTTACAGAAGGTTTTTCTGATCCTTTTTCAACATCAATAGATCGTTTCAAAATATTTTCAATTCTTAACTTTTCTTTTTCAGGAAGTTTCCATTGTTCTTTCTGAATTTTTTTTAATGTTATATTTGTCAAAATACAATCAAACTCTGTAAGTATTAAATAATTATTTATTTAGCGTTAATAAATCATTAATAATTAAAATGAGTTTTACTTTCAAATCCATTATTGATTAATAATTCTACTAGACAACAATTAATTAGTAATTGGCACCTAACCTACTTACATGAATGACTTATTTTTAAATTGATAGCTTTCATTTGTCTAACCTCTGATATTCAGCAAAACATTGACAAAATTGCTCAGTACCTACTGATATTTCCATCATACGGAGACTAAAATTAACTGACTAAAGAGACTATTGCGATTTTTCATTA
This sequence comes from Myzus persicae, assembly GCF_001856785.1. Classification (NCBI taxonomy): domain Eukaryota; kingdom Metazoa; phylum Arthropoda; class Insecta; order Hemiptera; family Aphididae; genus Myzus; species Myzus persicae. The sequence continues at coordinate 6,557 of NW_019104222.1, forward strand.
TAAGGAGATTTTGTTTAATAGGGGGGGGGCTTATAAAGAGGTTCTACTGTTTATGTATATAATGAAAAGAAGAATTACATAAATGACCTATATATAGTATTTTTTTTTAAGAAGAAAACCTAAAAAAAATATACAAATAAGATAGTAATTCAAAATGTTTATTTTACCTGTATGGTCATAAAAGTCTGGTGTAAACTCATCATTTGGATGTTGAGTTAGCCACCTTATACGAATGCGGCGGCTAGCTCTATGGATATTTTGCATAGCTTGGCATAAGTAAAATCCTCCTTCTTCATTTCGTACAGCCAAAAATTCATTCCTGAAGTAAAATTGATATTTTTGAATAATATAATAAATTAAATGATCTATAAAAGTGTAAAAAGGGTTCTTAAATATTACTTGTAAAACACGGTTAACTTGTCACTATTGATTTTTGAAGATGGAGTTTTTTCAGAAATTTTGGAGATATGATGCATTTCTGGCAACAATGATAATTGGAAAGGTTGTGTAGGAAGTCTAGTACGCTTTGATTTTATTTCTTCAATAGGTGTATCCTTTTTCAATGATTTTTCCTTTTTCTCATCTTCTTCTTCTAGTTGCTTAAAATAATAAAATTTAAAGTTAGATAATTTATTTTATTATTTAAGATGGATAATTATAAAATAGTATTTAATTTGCAAAAGTACAAAGAATAACTACATACAATAAAAAACATATATAGTATACCCAATGAAGCTATTAATGATATGTCAATTCCCCACAAATATTATTAGAATATACTATTTTCATAGTAGTGACAACATGTTGGTCATTCTCATCTTAACTATTTAAAGAATATTTAATAATAAAGACTTACTTTATGTTCTCTTTTTCGGCGTATACCAACTTTTGAAGTGTTTACAGGTGCTTGTTCAGTTTTTTCAGGAGAAACAGTTAGGCCTTGGTTTGTTTCTGATGTATTCTTAATTTCAGGGGAATCTTGACTGACTTTTGTATCATTTTCTTTTGGTTTGGAAACTACATTTTCAGTTTTATGTATTTCTTCAGATTTCAAAGGATCATTTATAGATGTTACAATGACTTCTGGCAAAACTACTTTATCGGTTTGAACAATTGGCAAGTTATTCTTATCATCTTTCTTTTGAGACAGATTTTCAACTTCAGATACTTGAGGTCTCACTTCAGAAGGGGGAGATTCATTTACACTTTTAACATTGACGGAATTATTTACCTGATTGTGCAGTACTTGTGATTCAATTTTAGGCAGGGCTTCTTCAATTTTCTCACCAATTGGTTTTATATCAGGTATACCATTACAAGCAGTAGATTTTGGAATATTATTTTCAACAGAAGTCATAATAGGCGAAGGGATGACAAACGGAACATTTTTATGTTCATTAACAAGACTCAAAGGTTGAGCTGATTGAGAAGTATTTAAATTAAGTGGAGTTAAATTCGGTGGTTGTTGTACTTTGGAAGGATTTGAAATAGTAGGAGGAGCCAATACGGTTGGCAAAGGCTGCTTCACTGGAGAGTTCATTGCTCCAATACTATTCATGTTTAAGAAGTTAAATTCAATCTGAAATATAGAAAAATAGGTACATATGAAACTTAATCATTTAATACAGTTTTTTTCTTCCAGAACCTATATTTTTGGAAATCGATTTGATGAAGAAGGATAATTGTTTAAATTAAACTATCTACTATCAACATAGAAAATTAAGATAAAATAAGTTATGAACTTATTTATGCTATTTACATATTGCAATTAATTTAACAACAACAAAAATGCCAAGATTTAAGAAATAGAAATAGAATTTAATTTAGAACAATTTGGGAGGGAGTATTTTAAGGCATAATTACATATATAAATACCCTCAGAGGTACCTATATTAGAATGCATTATTTATTATTAAGGATACCTAATAAGTTTCAACTGTCAGAAAATATTTAATAAAAATTGCTCAATGTTTAGATAAAAATATTTTAATAACTACAATTTACACTGATAAATATTTTTTATATATATAGCAACAAGTACCTTTAGGTGAAACCTCTTATGATCATAATTGTTCAATTAAAAATAATTTAATTTATTCAACATTTATTCATTGATATTTAGTAACAAACCTAATTTTTAATGTAGATATGCATTAAATGTTTGTACATTTTTGAAAATAACATGATACATCAAGAATCAAAACATAAATCACTAATGATCATAACTCGTTTTTAATTCTTACAGTGGAATTTTATTTTTGTGTAATTCATATGAATTTATCTTATCTTTAATAGATAGTTATTAAAATAATATAACGAGATTATTTTAACTATAATAAATAATAAAAATAACTTTTGAATACCATACTTACATGTTATAAGCACAATACTTAGTTGCCTTATTTTAGGTATTTTAATGACACCCACCAACAAATTTTATAAATACTAAGTGTTATATTTTTTTCTACGAACATTTTAATTTTAATAATTATTTTCATTGGGTACTTATAAATTATGCTAATTAGTAATATTAGTTCATCAACAAATTATGTTCATTAAAGCTTATTATAAGCGCATGTAAACTACAGTATCTTATACATATATAAGACATTTAGTCTATTAATGGGTCTATTATTTCCTATAATATATTAACACCTGTCAAATATAATATCTCCTCATAGTTTTAAGGCATCAATCTTAAAATAACAACTATTAAGTTCATTTGATAACAGTTAATGGAATATTTATATTAGATATATTATGTATCAAGTTCCAAACCATTCAGAATTTACAAAGTCCAAAACAAATTTGTAAAATCTCAACATTGGATACCAAAACCAATAGGTAGTACACATAGTGCAAAGCTACTCCCCAAGATTGCAGTGCCAAAGAGAGAACTTAAATTTTGGACCATAGTCAAATGTCTTGGTACTCGAATAGCAACTACCGAGAACGACAGTCAACTGTTCATGAAGGTGGATTGTTTATAGACAATGTTTGGTATGCACATTATTCTGAGAATGTAAGAGTAGTTATAGTCTCTTACCGCTACTTGAAATCGGGATGGTAGGGAAAAGAGCATAGCACGTTGAAACGTCACCAATGACCAATACCACCGTACAAGGTAGACGATAGACCGTCAATTCTGCCTGACGAACGAGCGCCGACAGTCGAAGTACGACCATACCGTGCAGGACGACTAATGATGGCGGGCTTATCGAGGGTTATTTACCTTGGCGTATTCCACGGTCTAGTAGCGGGCAGCGTTGTTTGGCACTCTTTGAGATAAGTGAAGAATATTCTTTGGCGTTCCGCCCATAACAGCCAAAACCGATAACTGAAATCCACTGATCTCCGACAACGGGTCGAACGCGCGGAGAGCAACGAGTAAGGGCACCGTGCGCACGGCAGAGACGAATACACGGAGAAATTACACACTCCGGGGCTGCCGAGTACGGTAATGTTATTATTATTAGGATCCTTCACTCAGTATGGAGTGAAGAAAAAGCCTGCAAACTAACTTGCACCGAGAAATAAATAATAATAACTAATTGTAAATTGGAACCACTTCGCCAAACACAACAACAAACGAATCAACACAAACCCGACTCTTCGATGGCGTCAGTCCGACATCAGTGCGCCCAATACCGGCAGCCCGAAACACGCCATCCCGCGCGTCGGTGGCACTGTGATTACCGCCGGACGTGCGTTATGTACATGTCTACCGCGGTATGGAACATAAACAGTAAGCACGCGTGCGTCGCCTACACCCCACGGCTGTTAAATGAACCTATCTCTTTTCTACGCTAACCAACCGGCTACCGGCACCACGCACTGCCGCCAACTAGGACAGGTACTCGTGTCCCGTAACATGGCTGCGCCGACGTCGACGGTTGAGTGTTGACCTGTGCTGTGCGGCTGTGGCTGCCCCTACAACTTACTACTGTGTGCCTGTGTCATTTCCATAGAACATAATATTGTATAATATATAGCTCAAATTCAAATGGCTGTGCGCCTGTGCACTATGCAGGTCTGCGCATGGGACTTTGTGGCAGGTGAGCGGGGCTCGTTGCCCGCGGAAGCGTCGGTCACGTAGGACGTAGATAAACCAGAGCAGGTTACAGGTGTCAATATACACATGACGCACTATTATTGTTGCCGATCAGTTTGTTCGCGGTGTTACTACTGTTACTATATAGTTACTCCTATTGTTCTATGTTACTATTGAATTAGTACCTGAATAAAAAAAGATTATCCGCGCGGACTCGGAAAGTTTGTTTAACACTAACAGACGTTTGGATATTTCAGTATTCGTGCACCGGAACGGTTGCGTAGTCACAGTTATAAGTCGTCCGAATCGATTCATTCCTGTACAAGACGATTTTAATATAATTTTAGCACAAACATTTTAATTAGAACGATCACGATGTTTTCTGCAGAGATCATGCTTAAGAGACTGATCAACATAAAACTGTTTAAAGTAATACACATAATATTTTAACTAAAACAATATACTTAAATATTTTTATTTTTATTTTAGTACACTTAAGAACCGTTGTGTATATTTAAGTATACTATAAGTACTTATATTTAATCAATGGATCTATTGATGTATATTATTGTGTAATAAGTGAATAGCTTATCCATAACTATATAACCGTGGATACATAAATATAAAAGCATATGATCTATAAATGTTCAAATAGTGCCCATGAATTATATTGAGGGTGTTGCTAATGGGCCTTTACCCGTTACGTGTTACACGTGTCATTTATATTCATTATTTATCAAATTTACATAGTGTTTTCTATTAAACAGATTATATATTTCTCTTTATTAAAATATTTACAAAAATATATTATACTAAATACTAATATGATTTGTAGCATGTATAAATTAAAACAATTCTAAATTATTTTATTACACAAAAAAATTATTAGTATGCTGTTGAAAGTTATAGTATGTACAAGTAATTAAATTTATTGAAAAATTTGAAAGTTGAAATCAATACAATAAATCGAGAAATCAAAAACGTTATTGTTGTAATGTTCTTATAATATTGTATTGTACATTTGTGTAGTATTGCTAGGAAGCTAAAGGTCAACCTTTTTTTAGTTTTTTATATTCTTATAATATGCTTATGGCTAATTATCGCAATATTATATGTAATCTATGCATACCATATTAATATCTAGTAATAATCAAAGTACCTATACAGTATTTGACTTATGAACCTTAATAACTAATACCTGCAACTTGCAAGGCTTGACAGTTCTAGCAAATGCATATTTCTTTATATGTATGTCTTGGAACATCCAAAGTTAATAACAAGTTTCACACTTACGAAATTTTATTTTGCTAATTATAGCGGGAGCGTATAAAAAATCCGAAAATTTTGTGTCCTACCTGCATGGTAGCAGAACATTTTTATTGGGCATGTATTTTAGCTTGCAGTTTAGATGATATCAAAAGACGTTTCGACAGTGGTGTAGCCAGGATTTTTTCGGTTTTTTTTGGTAGGTTGGGGGCTGATAATTCGTTTATACAGAGTTGGTTCAACTATAGGTGGGTTTCCCATAAGTTATTATCATCCTGATGTCGAGGTTTTATTTTAGGTTCCAGTTTCTGTATGAGCTAGTATACACATTTGTATTTGCACAGTAACTTGCATGGTCATATAAAAGTTCCCTTCCCTAGCTACGCCACTGAGTTTCAGCCAAAATACATGTTGGGACAATTTTAGACTAAATATTTATCAGCTAAAATACTGCCGGCCACATTATTTTTGGACTTTTTTTATATATATCGCCATTGCCGTAAGCTATAGTGGGACAAGTTTTCGGTCCTTAGCTTAGATCACATATTCATAAAATAAATATACAACTATTATTATTATTATACTATATGATCTAAGGTCCTTAGCATGTTTCATATTTGCTGCTCAGTAGACAGTAGTAGTACATATTAGAATTGTGTTTTGAACATTAAACACCTGCGCCCCTTTATGGGACTCAGTATCTTGTTCTCGATTGCCTCTGTGAATAATCTACTGCTGAGGTGCGTGCTCACGAAGGGGGAGGGCGTATGGTCGAATTGTACTTATTTTAGTCGAACTGCACTTGGGCTCATAAAAGGTATTCCAATAAAAATATCATGCATTTGAAGAGGTTAAACGTTTAGAAAACACTCATTTTCCTTCCTACTTACAGGCTTAGGACTGACAAAGATTTTAATCAATGAGTCAATGATGTGTGTTTTTATACTTATTTATTTATTTATTTTTTTTTGGTCAGTTATTACGGTTTCGGGCAATAAAAGTGCTTAGATTTTCTTGAACAGCAACTTTTCTGGTAGGAAAGTGAATCTAGTTGGTGCATTTAGGAGGTCACAATATTAATTCCGAACAGTTTTCAAAAGCAACAGGAAAAACAGGAATTTTTATTCAAAATCAGTTTTGGTTTTTAGTGTAACTCTAAAAAAATGACCTTAGATGGATGAAATTTTCACTAAATATTTGTGTTCGCATTTTCTATACACCATAAAATTGTATCAAAATATTTTAACTTGTGTTGAACTATTTATAGGCATACCTATACAATTTTCGTTTATTATTTATTTTTTTAAACTAAAGCCGATAAAAAAATTGTAACTTGGTCAAATAATTTGTAAATGTAATACAAGGTTCCTCATAAGTTGTTGTTAATGGAAATTAAAAAAAAATGAGCTTAAATCCACAATATTTTTTTATGAGCGTTTAAACATAGAATTTTAACAAAATTCATAAAAATCACGAAAATTAGCAAATTGTATTTTGTTAGAAATTCATGAAAATGTTCCTTTTTATACTTAAGATTTGAAAATATAATAAAAGTTTCTTTCTACGTCTGTCTATCTTTATCAAAAAAAAAAAAAATCAACCGGAAATTCAAATTAAAGTTTTATGAGCGTTTGAAGTTAAAATTTTTACAATATTGGATATTCACTCAATTTCTCTTGTAGCAATTTTCTTATTTTCTTATAATTCAAAAACGAATTACTATAGACACTTGTATGTATATTTTATCAATTCATATATACTTGATAAAATTTTCAAAATATTTTGACTCGTTTTAAGCTACATGAACATTTTCATTTTCAATTTTTTTTTTTTTTTTTTATCTATGAAAGTCAATACAATTTTCATGGTTGGGTAAAAAAAGCATGACGATTTAATACAAGACTCTTGATATATTGCTACAATAGCAGTTGAAAATTTTTAAAAATACATATTCACAATTTTTTTTTATAAGCATTTAAAGTTCAAATTTTGACAATATTTATCAAATTGAAAATTGGGAATGATTTTGTAGTTAACAATTTATAACATTTTTAATTTTCAAAGGAAAGGATTAAAATATTTAAAACAAAGTTCTACTTAGCAGTTTTTTCCGTAACTAAAAAATCTTAAAAATATATAAAGACAGTTATTTTTTACAGACATTTTAAGTTAAAATGTGGACCTAATTACATATTAACACGGAGAATAACGTTTGTCATTTTGTTGTCATTCGGTTCCAAAATAGCTCAATTTTACAAAAGTATATTTAATATTTTTCCAGCATCATTGATAATTTCAGAATAATATTAATTCAACTTACCGGCTACCATATTAATAATAAGTAATAATAATATAAAATATCCTAGTCTGACATACCGTCTCCGCTCAGAATCGTTTTTCATATACAATTATATCATATCATTGAATTAAAATTTAGTACCATCCATTACAGTGCCTTCCTAGACACCTAATGTACAGCAGAGCGACATCCATTTTCCCGATTTTTTAAATTCTTTTTTTAAATCGTCAAATATTATAATTTTTTTTTATTTTTATCATTTTTTTGTAGTGATAACAAATTGCATTCAAGAACTCTAACCTGGTAATACGCTTTTGAGTATATAATTTAATATATTTTTCAATATAATTTATGTTTTTCTAGTACTGTGTAGTTGAGAGTCTTGTATCAGTATTCTGCTTAAAATATAAGTATCTATTTGAAATTGTGTTAAAACATCAATTAATACAAATGTATAAAAGTCCATCGTTCGAAATATAACTATATCAACTAAATTAGTCACTAAATTCTTGAACAACGTGCAATTTTCTGGGATAGTTGAAATAAAGTCATTATAGTACCTATAAGATTTTTATAATTTTAACTCTTTTTTTTTGAACTAATGCAGTTCGACCACTACTCCTGCTTTTTACCCGAATACAGTTCGACTTTAACCTTTTAAACCTAAGTGCAATAATTAGACCATTTCTTTTTAGGTAATAAGTGCTATTCGACTATCCAGCACGTTGGATGAGGGTGTCATATACCCCCTTTGGCTTATTTTTGTCGAATAAAATATATGATAAAGCAATGAATGTATATATATATACATAATATGGTTCTGAGAATAGTCAAAAATTCATTTCCCCCTTTCAAAAAAGCTGAACAGATTATGTAGCCGATCCCGGTAGATATATTTATTCATTTTGTCAAAATATTTAGGATCCTTCCAAAATCCAAATTAATATAAAATTAAATTTTTATAATTTTGAATTGTCAATATTTCGTATTCCTGTTCATAATTTCTTAATGAGAAATGATAATAAGTAATCATAAAATGTACCTCGCAATTAGTTATTTAGAAATTATTACTATTTTATTTTTGTCTTAATGTTTTATAGAAACAGTATATGCTAAGTAGTACGATATCAGCTAACATAGAAGATGCAGTATTACAGGGAATCAATAAAGTTAACTATACATCCAGTTTAGATATAAATGAACCATCTTTAAATAGCCCTGTACCCATTTTTAAAATATTAAACGATGCTGGAGACATTTCGAGTAATTGTAAATCTATAATTGTAAGTAATATATGAAATAATCATTACTTATTGTACTAAATATTTGCAATATTTAAATACAGATACCAGAAAATGATGAGTTGATTAAAATGTATAAATCTATGGTCTTGCTATCCATAATGGATAAAATGTTGTATGAATCTCAAAGGCAAGGTAGAATATCATTTTATATGACAAATGAAGGTGAAGAAGCTGCACAAATTGGTAGTGCAGCAGGATTACATTTTAATGATCTTGTGTATGGGCAATACAGAGAGGCGGGTAGGTGTATACTTCATCGTATTCACCCATTTTTGAAATAATAATTAATTACTATGTACAATACAAATATTTAACAATTTTAATTTTATAGGAGTTTTATTATTCAGAGGCTTTAAACCTGAACAATTTATGAATCAATGTTTTGGTAATGTAGATGATCTTGGTAAAGGAAAGCAAATGCCAGTACATTATGGATCTAAAAATCTTAATTTTGTAACTCTTTCGTCTCCACTTACTACTCAGTTACCTCAAGGTATAAACCTATACATATGCAATGATACACCATACACTTTTGATTGAATAAAATACTATACTAAAGAAGATATTCTTTTTTTTTAATTTTAAAGCTGTTGGATCAGCATATTCGTTTAAAACATTAAAAACCGATCGTTGTACTATTGTTTATTTTGGCGAGGGGGCTGCAAGTGAAGGAGATGCGCATGCTGCATTTAATTTTGCGTCAACTCTGGATTGTCCGATAATATTTTTTTGGTAAATTAAAATTGATTTCTGTCGCATTGTTTGAAAAATAATGTTACTGTTATGTTTAGTCGTAATAATGGATATGCCATATCAACACCAGCAAATGAACAGTATAGAGGAGATGGTATTGTAAGTCAAGGTCCTGGCTATGGAATTGCTACCATTCGTGTCGATGGCAATGATATTCTGGCAGTATATAATGCAATTATAAAAGCTCGAGAATATGTTATGACTAACACAAGGCCCCTGCTATTAGAAGCTATGACGTATAGGTATTTTTCATAATAAATTGATTATTTTTTATGTATGAAATTAATGAACAATTTAAAATCCAATTAGGCGGGGACATCACAGTACTTCTGAAGATAGTACTGCATACAGATCTAAAGACGAGATTGAACAATGGTCAAACAAAAATCCAATTACAAGATTCAAGAAATTACTTGAGAAAAATAATCTTTGGAATGATCAAAATGAAGTTGAATATGTAAATGAAACTAAAAAACAAGTAAATATATTTAAACAATATTAATTTATAAATAAAACCGTAGGTACAATTTTTATGTTCATTATGTCTTTTTTAATTTATTTTAGTTGATGCAGTCATTTACTATTGCATCGAAAAAAAATAAACCGAATTGGAAAGAAATGTTTAATGATGTGTATCACGAAATTCCAGATAATCTATTGTAAGTATAACTATGGAAATATAGAGAGAGAAATGTAGGCTGTAACAGAAAAATTTGACAAATGAAATAACTTGTATTCTAATCGAGGGTTAGGTTAGGTTTTTAATTTTTCTTCCATATAATTACGCGTGTACTACACGTATTAATTACTTACTATTATCTATTAATTATATGAAAACTAAAAATAAAAAATATTGATTAGAACGCAAGTTATTTAATTTATCATATCTTTCTGTTACACTATGTAGTATTATATTAAACAAGTATTATTAATACTTTTAAATTACTTTGTTTTTATTTGTAAACTTAAATGTTTTTGCCCTGGGTAGGAGATTTTTTTCCAACTGAGATTAATTTTTGTTGAGTTTTTGTTGACATAGTTACTTAATAGATATTAACAAAAACATATTTATGATTATGATTCATAGATTTTCTTTGTAGCTTAAACATTCAGTAAATATATCAAGTAGAATGGTACTTTGCATAGATAATGTTTTTTTTTTAAATTTTTTTATCAATTACAAGAAATATACATAACACAAATATAGCGAAATATTACTAGAAATTGATCTGAGGTAAAACCTCCTATCTTAGAGCACGAATTATTTTTTAAAGCTAAACAAAAGAAAGTAAAATAATAACAATAATGATAACTAGAAAACAAAAACGGTTCTTACATTAAACATAGAAAGTGGATAATAAATAATAATTAATATAACGAGTGATTAAATACACATAATTTATTATAACATAATTATTTTGTATATTAGATCATTCTTATTACAATAACTTGGAATTTTGTTCCCTTTTTCTTGCCTCTTATTATAATCTATTTATATTATGTTATTTTTCGATTTATATTACCGTGGAATTTTTTTTTATTAGAATTTCTTAGTGTAAACTATAAACTCGACAATTACAATATCGTAGTAATATAAATATAATACACCGATATTACACCTATTTTACAACATAAATTAATATGAATATACAATTAACGGATTATTGTAATCATGAACTACTACCAGCAGTATTTAACCTTCGTAATTAAATTATAGTTGTACCACTTGTACATATTATAATATTATTAAATAATTTACTAAAAGAATTAGAATGATTTTGATAAAAATGTTTTGTAATTTTTATTTTACAGAAAACAAATGAATTCACTGGAAGATCATCTATCAAAATATTCTGATCGTTATTCTAAAGAATAAAAAGTAAAAGTGTAAAAAATATTGTTGATTATTATAAGTTATAATTGTATAATTTAATTATATATCATCGTTAAAGATTTGATGTAAAGTACTTATATCTATGCTTAAAGTATTAAAAAATAATACATCATACTTATTCATAGTATATGTTTATGTTATATTATTTCGTTTCAATTACGTTAATTTATTATTTAAAAAAAATTGTATTTTTACTTCCAAGCACGAGTCTAATTAGACTAACAATGAAATATTTAACATTCTTTGTTATCGATAAATTGTTTTTAAATAATGTAGGTACTCACTACTCATAAGACTTTGATCTATGCAGAGATCGTAAGTTTTTAGTTGGAAAGAAATGACGTGCCAAAATAAAAACCGAAATACCGTCTAATACTAATACTGAGATGCTCGATATTCGATCCGTAGGACAGATATTCTCGCAAACCAGCTTAAACCCGTTACACACTGCATCACTGGTCGGTTTCCCATTGCACAACCACCCCAGAGTCCTCCCGACTTTCGGACCTGGAGTCATGTACAAGTTGCAGCAACTTAGTTGCTGTCTGCGAACGCTTATATTTAATATTCGGTGAAAAACCTGCTTGCAGGACTATCTCTAACCGCAACTCGAGCCTCGAAGACATCTTTACCGCCCACCAGCGGTCATGAAACCCTTGGATGTGAAATCCAGCTTTCGCTAGAAATATAGTAGTGATAACTGATAATAAAGCAGTGATAACGGATTGTTTGATCATATTATTTAAATATAATATACGATTTAAAATTTAAATAATAAAGTGGTCACATATTATATGCGCATAAATGCATAATGTATAATGGTAAATTGTATGAGATATAAAATTTATCACGATTCATAATTAAATATACTGCATTAGGTACCACATAATATATTTTCCAAAATACGTAAAAAAAAAGAATTATTTATAATGTAGTGTGGTACAAGGGTTGAAATTGCAACTTTCAACTGATGTGATACCTGTGAGCCGTGGCAGTTGTTTAATAATGATCTGTTTCTGAAAACGTCCAGTAAAAATTGCGTTTGAAATCGTAATAAATATTGATAAAAAATTAGGTGTGTAATGTAGTATAATATAATATTGTTTTACATGCTTTGCATAAACATAAAGTTTTGCCGGCGTATAGTATATGCAAAATAGGTACATTAATGCCGTATGCGCCACATGAACGAAACTATGTCGGGTTGCATACTTGCATGACCGATCAGTGATCTCTAAACTTTTAATGAACCAATAGTGAACTAACTGTCCCTTAAACGTAATTGAGTGGCTCATGATTGGTCATTAAATTTTATTGAACCATTAAATTAATCATTTTCATGCAACCGGATATTAGTATTATAATAAGTCAGATTAAGTCTTACCTATTCGGCTATTCATGTGTCACGAATAATATGGCATGTGAAACGATTAAACGAAAACCAAATGTGTGCGCCTGAGGTACTTTGTGCATTATGGACCGTTACACAAGTGCGCCTTTACAACTCGAGTAAGCAACTCTATGTACCCGACACACGGAATGAATATCGACACGAAGTGCCAAATATGACAACGACAACGTAATGACTAGTGACTGCAGTCTACAACCAGATCCTTGGATAAAGGAAGTTACAAAGGAAAAGGAGCACGAATCAAGTCAGTCATGATTCCAGAATCCCTGCCGTAGATTTGGTGTGGTGTTATGACCACAGTCCACAGGGCGTAATTATAATAATGAACCAATAACCACAGAATAGAATAATAACTATTATTAACTAAAACTCATTAGCGCAAATCTCAGGGTGCTAAGGGTGCTTAGCACCCTGAATTTTAATGCTAGCACCCCGAATCCCGTGATTATAACTTATAGTACTACTACCATAATATTTCCATAATAATTATATTTACTAAAAAAATAAAATAAAATTTATTTAATAATTTTTATTAATAATATGTTAAGTGTATGTCTGGATAAATTAAACTATTATGAGTTAAAACATATACTATATAATATGTATACACTATACAGTATATATAATTATAATAAAAAATAATTGTATTAATAAACATTGAACATATAACGATATCGAATATGCCCACCTACACAGACCGCGACAAAACTATTTTAATACTATTCTGTAGAATAATTACTCATACATTGCCCTACGTCGCCAGCCATGGCAAAAAAAGTACTATATATAGTATAATAATAATGATTCCACATTAAAGGATTTGTTTTCAATAAATACTGAGTGTTAAAAGTCTGAAATGATAGTTGCTAAAAACTGTGAGATTCAACTTACTGAAAAATTTGGGTTCATAAAATTAAAACAGGTAATCAGTAGGTACCTAAAACGGTTAATCAACATTTATTTAAGCTGCTTAAAGTTATTCACATTAAAAGAGATATACCTAGTTCTTAATAATGAAATTATTTTAAATAAATGTGTTGAAAATAAGTGTACATTGCCACTAAATTTTTAACAAATAAAATAAATTTGTTTCGCCTAAAAAGTTTGGATTTATAGTTAGTTGTAATTTATTAATATTTATATATATGGTGTAGTTCTAGGGGTGTGTGGGGGGCATAGTCCCCCACACGTCTGTTTCCACCAAAATTTGTTTGGTGCTTAAGCCCCCCCCCCCAAAATTTTCGAGTGATTTGCCCCTATGCTAAAACTACTTATAAGTTACATCTACGGTGTATGAAGGTACATGCAATAGCGAGAATCTAGTCGAGAGAGCATCACAATGGTAGACTGGACTGTCTGAACTAAACGACCTGGGCAGTCAAGCACATAATATTAAGGTCGCTGACTTAAATCTATAAAATGCGTAAACTTCCTATATTAACAGTCTATATTAAACATAGAACAAGTAATATTATAGTAAATTTACTAGTGAATATTTTTTTAAAAGTCAATGGTTTTTAGTGTTTTGGGCATTTTAAATTAAAATAAGATATCATATATTTTATATTTAAACAATGATTTGAGGTTTTGTTGTAATTCAAAAATAATATCCATGGGCACTAGACAATTTTAAGTATATTATAATATTTTATATTTTTATACACACAATAACGTTTTCAAATCCTATTTTATCAGCAAAATAGATGTATTTAACCCACTTTATAAATATAGTGTATTACTAATATCTAAAATTAAAATAAATTACTTTAAAATCAATAATAACAAAATATACTTGTGTTTTTGCTCAGAATTGTTTTTCGTATATACAATGATTAAGACCGCTTAATGACCGGTATGATTACCTACTTGCCCAAATTTTCAAATAATAAATATTATTTGATAAAAGAATCATCCTATGTATAAATGTTAAGATTCTAATTTTAATTTTAGCTTAATTCTTAACAAACTATATGAGTTAACGCAAGTTTTAATATTTTGTAATATTTAACTAAATATACAATACAAAACAAAACAAAATCAACAATCATTACAAATGTCGCATAATAATATATTTGATATTTCTATGGTAACCATGAACAATTTTACAAATAATTTTTTTTTATTAAAGAATTTCCTCATTATTTTTATAATATATTTGCATATTTCTATTTTGAAAAAATGTTTTTCCATATTCAAATGTAGATACCATTATGGCACATGCAGGTGCTACTTTGATTATCCGTGGAACTAATCCTCTAAAAATTGCACGAGTTCCATTTGTTTGATATATGTCAATAACTGCTTTAACTGTCCACTTGGAAGCTTTTCTAGGAGGTTCTGAAATAACTACTAAGTATTTAATTTATTCAAATATAGAATTTACTTATTATATTATTGCTATTTTTATTACTAACCTGTAATAATTTCTTTTTCAGTTAATTCAATTTGACGAATGGTTTTGACAACATCAAATGGTGTTGTTAATGCTGCAGCCAACTAAAATATTTAACATTTATTTAATTATTGGAAAATACAAAAATATATTAGATTACAAAAAATAATAGTGAATAGATTTTGGAATGAATTATTTCATAGATTGTTTTCTGATATATTTCTGCATTATTTAATTTCTTAAATTTAATAAAATTTAATAAAATATAAGAAATGAGTTTTTAAACAGATTCATCCATTGAGATATAATATGAATGAATTAAGGGGTTTTTTTTACACTTATTCAATTTTTTTTTAAGTAACAATTTTAGTTAAATCAAACTTAATTACCGCTCCAGCTATGCTCCCTGCTAAAAAGTTGTACATAAATGATGTTGGTTGGCCTGATATTTGTTTAATATGTTCATATGTAACCCAATATAAACCTTAAAAAAAAACATCAAATTAGAAATAATTTATACAAGAATTAACTGTAGAAAATAATAAATATATTTAAATAATCAACGTTCAAATTTTTAGTACCTTATTTATAAGGACTTTAATAACAATAAACAACAAAATTCTAAAACCAAATTTAATAAAAAAAAAGTTTAACTCACCAGAAAAAGGAACATCTCTAAGTAGAGTAGAACCTAGACCTTTCCATAGACCTTTATAACCATGATACTCTAGTAAACTTTGTAATGCTTGATGTACTTCTAAATAACTAAGTTTTTTTGATTGCATTTTGGTACGGATGAGTTCTAATGGACTAACTGATGTAGCAGCTCCAAAACGGGCAACACATCCTGATATACCAGAAATCCACAATGGTTGATTTTGATTATTGTTAGCATAAAATGGTTTTGTTAAATCATGAAGATAACATCGTATTTGTTCATATGATACAAAATAAACAATTGTGGCAGGTACTGCAAGTATCAATGTTGGACTCAACCCACTCCATAATGACCAAATTCCTTCATTTTTGCTTATTTGTTTAAAAGCATCCTAAAAAAAATTAATTTTTTTTAAGATTTTTAAATTATTTTAACAAGCTAAAATATCTTTACAAGAGTTCCATTAAATTGGCTGGGCCTGTTGTACCATTGGATATTTCTGTAATAAGGACTATCAGAGGTATTTTTTTTTAATGTATTACATGGACAAATATGGTCCATTAATCCATTGGAATAAAAAAAACATGTATGTTTATTTGTTATTCTAGATTGTGCTTGCATGCGAACTTTTATAACATCCAATGGAGTAACTAAAAAGTATGTAAATTCATATTATGATTCAATTTTTAAATATATTATAATTTATAATACAAACAAATAACTAACCAAAAAATGAAGTAATTAAGGCTCCTGTACAGGCAGCAGCCATTTGCTGCACTGGTTTTATTCGAAACTGAGGGTCATCGATCAATAGTTTATTATTTGAGTTATATTTAGAATCCATGACTTTTTAAATAATAAGTTGATCTAAAAAAGAAATGCTGGTTAAAAAGTATAATAAATATCTATTACTTGTATTATTTATCTTCATCATTGTAAATTTTGAAACAAATACTAGTTTATACTATTTGAAGGAACCTCAGTAGAGTAAGAAGCTGACAACTATTAAATCGGTTTATTATTCATAACTTAAAGAAAAAACTATTATAAAAGTAAAAATAAATTACTTGATTTCTAGTACATACTCACTAATCGTGTTTTATTCATTCAATACAATAGATAGCTATAAATTAGACGCTCCATTTTTTCCATAGCCATTATAATGATATTAATAAAATAGAATATAACACAAGTTAAGATGAAAATACAGATTACAGTTTCGTAATTAATAAGTCATTATGTTTCAATATAGTACGCCGAAAAACGGCTACTGATTTTGAATTGATGTTTAATAATATATTGAATTTAAGTCAATAAGTCATGAATTTCACCTTCGCATGGTGACTACTGTGCATGATTGTGAACCGAGCGAGTACTAAACTACTAAATCGAACGTTTGAATTAGTGCGAAGTGAACGATTATAGTGATTACCATAGAGCATTATCATGGGCAATTGGCAATTGGCATACTGATTACTGGCAACAGGCAAGTGTCAATATTCCGGCATTAGAGCATACCCGCATAGAACATAGAAACACAGGCCACAGATCATAATATAAATTATTTTCTGTGATAGAAATGGCCAGTCGTGGGTGTTACACACAGATTTCTATCTAATAGTAGAACATGATGGAAATAATTATTTCTATCATGGTATAGAAGTCTGTGGTAGCGTGGTGTTACGTTGTCGTTTGCCATATTGGTGATTACAAACTGGTTAGGTTAGTACACAATATAGTGATAAACTGATAAACTGATAAAAGAGAATTTTTTGAAAAATATTAAATAATGTCATAAAATTGAAAATTGAGAATTGTGCGTTAAGCACGCTTAGAATAACTGAATTCTGTGCTATAGGCCCGTGCCTATGTATATATTTATGTATCATTAATATATTTTAACTGATATTATAAAAACTTACGAGGAACGTTATAGAACATTTCCAGCTTTTTGGACCAATGAACAATTTTGTATCGATATTTGTAGAAAAACGCTAACATTTATTAAAAGTTATTGCTGTTCAAAACGAGTCAAAATATTTTGAAAATCACAAAATATACAATTGGTGAAATAAATATTTACATTTATTAGTTTTTGAGTTGCAACAAAAAAACCAAATCAGTTCCCAAAAAATACCCATTTTTCCTTAATTCTTTTTCTTGGATTTTCCTGATAATTAAAAAAAATTCTGAGAATTTTCAATTACTATCTCGTGAAAGTACTAGCAGAGGTTCGTTTTTATTTCAGAAACTATCCTTAAAGTTGAACATCGCATCAAGTAGTAAAATCTGTATCCAGACACAAAAAAAAAAAATAATAAAACACTTAATTCCAACAATACATTCATCTCTCCACGCAGAATCTAGTGGCGGATCTATCTCCGTCATTCACCCTCCGTAATAACTATACCATTAATGGACATTATATTACCAAAGTATCATATATAGTCTATGAATTATGATATTACTTAAAAGTATGTCTATTCCTATAGGCTATAGTATAAATAATAATATGTCCAAGGAAGACAGCTCATGGGAGATTATTGGAGACCTTGGTTCTATGATTCGAGAATAAATGGTCTTAAATATTATATAATGTTCATGGATGTCTTACAATGTTTAAATAAAAGTATAAGTATTTTTTACCTTATGGTATAAGGTCTATGATAATATTATATAATATAAATTTTCGGTGGATAGGTAGTGGTTGGGATCTAGATTCGGGACGATGAGAGTCTCATCTCTCATCATGAGACTAGATTATATCAGTATTATGTCAATGATGATTGATGGGATATTGAGATCGAAGGTCCACCATGTTGGGCCACAGTGTAATTAATAATATTATAATAAGACATTATTTTATTATCTATAGGTCAATGTACGACAGTCATTGACTGTCAAGATTGGAAATATTCGTTCGTCCGAACACTCCGAACCAGTGTCAAAAATAAGCTCCCTCGTTTGTCTTTACGCCACAGAATATTTTTAACCTTGAAAGCCAGATCTGTACAGTGACCTGAGTTTGCAACAGATAGAGAAGCTTGATATTTCTATCTTAAACCGTGGTGTGCAACATATTATTATCATTGATATGGTTCAATATTCAGGGGATTTTTTTTTGGTTTGGAGTCTTGTTCCTATGTTTGATTGTAGTTCTGAGTTCTGACCATGCCTTAGTTTATGGCTAGGTTAGAAAAATCAATTCAGATCTTGGTCACCACAGAAATAATGAATATATTGTGTCATGTATACTGAATAATTTATACAGGGTGATTACTGATACACCAAGTATGAGTAGTATGATTATTGCTCAAGCTCAATCCATTTTTTCCTTTAGACACAAACTAAACTTAGATTTTTTAAATTTTCAAGTATGTATGAAGCCCCGTCCAGACCAAACAAAAAATTGTTGCCAACAATGTCAGGAGCATATTTTTTTTTGGGCTTGACCGGGTTTACAGAATACAATTTTAAAAACATGCATTTTTTTGATATTTTAAGTGTCCTTTGGAAGTACAAACTTATTTTTTCAATATAAACTACCTACCATTTGCTAATATAAATTGTAAAGTAATACATTTTTGATATTTTCTAAATCTTAATTTAAACTAGTAGATCCTGAGTAAACCGCTAAACTTTAAGTAGATACTAATAGCAGTAGGGATGCAGAATGAATTTTTATTAACTATTTTTTTATCCCGTATTATGGATAATAGTCATGAATAATTCATAATTATTATGATAATAGGTTTGAAAGATTGGGGGCTGTGATGATTAAACAATTATACTAACTATTATAGTCATTTCAATTAATTAATTTAGGTTTTATAATTTGTAAACATTTTCCTAGTTGTAACAAGGTACCTATTAGACTGAATAATATTTAAAACTTTAATTGTTAGTAGATAATAATGAATAACTATGAAACTACTCATTCAAATTTTGATTTAGCTAGTCAATATTTCATCAAATTCATCTTATTTATAATTTGTGGGTTATTATTGATGTAAAAAGTTCTTTAATAATGTGAATGACAGATTATTTAATATCTATGAAGTTTTAAAGTAAATAAGCTTTTGTATATCATTAATTATTTTTTTCATCATTAGTATTTTTTTAAACTTTTACTAATAATTACTTGAGTTAAGTATAATGTCACTTTTTTAACTTTACTTAAATAATTCAAATCAACATTTAATTTTTTTTTTTCATATAACAAAATATTATGCTCATTAAAAATCTAAATATATCTTAAAAATGTTTATATTTAGGTGAATCAGATTATTCTATTGTGCTTAGTTTTTAGATATTTATTTTTTATTACATAATTGTCAATTATTTATAAAAATGCATACATTCAATCACACTAAGTACTCTAATGAGTTACAATGATATTTATTTTTTTTTAAATAAATAGGGCTATCATACCATATGTGCTCTACCGTAGATTGCAGTCTACTTGTGATTACGAGAAGCTTGTCGTATGTACTCTATACCATATGTAATTCATATCTTTACAGTTTATTATGTTATAACCTAAGCTTCACGATTACAGGACGCTTATTGTATTTATATCTTTACTATCGAGAATTAATGGTAATAAAGATTAGCAATATTTGGTAATGCATCGTATAAGTTTTGATCGTAGATAAAATTTCAAAATCACATACCCAAAGAATCAAAAGTTTGTGGAGACCTCTGAGGCTAAAAAATTGTGAAAGATATGTGTGGTACAACTCCAGATTTGCTTCCAAGGTATAATATTATAATATAATAATAATATAATTACATACCTATTTATAATATAATAACTATTACAGGTATCTTATTGAAACGTGGCGGAGAGGTATAAATAAAAGTGATACATTGAACGTGTTTTGAGGGACATGGCACCAGTATTTTTATTTTTATTTAAAATTTTTATATTTATAATTAATAATGAAACCAATAAGTAATAACGAGGCAACGACAAACTTCGATAATATTATATAATAATTTGTAATTGCAATACCTAATATATTACTTACTTATAAAAATTTTTGTTAGGCATTTTAACCAATTTTACATGATCCCATTTATGACTTAGTACAAGAATAAATTGTCTACAATCTTAATATAGTTGTAGAGTAACATGGTAGAGCGCATACAAACAGTAGAGCGCATACTACATGATAGCCATAAATAGATAACATGTATTGTAGAAAATAAATTTAAAAAAAAATATAGATTACAAGTAATTCATTTTATAAGATAAAATAATTAATATAAATTATTATCATATTTATATAAATTGACTAACTAAATATTAAAATTATATTATTCAACCTTGAAGGATTTATGGATATTATGTTAGGATTAAATTATGCCAGTTTCTAAATAAAAGACACAATATTTTCCTTACATAATTGTATTTATTATAAAAATTGTATTCATATTACTGTAAAATAAAATAATAAAACACAAATTGTTCAATAATTCTAGAAAATAATTCCTAAACATAGAATAATTTATATTTTCCATACAAGTGAATGAAACAATGTAAAACATAAAAAAATACAAGAAGCAGATAATCAATTAGCAAAGTAAGGGTGTTACTTAATAAAACAAACTCATAAAGTTTAAAAGTGCAACTTACTACAATATAGCATACAATGAATTATTTAAATAAAAATATTTGTTAAAATTTCGATAAAATATCACATTAAAAAAAATTATATACTTAAATTAGTCAATGTAAAAACTATATCTTTCTAACATCAATTTTTTTTTTAAATACTTAATTACATTTAGAGAATACTACCTATAGTATGGACGGAACGTGTAAATAATATTTGAGAATTAAGTATAAATATATCTTATAGGTAAGAAGTTAATATGTTAAGGTGAACATAATCAATTTAATTAGACAATTTTATATTTATTTTTAAAATTTCACCTTTGAAATTTAACAACCACCTTGAAGTATTATACTTAATAATCAACAATTATTTTTAAGGCAGTCTGTAAGTTAGCTTATATAAAAAAAAAAAATGAGATTCACAACTTAAAATCAATAATCATAAATGTCATAGTCATTGATAATAAAATAAAACGTTTACATTTTAAACATAACCCATAACATTATTATAAAATATTTAATTTAATTAAATGTTTAAAAGAGAAAGATATTATAAAATACTGATAATAATGAAAATGGAAATAAATCATAAACATGTGTTTAATAAAATAATGGTAAGTATTAAATATTATTTAAAATAGTAATAATAAAGTAAAAACAACAATAATTTTTTGTTTTAATTGCAATGTAAATCCAAATTTACCAAACACACTCTAATACAGTGTAAATACTGGTATTAATAACCAAAAAATAAAATCTGCTAATTGGTTTCATTTGATTTGTTCTTCCATCAATAAAATATTAATGTTTTATAAGGTTTAGAACCCATATAAAAAATAAGAAAAATTCACTAATAATCAATTTTGAAAATTATAGTTTGATTAAATAATAATAATGATAATAAAAAAAACTAAATTAAATAAACCATTCTCGTTTTTTCTGTACTTGGTGACCAGTGGTTGAATGTATAACAGCATCATCAGGATCTAATGCTATATCAGCACCTCGATCTTCTTGGGTAATATAATCACCTTTATGACGAGCCACATATCGACCAACCAAAAATGCAAGTATCAGAATTACTATTAAAATTATTGAAAATATTCCTAAAAAAAAAAAAATATTTTTAACAAACAAATACATTTAATAAATAATAACATGAATATTTACCACCAATTAAAGCAGAGTTAGTCTCATTGTATGCAGCCTTTACTTTATTTTCATCTAATATGGGAGGGGGTCTAGTCTCGATAATAGGTGGTGGATGTGTGACTGGTTCAACACCACAAAAATCTTCCTTTATCGTGGCTAGATTATACATACAAAATTATTATTTCAGGTTAGTTATATCAAAATTATAATAATATATAAATCATACATCTAGTTAATGGAGTATACCACAAAAAAAAATCTTTTCTTCAAATTATCATTTAATATTAAATAATTGAAGTTAGAACTATTGAAAATCCTTTGGTTGAAATTCAATGTAAAAAAAATATTATTTAGGAAAATGGCTAGAATTGGGGTATTTAGAATGGCCAGGTGACATCATTGGGCCATACTAGATAATACCTATGCTTTATTTTAAATGTGTAACTTTCTCGCTATAATTTACACATCCAAAAATTTTACTTTTGATGTTTGATTTATATATAAATGTGTGATTTTTTTGTTAAAGATAATTAGAAATATTAGAATTGTTGTAAAATGTTTCTTTTTTTTTTAATATTGAGTGATTATTTAGTGTATATAGATTGAATTCACCGATCATCAAATTTTAAGTTAAGAATATTGTTTGTGTTACTAAGTTAGTTATTTTATAATAATTTTATTTTTATTTATGTTATGACTTTATGAGCATAATTAGTATAAATTATTATAATTTAGTAATGCTTATAAAATACATAAAAGTTAAAATATTGCATAAACACTAACTTAGAGACACGAGTGATGTTCTTAATATATGTTTAATGATAGGTGAACTAACTAATATTAAATGTAACAACAAGGCTATATGGGTTGGTTGAACTAAACATAATGCTACGAATATGTTGCACGTTGGTCAGAGAGAGAAATAAATGGTGAGTTGATATTCCCTTAATATGAAGTCAAATTGTTAAATGTTTTCGCCACTTTTTGCATGTAAAATTAATTTTATAATCATATTCCTTTATTGTCTGTTATTGAATTGTAACTTCTTACTATTCATTCCACTGACATTTGGAGGTCCGTCTTGTTGGAATAATAATTTCAGAGGATAAATATCATCAAACTCTACACGTGATACACAACCAACAAAACCTTCAGTCATAGATGTATTACGGCCAATGTACATGTATTGAATATTGTTAAATTGTGCATCAGTAGATTCTTTGATGTCAAAATGAAATTCTTTAGGATCTGATCCATCAACCTATTAACATATGGACAAATATTAGTATCAATAGAATAATAATTTAATTATAATATAATTTTAAATACCTCCATAATTAAAGTAGAGCCAGAATTTTTTCTTCTAATTCTAAGATCATGGTATTGTCCAAGACCAAAATGCTGATCTGGAAATATTAATTCTTGACGTTCAAATCCAAAATCAAATACAACTCGTAAATGACCTGACAACAATGGAAACATTTTTATTATTATTATTTAACTTTAGAGTAAATATAACAAAATTGAATACTAACCACTATTAGAAACCATAATTGTCATGTATTCTTTTGAAATATTTGAAAAAAGTCCAAGTAGGAATCCTTTTGGGTTAGTAGTTGTAAAACCAACTCTGATGTTTTCAGATATTGTTGATCTCCATATTCCTTCAAAATCATACCTTATCATTGAGTTGGCTTTAAGATTCACACCAATTTCTAAAAATGATATATTTGTATTTAAAATTAGTAAAAAAACATGCATCATAAGTCATAAGCATAACACTTAATTTTTACAAAATGTAATTTAAAAAAAAATTTGAAATTTGATTTACCATCTGCACAAATTGGTCCTTTAAATGCAGTCCACCGACAGTCACAAGTGTAACCATCATATTTTTCAAAACATGTTCCATTATTAAGACAAGGACTACTATCACATTTACCAATGCATCCAGGAGAAATACCATATAACCCCTTTTCAGCATATGATTTTAAGTCTACGAGTTGTCCATTTAACATAAATGCTCTTATGCAACCAATGAAACCATTTTGTTCATCAGATGATGCTCCTAAAAATAATGGGTATATTTAATAAATTATAAACTAATGAATAATGAATAATAAGTGACATACCAATCACTAATTCAGACGTCAAGTGTATTGCACGCACAGGACCAGGAGGTTCTCTTACTGATTGTTTTATGGCTCCGTTTACAATAATTCTACTTTCTTTTCTGCATTTAAGTACAATTTAATATTAATAAATTAAAATTTCATTGATACAGTGAATTCAGCTAAATGTGATCACTGATTTATAGAATCAACCGTTTATTAGAATCAAAAATGAAAATTTCAAATCAAATTGTATGTTACTAATGTTAAATTGACCTTTTATTAAAATCACCAAGTACCAGATAATTGTATCACTTTTATGAACAACCATTTTGTTTTTATGGTATTTAGAACTGATTAGTTTATAAAACCCATTTTATTTTCAAACTTATCAGTATGACAGTATATCGTAGTGCGATGTGTACTTGTGTCATTTATTTTATTCAGTTTATGATCAGACGTGTTTTTTGAAATGTCAACCAAATGAAAAGATTTAACAATAAGAGATTAAAATATTGAATTATGAAAAATGTTGTAAATGTTTTATTATCAACCGGTTAATAGAATCAAAATGACCTGCACCAAAGTGATCACATTAGTATACTTTTAATATATATTAGTAACCCACTCTATACAATTTATTTCAATGAAAAACTAACCTATTTCTTTCTAAAACAACTGAATGCCATCTATCATCATTCAGTTTGTCGGAAGTTTCCACACGAACGTTTAAAGGTCCACTGCCAGCTTGGTAACTGAACTGTAAAGAGTGACCACCTAACAACCAAAGTAGCAATAAATATTTATGCTAGATAATAATTATAAATTTGTATAAAAGTTAACACATAATAAATTTATTACTTATAAGTGATAATTTTATATAATCTTTAGGTCCATGACTTTCAAAAATAATGGCATTTTCAATAGTTGTTTTAAACTCAAAATAAATGTCACCATTTTGTCCAAAGTCAAATGTTGGTAAACGAATTTGTGAGTCAAGTTTGCGGAATGTAACAACATTATTGAAAAGTTCTATAAAATAATACATAAAAGACATTTGTAAGTACAAATTTTGTTTTTAAAAATAAAATAGAAGTTTACCATCTCCTTCACACATTAACGGTCCAACTTTAAACCTCCCTTCTTTATCATCCAACGGCGTACCCGTGTCTCCAAATCTAAATTGTTTTATTGGCAAATGCTCTTTTTCTCTTATATCACCACTGTCTGATTGCCAACTATCAAGACCTATAGAAATGTTTGAAAACATGGAAAATCATCAAAATAAACAATAATAGATATGTGTAAACAAGCAATTTAAATTTTATTATATTGTTTACCTGAATCACAATTGCACCATTTAGTAGGATCTTTACAATTACCAATTATACCACATTGACATTTGTATGAACCGGGAATTGAACCACCCCAATAGTCCATTTTTTGATTATGCCTTGATACCCACCATCCGAAAGGTCGAAAATCCAATCCATTTGCTGTTAATTGTAATATACATTGTCAATATTTTATGATAAATAAATCATGTTTCTTATTAGCTATTATGTATAGTACCTGGAGAATTAAATAATCTAGATTGTTTACAAGAATAACTTAATGGCTGCCAACATGAATGTGATCTATTAATAAGTGCCTCAATTTGAAATAAATCTGCATCATAATTGAAGTCTTGTTTAAAACTTCCAGGTTCTTGAAAACCATCAACAGTAGAACCACTTTCACTTTGATGTCTAATTGTTGTAACTATTCGTCCATCAGCTATACATTAAAATGTATTTAAATAACTTACACATACACATTGTAAAAAATAATTATAATTTAATAATAAATTACACAACTATGAAAGAAGTGTATTTACCATAATATTGGCATGTAACTGGAAACGGCTTTAATGGACCACTTCCATCTACATCTATTTTTATTTCAGAATTTTGTCCTACTGGGTTAACATTCTTAAAAGCGAGACATGACAATGGATTCAATGCTAATTATAAATAATATTATTAATTTCAAAAAATATAATTTTTAAATGTCATAAGATTAATTTCTTACGTGTTTGGCATACAGCGCCACTATACCCTGTATTGCCACAATCACAGAAAAATTCATCAGAATTTTGTTTACATGTTCCAGAATGTTTACAAGGACTTGGATTACACCGATCACTCATTTGACAGGCATCAAATAATACTTCTTTATCACAACAATAACCTTCCTAAAATTAAAATATTATATATGAATTAAAAATAATTATTTAAAGGCATAAATATAATGTTATTAATATTTACTCCAAGTTTCCAATCGGTTGGTAACATATAATTTCCATCAATTGTAATTAAACGCATACATCCGACAAATCCAATCGTACCATAAATACCTCCTATAAGAATATATATTAAATTACTATCATAATTTCAACCATAAAACTAACTACACATTGAAAAATAAAGAAAATACAGTTATTTATCTAACCGGCAATAAAATTATTTTGTCCAGTTAAGAAATCTAATTTTCTAATTGTCTGCATAGGTCTGTTATCTACATTAAGCTCCAAAAAATTTTCTTTAAGAATCAAAATCACACTATGCCATTTCCCATCGTTAAAACTTTCTTCATAGTTGTCTAAAACTACACGTGTGTTGTCTTTGGTCATCAACTCCACTTTAATGTGTTCATTTTCCAAGTATAGCTAAAGATCACATAACAAATTGGATTCAATACAATATAGAGAAAATATACAAGTTAAATTGTCTTAAAGATTAATTACCTTAACATATCCATTTATTAAAAATTTGTGGTGGGCTAATAACCCACGTTCTTCGTAAGTCCGGAATGACAATGATATATTAATTTTTTTCATTCCTTCATAACTTCTAACCCTTGCATAAGATGATCTTGATAAAAATGTAACGGGAACAATAGGAGATTCCTATTAACAATTCATTATTTTAGTAATTTAAAATTAGATTTCCAATATCAGATATTAACCGTACCAAACAAGTATATAATGTATTTATCTTTTGATATTTTTGCATTAACCAAGAGTCTCCAGAGTTGTATGACTCTTTTACTAGGTATATCATATTTGTTGAATTCATATATAAGTTTTCAATACATCCAGTAAAATTTGTATTAATTAACAGACCTTCATTTAAATGCGGAACACCGCCTATATATATCTATGAGAAATAAAATAATATAAATTGTATAAATATTATAAATATAATTAAATATATATGTATAGTAATTTTAATTTGCATACTTCACGATTAAGATCAAGTCTTTCAAATTCTCCTTTGATTCGACCTTGAATTGTAACACGATCAACAGAAAACACAACATCAAGTCTATTTCTCATTATTATGACTTCATGCCAAATGTTATCATCTAGTAAACTACCAACCGATAGACTAGTCATAAAATGAGATCCTAAAAAAAATAACAACTTTAACATTTACATTTTTCTAAATAATACCCAAATATACCTAAATTTATATTTAATAGTAGCCGATTATCTTTAAGCTGCAAAGCTAAATAATCTCCTTGTGATCCAATTCCATACAATAAAACTCCATCAGCCACATTTGTTTTGAATCTAAATCTAATTGATTCTCTATGGGCAGAAACAGGAGAATCTCTTAAGTTCCAACGTACCAATGAAGTTCCATTGAAATAAAGACTGTCGGATGCTAAAATCAAATTTAATATTATTTTAATAACTCAAAATTTATGAAATATAGTATTGATATTTACAATATGGGCATCCATAAAGTTCCAATCTCAATGAAATCCTGTCTCTCCATCTAGTAGGATTAATTCTAATCCATTGTGCAATGATAGGAACTTCAAAGATATTTCTGGCAGAATCATCTCCATTAATATTACCTCTGAATAACTACAAATAAAACATATTTAAATTATTGATGGATGCATGTAAAATTATTATTTCAATTTTTATATTAAAATAACTATTCGATAAATACAAAAATAATAAATAAATAACTGTTTATAATTATAATTAAAGCCACTAGTTTTAATTTAATTGTTTTAGGTTACATTTGAGAATTTTCCAATTCTATTTAGTTTACGGCATATTCCTAAAATCCTAAGTGTTGTATCAAGATCAAGCAGAATTTTTGTAAAAGTTTTGTAACCTCTTAAATTATAAATTTTATCATGTGACAAAACTAATAGGCATTTGTGTATTTTTTTTTATAAAATTATAAAGTCATTTATTAAGTATAATATGTTATTATTCAGCATACTATTTGTTTTTCCCCACTGGCTCATGCACAACATAGCAAATTGGCCCGGTTACTTATGTCAACTTCATGTTGTCCATACATTAGCGTCCAACATGTTAAATAACAAAATACTGTGTAATACAAATTCCTATTATTTAAAAATATGTTATAATTAATACATATTTTATGGTCATGACTTTTTTTATTTTCAAAAACTTAAGAGCGCCTTTATACCAACAGCACCCGAGGCAAGGATATCCACTTGATCCAGCACTGCATAAAGTAAATATACGTTGTGAGTGGGCGGGGAGAAAACAAATAGTGTGTTGAGATTTTACTTACAAGAAAGAGGAATTCAATATTTTTCTAATTTTCCTATTTTCTTTTTTAATCAATAAGGGTCATCCTTCATGGGTTACACTTTGGCATTATTTATTTAAATTATTAAATTGTAATAAGTGTTCACAAAAAAAAGAACAGTTCATTAGAATATGAGAGGATCTTAACTTCTTAACACTGTAACTCATAAGCCCAGGGATAGTAAGTAATAGGTATACAATCAAAAACACAATACAACTTGTACAATAATACAATATACTTATTCCCTATTTTTAGCAGAATTTTTGGCTAGAATTATCCACTTTATTTCAATTATTACATAGCAACACATATCAAATAAATATTAAATAATAATAATAATGTTACTAAATTGTGATGGACATTTAATGTCTATAAAGAAATTATTTAAGTTAACCTATTGTTAAATTACTCAATTACTAATTAATTAATTCCCAATTAATATTAGTTTAAGAAATACCCACAGTCAATTGCTATCAATAAAACTGATATTAATAACATTTTTATTATATAATAAAATACAAAATACTTATATGATATATATTGTTAAGTGATGTTTATTGTAAAACTATTAAATTCTCAACACTTAAATAATAAAAAAAAATATCTCAATTAAATATAAAAATAAAGTACTACAATATAATAAATTATTAATACTAAGCAATATTTGAAAAAGCAAACAAAACAATTAAAATTGTACGTAATGAAAATCAATCAATATTCAATAAGAGAAAACAACCACTAGCGGGCAACATAATATTACAACACTACTGAGTTCAAAAATAACACTCGAGGCAATTATAAAACTCAAACCTCAATATTGCCATGAGAGTCTTCAACATTTTTCCAACCCTTCCCATTATCAGAGTATTGTATACAATATTCCTCGATAAATTCTAAAGTGGAAGACCGGCCTTGAGTAGAAATAGAGCATATTTTCACTCTATTCAAAAATTCAACTATGAAGTATTGATCAAGAGAATCATATGCAGAAGTCCATGCGATGTATCCTAACAAAATTCTTAGATATCAATAAAATAGCTTTAAAGTTATTATTATATTTAACTCTAAAATATAATTATCTTACCTTATTTGTTGATATTGAAAATATTCTAAAATTCTATAGAGTTAGTGTATAATTACCTTAGTATTCCCAGATGATTCTTTGTACTCAGCATAGTCTAGGCCATTTGAACCATAACTAATACCAAAGGTTTCTACATATTCTGAAGATTCTGCTCTACCTTGGGTCAATATTGATGTAACAGTCATGGTTTGGCCTAGGTCGATTATGAGATACTGAGCGAAATCAGAGCTATATGCTGTCCATGCATTACGTCCTAGAGTACAACACAAGCAAACAAACACAAAATAAAACTAAGCTATTTCATTTTAAAAAAAGTGCAAAAAAAACTATTCTAAATGACTATACAATTCAATAAATATAATATTTCAAGTTTTCAAGTTATTTGTATTAAATTTCAAATTACTGGGGAAAAATGTTAACTGAGATTAAATATATATACATAAATAACAATCATATATATTTAAAATATAACATAAGATATTATTAAAAATGATCAAATATTAGATTTCATGTTTATAATTATTTATATAATATACAACTTAGGAGGGCATTTGGTTGAATTTGTAGGGGGTTTGGATAATCCAATAATAAATCAAAAACTTCAAATACTTTTAATTTTTTTTTTTTTGGAAGGGGGGGTGGTATTGAAATTTCCAGGGTGGATAAGCCCCCCCCCCCCTTGATGTCCGTGCCTATGATATAAAGTGAATTTTTCATATTATAACTAACTTTCATTTACACAATTTTCTGTTACCGAAATATTTTTGAAATCCAAATTTATTTGATTCTATTCAACAAAATTCTCAATAATACAATTTCTCTCCAATGCCCGAGAGACTTCATAATATGAGAATTTCACAGTATAAGTTAAGTCTAATATATATATTTTTTAAATTATTTGTAATTGTTTGTAAACCCATTTTTAAGAATAACATGACCACATAGAAATATGTATCTTGCATTTTGTATCATGATTCTCTTCAAAGAGGTATCAAGTACCTTATATTATGATAATTTTTTAATTTATATATGAAGTATTTCAAAAAATAATTGGTGGAAACACTTGACATAATAAAAATGATAAATTGGACCAGAATTTTGATTTTTCCTTATTAGGTTTAGAAAATAGCAATAAAATATGAAACAACTTGACCAGAAATAATGTTAAAAAAAAATATTTCAATTCATAATTTTGTCATATTACTAAAAATTGTGACTACTAAGTATCTCACACATTTTTAACAGTGATAACTTTTTAGAAATTAAAGCTTACATTAAATATTTTATTGGTAAATTTGTAAAATTGTACAAATGTATGTATTTTAGAGTTTAATTAAAATAGAGAATAAACTGGTTACATTTTATTTTTTGGAGAGCTATTGGTATTTGGTATAACTCAAAGATATACTTCAAATGTTTTAAGTAGTCATGCATATACAATATGTATATTAATTGAAAGTTAAGTCTAGTTGTAGAACTTAAAATGGGTAGTTTTTTTTTGAAATGCATAAAGGATTTAAGGAAATGAATACGCAATATTTAAGAAATATTTTGTGAGTGTAATAATTTAATATTATTATACAAATATGCATACAACACAGTCAGGTTGATTTGATTATTATAATATTATTTCCATATTATAATAGTTATGAAATAAACATTAAAAAATAAACAAACTAATTTTTTTTTTTTATTGGTACCAGTCAATAACATTTCCTCCTTGGCAACTACTTGTACAAGGCACGCATAATCAAATAAACCCCTTTATTACACTTGTCAAGAAAACAAAATTATACAACCAATTCTTCATAAATATAATAACTATTACTACATAACATGCAATATTACGAAACATTTTCTTATCCCCTTCCATATTATTTTAAAAATAACTACATGCTATCTAAACACAAATGTTAACATTATTGTTCATTTTATAATTGAAAAGAGACCACAAACATAATTATTTATATTATAATATAAAAGAATAATGTATTTATAATTATGGTTGTTCTTCTTTATTCAGGTATATTTTACAATAATTTTCATCTTCTTCTGTTATCATTTCTGCATTACTTATTAAGTCTTGGAAAGTTATAAGCTTAAAGTTAACTGGGGTTATAGAACCTTTGATGCATACAGTGATTGTATAATCATTGAACAAATATTCATGAAAACTCCAATCTGACATTAATTTACCATTAACAAATAGTTCAGTATCACTCAATATTAAATCTTTCTTCAATTCATTTTTGGGAACAAAACATATTTTTTTTAGATCAATCGTTAGCCCAGTACCAGTGGCTTTTACATAACTTTCTTTCAAGCACCAAAATCGATAAAATGAATTAATTTTTTTCATATCTGTTCCTTTATTAATATAAGCCCACTCATTTAAATGAAAGTTTCTATGCATTAATCTAAAAAATTCATTTAAGCTTTTTCCACCTTTATAACAATTTCTCATAATATCTATTCCTACACTTATATCTTCTTCACCAGCTAAAACAACAAAGTTTCCATCATGTGATACATTAAAATTTATGTTGAATCCTTCTATAATGGGTTTATTATTTAGATCCCTTTTTGTTTTTATTTGTGACCAAGGTAATTGAATAGCTTCGGATAAAAATTTTCTAATCATGAGTTGTCCTATAATTGAACGTTTAGCATCTCGTTTAAAAACAAATCGACCAATTCTTTCTTTTTCTTCAGGTTGTATAGAACGAGAAGCTTTAGACCAATCATTTTCTGATGGAAACCAATTGCCACAGTCGAATACCCAACGAACCCTGTTTGATGTTGTCATTGCAGAATTGTAGTGTGCAAAATTCTTTAAAATGATGTGCATAAAAATTTATATTCTTTGGGACAATTAAACAGCCACTATGATACATTTAAACACCTAAACAAAGGAAACAACCTGAGTTACCATTTTTATATATATTTTTTATCAAATACATAGTATTATTGAAATTTGTTCAATACTTAAAATGTCCATGAAATAAGTTTATACAAATTATTTATTGTATGAATTATTAGTATAGGTAGTAACTATTATGATATTAATTAATTTAAATTTGTATCCTATACTAACATCTAACAACCACAATAATGAACTATGCAAAGAATAATTTGTACTAAGATATTAGATCATTTAAATAAAAATTAGAAATATAAATGTTATTGACTGGTAATTCAACATAGGAATTTTTAAATTTTAACTAAATAACATCACTAATATTTTGAAAAATTGCTCACAAACAAAAACGGACCAAAACTTGAGTGAATAGGTATTTGAAATAAATATTTTCTAAATATAAATAATTAGAAGCAGAACAAGCAACACAGTTTTGTGTTATTAATATTAAAGTGAATTGACTAATTATCAAAATTAAGAGGTTATTTAACAAGTAAAATAATATGATATAGGCAGTTCTCAACCTTTTAATATCTGTTTACCACCTACAAAGTTAACTACAAAATTATAAGCATTTAATGCATAAAAAAAAAAATATGTAGGCATTATTTATATAAAATAAACCAAATAATATTTAATGTAAAAAATATTACATTTCATTGTTTTCATACAGAGAGATTTTCTTAGAGTATCACCTATGAGCTTTCCGCACATGACTATATAGTGGTATGCATATCACAGGTTGAAAAACTAAGTTTCAAAAGTTTTTAATACTTGTTAAGTAAATTTTAATTTTAAAGCAAGCTGTGAGCATTTTGAAATTGAAATATTTTACATAGTTGACGCTGACTCATTTAAAAAGTAAAATATGACTAAATGTCTAAAAGGTGTTCCAGACAATATTTAAATCTTTAAGTTTAATAATTTATCATTTTACTTTAATATGAAAGCTAACAACATATAATAGATACTGCAAGTTTGGTACATTGCACGTTTGCAAAATAAAGACAATATAGACAGATTTTACAACCTATTAAAATATTAAAAACTTACTGGTGCTTGTTTACATTTAAACATTTTTTGTTTGGAAAAGATTTTTCTAAAAAACAATTGATCAATTTCCATTTTCTAGAAGTATGTAATGTAACTTCTTTAGTATAAGAAATCAACTTATTGTAAAACTGTGAGCATATCACTTAGAACATCGAATATGGTATAGGTAATGACATATAAGTCACTAATGATCAACGACTGATACTCTTAGTCGAATTACTTTACTAAGGTATTATTTATAGTTTACTAACTTACTAAGGTTTTGGGCATTATACCTTACAAATGTATAATTAATAAATCTTTTTCATTCAATTTTCTATGAGCTATTACCAACCATAAGGATTAAAAATCTACTATATAAATCTTAATTAAACATTTAATATAATGTTCAGCTTAGAAAATATAATCTACCAATAATAATTGTATAAAATAACTTTTCAACCTATATGGAATTTATTAATTGTGTTAATATCAACGTTATACAAACAAATCTCTTTGAATATAATGTATAAAATATTAAATTTGTATCTAGTAATTAAAAAAATTAAATAACATTAATGTAACTCAATATATACTTATTATTTATTATATTTTAATAATAATAATTTACTAAAAAAAGAAGTTAATTCAGTGACTCAACAACACAAAATCAACAAATAATAAAATCTACTAGTGCTTTTTCTACTGACATAAATATTTTGGTATAAGTCAATTTTCAATATCAATGTTGCATAACAAAAGAAAAAACGTCTTACCGATAGTCGATGATGTAAAAAAATCCAAGATAAACATAATTTTTTTACAGTAATAAAGTAGGTAGGTTTTTTTATAATTTCTGCAATATCTATTTAATATATCTAGTCTATCATTAATTAGAAAATACATTTTTTTCTGTTTTAGTCATATCAAAACATAAAACATTTCAATAAAATGTTATAAATTGGAAATGTCTTACTTAAACTATAGTGCAACTATAGGTAATATAATGATTAATACAATGGTATTTAGAACACACAATTTCAACGTTAATGACAAATTAATTAAAAACAATACAAAGGAATGTCTATACGTAAATAACAGAAACAAAAATTTATAATTACCATTAAGTATAGCATTTTCTGGCCCTCTGTCTGGTAATGAAGAAGTTGCTCGGAGTGCTGCTTTTTCTAATAATGGTTCACCACAATCGGAATCTAAACAAATTCAAGTTAATTAAGCAATTGATTATATAGTACATCCCAGAATAGATACCTACATTAATTTTGAATATTGATCAGAAATTAATGATCTAATGAAAATGTACATATTTGAAATAATTAACCTTACCCTGATATTCAAAAGTAAACATGAAATTCTAGTACAAGTTTTGTTTATAAACAATACAAATATTTATTACTCACCAGTTTTGACATTTGAACATAAACCAATAGCAATAGCTATTAAAATAAAATGTAAAACCTCACTCATTTTGCACAAAGTGGTAAAAAATCACGAATATAATCTAATACACATATTTTAAACACGTTTGGTAGACAAAAATACGAAAAATTTATGAATAAAAACTAGGCACTAAATGGACGGAATAATTCGAACAATTAAAGTTCAAACACTCAATCACGAACTTGCATGATTCACAGTGTTGAGTGCCTGAATGGTGAAGCGCTTGTTTTGTACTTTGTAGTTTGTAGTTTACTTTTTGATTAAGGAATTCCGTTTTGATGGTAACAAGTAACAACCAACATGGTTTGGGTGGATCGGCAATGATGGCACGCCCTGACTGAATGAATCATAACTACGATAGCGCTATCTTGTAACAAATATAAATATTATTATACTGATCATTCCAATCCTAATTATTGAATATTACAATTAATTTATAGCACGAACTTATTATATATTTCTTAGTTCGTGATTTATAGGAATGTTGTAGCATTGATTATAAATACTAGTATTTAAAATTAGTGGTTGTAGGACGGGCGCAATCATAATAAAATTAAAATTATATAGTTTTCCATAATTTGTTCTTGTATATTAAAGTATAACTAAATGTATAAAAATTTATGAATTATATGATTTTAATGCATAAGCCCGTAAGCGCAACTAGGGAGGGTAGCTGAGGGGCTAACCCCTCCAAACTTAATTTGTTATAGTCCCTCCAAAATAAATTATTCAATTGTTTGTTTAAAATATTAATAAACCTTTTAAAATTCTTATTTTTTCTGAAAGGGTCGGGAAAAAAAAAACGAATGAATATTTTATTTCTTTTGGTATACCTATCTCAAAAGCAGTTATCAGTCAAAAAGTCTATTTTGAAAAAAGTTGGACAAAAATTCGGTATTTATATTTTTATTATTGGACAACAAATCTGAAAATACAAAATATATAATATTACTTATTTTAATTTATAATTATATTGTAATATAATATTATAGGTATTACTAGGTAAGTATTTCATATGTATAATTAATATTCATTTAAAAAATGTAGCTAATTATTATTTCGGTTTTTATTTAATATCTACTATATTAACTATATTGTTGACACTTGACATTTTCACAAAAATATTAAGGTATATTAGCATTTTCCATTTATTATCCATCTAATTTTTTATGAGCGTTTGAATTTAAAATGTTTACGATATTTGATATTCAGCGATTTTTAATTAGGTATTGAATTTGATTATTTATCCATGTATACTAGGATGACATATAGTCTCCGCTCAGAATCGTTTTTTGTATACAATGATTTATCATTGAATTCAATATATATATAACATATTACATATCCATTACAATGATATACTCGACAACTACTGCACATACATTGAGGCACTCACTTGTCCATCTTTTTCTGTAGCATGGTTCTTCCATTTTTAAGTGGTTATACATATATTGGGGCCTGGGGAAGAATGTAACGAATCGACGTAAAAAAGTCCGGAGTAAAAAGTCCTAGGAAAAAAAGTTCGAGGTAATGAAGTCCGATATAGTATGTTACAATATTTAAATTAAATAAATGTAAAATAAAAAATATAAAAATATATATATATAAATATATATCATTGTAATTACTAATTATAGGTACTTATTACCACCAAATACATCATATATTATAATGGTTCTCAGTTTAAGTAAGTATTAACTATCTAGTGAATTATCTTAATTAAAAAAATTTCGATATATACAATATAGGTATACAATATGCGGGTTAAAGTAGTTAAAATATTTATCTAATATTAAGATTTACCAGTTTAATTAAATATCGTCAAAAAATAATATAGCTATTTAAAAAAAAGTTTTGGTTTATAATATAATATATGTACCTAGGTAATGTTCACATTTGGATAAAGTCAACACTAGCCGGATAATACAACATTAGCCAACTATTAGTAGTACCCGCCATGGTCATTATTAAATGTTGGTTAATGTCAACATTAATCGAATAATATGATATCATCCAAAACCTTTTGGATAATGCCTTAAGAGCCATAAAAATGTATAAAATCATTTAAAATTATTAACAATATTCAATATATTTAAGACACAATTAGTATAATTACCATAAAATGCAAAAATGATTAATATGAGATTATTTTTAATTTTTAATAACCTAACTTACTTAAAAGTTAAAGCACTAATACAAGGTTAACATTATTTTATATTTTAAATTATTTCTTGAAATATTATTTCAAGTTAAGAATTAAGGTGTTAATGCCACTTAATGGGCTATCCTTTATTATAAGATGGTGTGCTTCTATATGACATTTTGAATTGCACAAAATGCTAGATGCTTTACATTTACATCGATTGGTGTTACATTTCCCCTTACATGAATACCTTTTGTATCCTTGACCACCATCGTCTGACATTTGACTCGCAATTCCACTCAATGATTTTTCTGCATATGTACCACCTCACCAAGCAGTATTAAAAACCAATTGGTCCTTAAGGACAAACACCAAACTGATTTCTGGTGTATAACTGAGGCTGAGTACCATATTTATTGCCAAGTTAATAATATTGCCCATCCTCATTAGACACAACTGCAAATATAATATTTCTTAGGTCTGTTCGTCCTTTGTCGACATCCGGTAGACTCTCACACTGTTTTCAATGTTGGCTGGGAGAAACTTATGGATATACCTAAATTTCATACTCGGTTATAGGTTAATTAAGATATTATACTCTGGCAGTCCAACGCTTTATTTTTGTATAAAATTTTAATAACTCTATTTAATATAAAACTAATATATAGCATTATCCAATATTGACTGGTCAAAGTTAACATTATCCGGATAATGTTGATATTTCATGTTTATAAACGAAAAACTACTCATTAGCCAAAACGGATGGCTAATGTCGATTTTATCCAAATGTTAACATTACCCGTAACATATGTAGGTATAACAATATTTCAAACTATATATTTAACCTGTATATTTTGCGAATATTTTGCCGATATTGGTACAAATGGTACCTGCTACAAGATAATTATTAATTAATTTCATCAGGTAAATCATTTAGTTACAATTTATATTAATACTAATTTGTTATTCAAATTATTGCAAAGAAATCGTTTGAATAATTATCTAGATACAATTTTGCACAATTTTAGGTGCAACGCATGGGTTACTTTTCATGTAATATCAGGGTTAGGTTTTATTATTATGATTAAACCCTCAGAACAT
Organism: Myzus persicae; assembly: GCF_001856785.1. Lineage (NCBI taxonomy): Eukaryota > Metazoa > Arthropoda > Insecta > Hemiptera > Aphididae > Myzus > Myzus persicae. The sequence continues at coordinate 45,828 of NW_019104222.1, forward strand.
AAACTGTTTTAAATTAATTGTATCGTGTTATTATATTATATGGTATTTATTGCCTATTGTCTATTGTAAAACGTAAAAGATTTTATTTTAAACATTTGGCGGCACAATGTTGGGCGTATCTGATTAAGAAAGACATTTTGAATTATCACTTTCTGGCACACTGTTTAATGCTGATTGGCCAATCATCCAATAGTCGTGACTTATTTCGTGAATTGTCACGGGAAAAATTCGATGCAACCTCACTAAAATAATCAAGAGTTTTTTTATTTTGCGTTTTTAAATTTTTTTATTCTATTCGTTAATTTAATTTTTTCCTTAACTCGTTTAAAACGATGCCCTATCAAACATCGTCATCGATGACAAGTTGAAATGTATTTTTATTAATTCATTTTTTTAACATTTACGCATTTGGATTATATAAGTACGTTATCGTGATCTTTTGTTTTCCGGACTAACTTCTCTGTTTTAACTTTAATTCTATTAGTGATAGCAAAAATGGGCACTGGTGACGAAGAATACGATTATTTATTTAAAGGTAATGTTTTTGTAGGGGATTTGTAGAAATATATTTGTATCATATTTCTTCATCATATTTTCATATAATTTTGTTAAATTGTTTCAAACACTATTTTTAAAGTCCACCATTGTCATTTTTATTTAGGTACTAGAGGTAGACCGTAGGTGTTCTCAAATCAATAGATATTTGGAGAATATTGTGTATTAGATTTCTTAAATCCATTTAATTTACCATTAGCTTAATTTATAGGATCTCTGTAGTTAGTCTAATTTAATTACAACGTAATTTTTTTAATGTGTTAAATGTAGGTACACATATTATATCAGTATTTAATTACTTATATGGGTTTACGTCGTAACTTACAGTTTTGTGAGGTTTATGAAATTATGATAAGTGACATAGATAATCATAATTATGTTATTAGTAGTTAAAAATGTAATCAATTTATAGGCTTGCTATTGTAACTTTGATTAATCCAAAACATAAACTAAAAATCATTTATCAAATTATTTTTGATGTAGTACAATATTATAAAATAGATAGTATAGATTGGTAGGTAAGTCTTGTCAGTTGTAATCATAATTATCTTCATAACTCCATGTAAACTACCATCCTATGGTTATTTTAGCATTATACCTACATAATTGTTCAATTAACTCATATAATTAATCAAAGATGTCTATCTAGAACATAGGTGTAGCATGTTATCTACTATGGGATAGTGATCTACCACAAAATTTAAACAGGTATTAGACAATGTATCGATGTTTTATTTTTGCCATTTATTTTTGAATAGTGGATTGATAATTAAAGACTTGAAAATTATAACAAAAATAAATAAAAAATTGTTAAAAAATATGATTGACCAATGTAACTATATTAAACATTATATCATTAGATATTATTTAATTTTCGTTTACCCATATCAGTGGTTCTCAACCTTTTTGGAATGACGGAATAGCTTACATTTTATAAGGTTTTCACGGAACACAGTCGTAAAATAATATAGTAGTATATACATTTTTTAATTTTTAAATGTATTGACCTAAAATGATTCACTATACAGTATATTGTTATACACGTCTTATACTCTTGTGTGTTGGAAGTCCATAAAAGTCAAAATATTAAGACAATGAACCTAAACATTTTTTTGGATGAAAACTAATACAAAGTCCTCGGAACACCGGTTAAGCACCACTGACCTATATGATCATAATCAACTAAAGAATTATCGACATCCTACCTAAATTACGGGTATATCTCATAAACAAATAACATAAAAAGTAAACTTACAGTATAAAAGAAAAAGCAAACTTTGTTAACTAAATCACTACTAAAAATAAATGTGTAATTATTCTTAAAATATCACCAATTACATTTATAATTAAATGGTAGATCACCTGCTATACTTAATACTTATGATTACATGGTAGATTATCTACTTATAAAATTCCAAAGTCTAGTTTTATGTATTTTGGGCACCTATAGGCTATAATGTTACTTGTCGGGAGTTATAGTATTAAATCATTTAATCAAAAAAAATTCCATAAATGTAAAATTATACATACTATAATTACAAAATTATTGAAATAACTATTTGTATACTAATTATTATTTCTATTTAAATCAAAATACCATTCAAAATGAAGATTGTATTTTAATTATAATTTTATTTCTGTTCATTTTTATATTTTGACAGTAAATCAAATTAATTATTTGGTTAAAATATTGACTACTATCTACACTTATTTGAATAATTAGTATTTTTTGGCAAATACTTGGTACAGATTTAATCTTAAATTAATATTCAATGACACAGAATTCATAATGGACCTAGCTAGTTGCATTGTTTGACCTTTTAATATACTCTGGTTTATTGGCTTTAATAAACACATTGAATGCTTGTTGAACCAATTTATTTATATTATTTAAATTGTGATGAATTTATATATATACATATATATATATATCTTTATATATTTATCTTTATATTATTAAATGTTTAAGTATACATGTTAGTTATATGATCAAAAAATTATAACACCTTTGAAACTAGCCTATACCTAGTATACCTAATTATTTATTTGATATAAAATTGAAATTAAATTTCATCATAAAAATTATGACTAATGTAAAGTAGGTATCTAGAGAGTTACTGATGCTGAGTTTTTTTTAGTTAATGATATAGATGTAAGGCATATTAAATGTGTTCTGACAACATTATATATTTATATAATTTGAAATCACAGTTTATAAAACATTAAAGTTCTATAAAAAGATGAAATGAAATTGACTATATTCTAGTTTTATTAATTATATCTTTGGTATGTTTGTTTATTATAAAATTAATGGTATACATTATGATGTTGAAACTACTGTAATACCTCTATTATCATTTAATGTATTAATATTTATAAGTTAATAATCTGGTTACAGTCAAGTGAATATTATGGCTATTGTTCCAATGCACTTTGTTAACTGTTTAAACTTGGCCATAAGCTATTTAGTTCTCTAGCTTGGTTATTGTCTAGGGAAAGAGACGACCCTCACCTAAAATCAGGCATGTCAGAAACCTGCAAGTTTCCAAAATATTTTTTTAACTTACAAGTGACCAAACTATGCCTTAGAAAATATTAATTATTTGATAAAAATATTTTTATTTTGTTTATCAATTAAATATTTAAAGTCACTGTAACTTTTGATGATTTTTGAATAATGTATGGTAAAATACATAGTTTTAAATTATATTATTATTTACCCAATTGCTTATTCATTTGAGGGCTTTAGAGATTGTTCATAGACATATTTATTCAATTTTGACAAAAGTGGGATTGTGGTATGTGTTACCTAGTTAAATTTAATTTAAAACGTATTGTATGAGTTTATCCTAGCAGTCGCACATTGATAATGAGAAAAAACATTGGATTATACCAGTTTTTAATCAATATTTTTAAATTGTTGTTAATAGTATAATTTTTGCATATAATTATGGAATTAAAATTATCACTGCTTGTGTCATATGGTTTATTTCTGAATTGTATTATTTATAATCTCTCAAGATAAATATGATATAACTATTATGATATGAAACAATATTAAAGTACAAAGTGGTGTTTTTTATCATAATGTTTGAAATAATGAAAAATCAGTTTAAATCGCTTAAAATTGTTTTTGATTAAAGCATATTACTTAAAAATACCGAGTATCTGCTTTAAAGCCTTGAACATTTATTTTTTATTTCTTCACTGTTTTAATGCTGTGTCTTATTAAAAACTAATAAGACATTTCAAAAAATACATTAGGGATGTGTAAAATTTCAATATAATATGGGTTATTTAACCTTAAATTAAGGCTGCTTACTGCCTAACTTGCAAAATCAATTGTTCCTTTGAGTTCCCCAGAGTTAATTATTTTATTGTTGGAATCTATTATTTTACTGAGTTTACTAAATTATCTTATTGATACATAAAATACTTACATTGTTTCTTTTTATATTATAGTTGTTCTTATTGGAGATTCTGGTGTTGGCAAGAGCAACTTGTTAGCTAGATTTACTCGCAATGAATTTAATCTAGAATCAAAGTCTACTATTGGGGTGGAATTTGCAACAAGGAGCATTAAGGTATTTTTTTATACTGTTTATTAAATATAATTTATGTAAAATGTATGTATATGAAATTATTACCACAACTGCCTATCATTGATTACTGAATTGAAAATTAAAGTTAGTAATTATGTATTGTGGTTACCAAAATCTCAATAAATCCTTAGTATATTGACCTTGCATTACGTGGAAATTATATGCTTAAACCTCCTTTGCTGTTAACTACCTAATTAGCTAATTCTAGAATTTTAATTTTTAAATAATAAATTATCAGTTAGCATTATTTTTACTTTTTTTAATTTTAAGTAGTATTTTGAAATAGTTATATCGTTTTTTATATTTATTTTGTTACCTTTTGTATTAACACTAAATATATTTTTTATAAATAGCCATTTAATAATATTTCTTAATTAATTGTGGGGCTGAGTGGACTAAAGGTCCCCACACACTGCAGAGGTAGCGGTGGCGGTAAAATGAGTCCGGACACAATTTACTGCCACTGCGGCGGCACCGCCAAAACAAAAGATTTTTACCGCTACCGCTACAGTGTGTGGGGACCTTAAGAGGTCTGTCCTAACACACACTGTCACCGGTTCAAATCCTGGGCACTGACAGCATCGCTCCCTGGGCAGGTAACTGTCTAGATAGTGAGTCTGCCATCCCTCATGGCAGAAACCTACAAGTGCCCAACTAAAAATTCTGCCAAATAGGAGTCTGAACTAGGGCTTTGGGCCTACTCCCGGACGCATATAAGCATTCTGGGGTCGGTCTNGGTTTGAAATTATATAAGCATAATTATAGTATCAAACACTTAGTATTATTTTTATTAAATAAACCATAAATGCAGGTAATCAATTAAATTCTAATTATTTTATTTTTAACAGAATGATGTGCTAAAGTTATTTAAAATATGATTGAATTTTAAAATAAATATATTGTTGTTGGGGTTTTACTAATAAGTAATAAGTAGTAACTAATGTCTAATTCTTACCTAAACCATCATTGAAGTATTTTTCAAATTGTAACCTTACTTCATTGTTAGCTTTTAAGAATGAAAGTGCCTCAGCAGTAGAAATTGTATAATTATGTTCATTGATAAAAATTATTATTGCAGGAAAGCCATCCTAAATTTATATAATAATTAAAGTATTGAGATTTCTAATAAATATATAGGTTTTTTTTTAAAGTAATTTTATGTAACAATGTAACAATAAATATTACATTTATGTTGGTAAATTGTTTAATTTTTTGTCAGTGTCAGTCGTCAGAGCATAAGTATATGAAAATATACATAAATTATAGTTAATAAAATCATGATGTAAGCACATAGGTTAGGTTTGTTATACCATTCACTTACTTTTATATATTTGTCTTTTTTGCATGTATCTTTTGTTGTTAGTTTAATTTTTACATCAATTCGAGCTTGACATTCTGTATTTTTTGACTTACCTCTCTTGTTGCTTTTACTATTTACTTTATTAAAACCACTATGATGACACATATAAACTTTTCTAAAATTAAAGTATTTACAAATTGTAAATGTTATTTTATGTTTTAATAGCAATTATAACAAAAATATGTACATATTATATACAACACAAACTGAGTAATAACTACTTACAATGTTTCAAGAACTAAGTAAATCTATAATTGACACAATAATTATTGCCACAAACGACAAACATCAAAACAATACCTATCACATTATAAACGTTAATGATTTTTTAGAAAATACAATGGATGAAATTTGTTAATACTTTTGAGTTGCATTACTAGGTATAGTCAATAATTATTATACAAAAAGCTTTTAAATTGCTGTGATGTTTTAAACAGAAACAAAATTAAATTAAAAAAATAAAACTGATTATTTATGTTGTAAGTATGTTAACTGTAAAAGTAGATACTCAGTCGCTAATTGTGTATAACCTGATCAAGCTTTGTATAAATAGTCAAAAGCATAACTCACCTACAAACATATCTGGAACTGTCATTATTAGAAGACTTAGTATTTATACACCAATTTGTGTTTGTGGTAGAACTATGTTCAATAATCCATTTAGTTATATCTTGTTCAGAGAACAAATTACAGCGGAATGAATTTTTTTCGTATTCCAAAAGTTTAAACATTATTAATACAATATCTATTTTAATATAGGTAGTTCAACTAGGTTTCTATTACACCAAAATGTTATGTCCAACAACCTTACAAGTTATAATATAACACAGTGGCGTGCAGAACGTTTTTTGTGGGTGAGGCCCAATGCATTTTTATTTTTACCACCACTACTTTTTTAAGTATAAACTGTACAATTTACAAGTACCCTACCATTCCAACGGTTTCTTATTTGTTAAAATATTATTATCATTGATATTATTATTGATAAACGCGAAAGAAATTCGCGCTGAAATTTAAATGAACCAATTAAAAGCGTCAATTAGTTTATAGGTGCCGAGACCGACCCCAGAATGCTAATATGCCTCCCGGACATGTGCCAAAAAAAATGCACTAATTTTTCCTTATTCAGAAACCTTTATAGATTCAGCTATAAAAATATTTTTTTTTAAATATGTTTTATTCACAGGTAAATAAGAAAATAATCAAAGCCCAAATTTGGGACACTGCGGGACAAGAACGATACAGAGCTATCACATCAGCGTAAATATCCATTTTTCTATATTTTATACTTAAATAGTGTATTAAATTCATTAGTTTTGTCGATCTTTAGTTATTATCGAGGAGCAGTAGGTGCACTGTTGGTTTATGATATTGCAAAACAGCTAACTTATCAAAATGTGGAACGATGGTTGAGTGAACTTCGTGATCACGCCGATCAAAACATAGTCATTATGTTAGTGGGTAATAAGTCAGATTTGCGTCACCTAAGAGCTGTGCCAGCAGATGAAGCTACAGCATTTGCTGAGGCCAATAACTTGTCATTTATAGAAACTTCTGCTCTTGATTCGACCAATGTTGAAACTGCTTTTGAAAACATATTAACAGGTATGCATCATTTTTTATTTAATATTTATATTTAACACAATAAGACGTTTAGATGAGTATCGTATTTTAATACATTTTGTTCTCTATAGTTTAAAACTGATTATCTTTTATTTAAAAAAAATCCTATCAAATTTGTAGTGTAGCTTGAAACAGATTTTTTTATAATGAATGTTTATTGCTTATCTCAACCAAGCTTATGTATTTGGTCATTGTCACTGACATTTTGTCTATCAAAATGCCTAATATTATGTAATTAATGCATGTCTGCTATACATAATTTGGTTTTAGTTGTGCAACTATAATAGCTATACTGATAAACAAATTTGTTCAAATATAGAAAATTAACTAAAAGCATTGCATGATGAATAAATTAAGTATGTAATGTGTTTTAAATAAATAAAATGATACTGAACCAACTCAAAAAATAAAAATTTATATTATTCTTTCTTTTGCACGTTTATAAATTGGTTAGAAAGTTATAAAGGTATCTTTAAAATGATATACTTGACATTTCTGTATAAATAGTTGAAAGTATTATGATATAATTTTTAGCTGTCTGTCGTATAAACAAAAAAAGTGTCCTATTTAACTATTATCTTAATATTTGAACTTTTTTATCATTTATTCCAATGGTTCTGTTTGGTTTTGGTTCTATAATATTTATTTATTTATACTTTTAACTTGCTCATTTAAGATAATTTTCTCGTTGATGGATTTTTGGCTTAAAAATAAAACCTTTCAATATTTAATAAAAATATCATTAATGTCATATACCGTTTTTAATTTGTCATATGTCACATGATTCATAGTTTATTAATAAAAAAAAACATGTGGTTTATATGTTTATAATTATAGATTAATTAAAAAAACAAAATTAACAAAATTGTTATTAATTGTTATTTTTTTGTACAAGTTAATTTTAATTTTAAAAAAGGTGGGCAAGTGGGTACCGCTCTATTGTACACTATTCTACAGACTTGTGTCGGGTGGGTCGCTGTAATGGATGTGTGAGGTTGTATTTCAACTATACATCATTGAATACAAAAAACAATTCTCAGCAATATAAACACTAAAATAAAAAACACATTGTTAAATCAATACAAATAATAATATTAATTATTATAAGTAAAAAACTCAAAATCTCATTTGTAAAAATATTTGACATTGTTTATTAGTAGGTATATTTTATTTATTTATTATTATTTCTTCCTCAAGAAGATAATGGGTCTCACTGAACATGTTTGTGTATTATATATAAGTCATTCAAAGCTTCAGCTACTATTATATTTGCATGTATTTTTTTGCACATCTTTTTGGAATTTAATAAGAAATTAATGTTTTATGTATTGATATGAAATTGGAATATTAGTATTTATAGAATAATGCTAAAATTATTTATCTGCGGTTGTGTGAGGCTTGTATTTAACAGATAAAAATAATAACAAATTTGTTTACTTTATCTTTGAGATGAAATGTTAAATTAAAAATATTGTGAATTCTATAACAGCATTATTTTTTTAACTAACTTTTAAGTTACTGTTACTATATTTTTCTCGATAAAAAGGTCTATTATTAAACCGAAAAAGTAAGTTATGACTGATAAAAATAAATAATATTTTGAAATTCTATACGTTTGGATATTTCTCTTTTAAATATTATTTGGTACATATTAAATTTAAATCATTTTTATGGAATGTTTTTCAAGACCTACATTATTGTTAATAATAAACTATATAAATTCTTCAAAATAAAAGTTAGTTACAATTTTTACACAATTGAATTTTATGGTTATTTTCATTAAATATATAAATATTTCTTTTATATAGTAGGTGCCTACTAGTTTTTGTTACAGTTTATTTTTTAATTAGGATAGGTACATTAAAAATTTGTTTGAGTCATATTTAAATGCGTCATATTATTTTTAATATATGATTTTCAAGTTTACTATAATATCATATTTAACTTCATATTCTGTTTTCATTTCAAATACATTTTACCTCCCAAACTTTAAAATTGGATTATAATTATAATTAAATTGCTTCCGTATGATGTTTTAGTTAAGTATTGTATTATTTTGATACTGAGTAGTTTTGTTTTTGTTTTTTTTTTTTGTTCGGGTTTTTCACCATTGTTCAGAAATCTATAACATCGTGTCTCAAAAGCAAATGAGAGACCCACCTGAAGGTGATACGATACGGCCTACAAATATTGAGCCAATTGATGTCAAACCTACAGTCAACTCTGACAACGTCAGGAAACAATGCTGCCAATCATCATAAATCAGGTTTGTTTTACAGGTTCCTGATGAAAATATGAATGTTTTATTTTAATCTGTCTTATTATGACTTATTAAATGTAAATAATAATAATAATAATATTAATATTAATAATAATATAATAGCAAATGGATTCAATTTTAAACTTAATTTGTCATATAGAAATTCATCGCAAAGTATCAGCCCGTCAAATGGATAGTATGGATGGGGACGAAATTGACAAAGTGTGTATGAAGCCAATCAGGATAGATGCAACTACAGCAAACACTAATGATTCGGCTGCATTCCAAATTAAACAGTTCTGTTGTAATGCATCAGCTTGAGTATCAAAATTTAAGTCCACTTTTAGATTTTATAAGTGTTGTCCCCCTTTCCATATTTTATTTTATTATTATTATTTTGCAGTACAGGTTTTTTAATTTAAGTTAAATTAAAATTCTTTTACTTGCTTCTCATTTTGGGGCTCTTATCTCTTCATTATTTAAATACAAATTATACTTATAATTCTATGTACGTTTAATATTTTCTAATCGTTAATTATATTATTTTATGTTTTTTTTTTCAAACAATTAAAATATTTTTAAATATTCGAATTATATTAGTTTAGATTCCATTATTGTTATGATACTATTGGCATTGTTTAAAATTGGAAAAAATTCAAACACGTTAACAATCTTAGTAGTATATTAATTTGTTTAATAGTAAACACCTAATGTACTTTTTATAACCTTAAAAAAATAATAGTTATCCAATTTTTATACACATTAGAATATACATTTTTATCAGAATTTCTATTTCAGGTTTTATATTATTTGGTTTTTATAGACCTGCAAATTGTAATCAGTAATATTATTTTATTATATTGTATATAACATTTTTAAAATAAAAATTGATGAATATTAAATCATATTTTTAGTTTAAAAAATAGAACAAGTTTATTTAGACAATAAACAATATTATTGTATTAACAACCGTGTGTGTAAATTTCATTTCATTTTTCTGAAAATATTGAATTTTGTTCTTTCCTAAAATGTGTAAATTATATGAATTTATGGTATCATATTTAGTATAACCAAGCAGTTATATCGAAACTCTAATTTTGCTTATATTCAATATTATTTGTTAAAGAAGATATTTTTAAAAGTATGATGCATCATCAGTTTGGACTTCCCCCTAGAGGATTTCAATGATATGGAAATTTCAACTTATGCTTGAACTTATGTTGGAAATTAAAAAAATGACACTCAGCCTTCGGTTCTCACACTGAATTAGACATTGTCTTCTCATGTAATGTATTTAATTTGGGTGAATTACCAAAAATTTACCTACCAGAATAAAGTATCTATAATTTGTGTTTAAGGTGTTGTTAGACTGTTAGCTCTCTATTTGGTTTCTTGCTTTGACCTCTGAACTTGCATAACCCAGCAAATTTGAGTTCAGCAGAGCCAATTTTGTATTGTTAGCTTAAATATGTGAGTGAATTAAGTAATTATCTAATAATATCAAAACTAGAGCTTAGAACATTATCTTTGTTTGAATTTTTTATATGATATTTCAATTGTCTGATATATTTTAAATTATTGACTTAATATCAAAACTTATATGAATTGAGTTCAAAAAATATTTTCATTCAAACTAATTATTAGTTAAAGTTAACTGAGAATGCTAAGTCTAAAATGGGAATGTTAATAAGTTAAATAATAACCATGTATAAATTTGCTCAAACAATATGTGATTTTAGAAATGTGACCCAAATGAAAACGCCTCTATTATCCATAATTGTGTATTTGTGTATAACTGTTAAAAAGTGCATCCTCACACTGATCACCGCTGTTAGTCACGGGGACTTTCATTGGTAGATATTGATAAAACTTATTTAAGAGGAAGTCAGCGATATTTGTTTTTTATCTCTTTGAATAATTGTACCACACACAACATAGCAAATTTATGTTATTACTTTTAATAGAGTGAATTCATCTATTATCATAATTTAAGTCAAGAACATCTGGACATTACCTGTGTATCCTGTCCCTACGTTCGATTTTTACGATATTTTAGTTTTTATACAATTTATAAGCATTTTTAAATTGTAAAAATTTACTCGATCATGGCTTCTTAAAAATTAAAAAATATTTTTGTTTTTGTTAAACGTAAATTTGCTTTGTTGCGCGAGAGTCGGAGCGAGAAAACAGATAGTGTGCTGACTTCTTAAAAACTTTTATAGTTTTACATTAAGTTGTTACGTAATCATTTTCGGAACATTTTAGTTTTTTTATATTACACAATTGATATTTGATTTTATAATATAGTTTGTTTCATGTGGTGTCAACAGAAAAAAAATTGGGCAAGCGCTCTACATATTTATTTGTTGTACAAATTGCTTATATTGGATATGCTAAATTTGAATTCAACGTATCATATTAAACATTGTGCTCAAAAATTGATTTTGAAAGAAGACAGTCTGAACTCTACTATGTGTTATTGTATTTTTTCTATTCAAGTAGCTTATCTTACCATTAGTAAAACACTAAAACAGTAGGTTGAATTCAGTTTTTTTTAAATCTCATTGTGTGTATAAAATATAATTATATTATATTAGTACACTTTAAAAATGTTAAGTACCAACGAACAATATTTTTAAATTACAACAAAATCGCTGTTCTTTGCTTCAATTTCTAATTTTCTCCAAACTTGAACTTATAAGGTCTAAAAAAAACTGCATATATTTTATACTTTTTTGGTTACAGTGGGAAACAATGAACTACTTATGAAGAACCCTTTTAAAATGTTCAATCCGTAATTATAAAAACTTGCTAGAAAGGAGAAATTATGTACATGTTTTTTCAAGCATTTTTTTATTGACATTTAAAGAAAACAAACTAAAATAAATTTCTAATGTCTATAAATATCTAAAAATTTTAAAATATATTGAAATGTGTATCATGCATAGAAAATTACCTGATAAAGGTTAGGAAACATGTCTTATGTGTGCAGTGTAAACTAGGCATATAACATTCTGTGCAGAATCCATATTTTTATATACATTGTCCCAAATAAGAAGACACCCGATTTATTTAGCGAAATCGATTTTGCCTGTAGCTGCCTGGTGTCTTCTCACTTGGAACACAGTATATAAAGATGGATTCTACATTCCCTACTCTTTAGCACTGTTACTCTTGAGGGAAAAATGCACTTAAAGTAGAGAATACTTTAAATTTCAAACCATCATAGACCTATAGATCTAAACAGACAGAATATATGAACCATGGACCTATGAAGTACAAAGAATAATTGTACAATAATACAATAGAAAGTATATGCCTGTGGAAAAATGTATGAGAATAATTTTTGATTAGTCAGTATAAACTGCTTAAAGCACAAACTAAGATATATTTAGTTTATTAAAATTATTTTAGTTTACAGGGTACATTTAATAAACTAAACGTGTCTGAAATTAAAAATACATACACAACAGAATACATCATTGTGTCATACATACATTATTAAAATTTAAAAAGTAATTTAATTAATTTTTAATTGATTTATTATAAATTATAATATTATGATACTATCGATACACATTACTTAAATTCTATATTTATTGAACAATTATTATCATAAAAAAAATTATTTTTTAAATTAATAAGTTCAAAAAAGGTTTTAATTTATATTATTAGGATAGTAAACATGAACAATTTAAGGTTTCCATAATCGTACCATACCATCTTCGCAGTAGGTACATAATAAATTTTGATGAGGATGGTGTGCTAGTCCAATAACATCTTTTTCGTGTATTTGTAAGGTTTTTTCCAATTTTCCACTGTTCAAAGAAAAACAGTACAAATTATAATCTTCGGCAACTGCATATATCCAATCTCCCCTAGGTGACACCGTGGAACATACAAAATTGCAACCTTCACGTTTACCACTTGTAAATGATCTGACAATCTTTAAATACATGTATTTTTTTTATTAGTATAATGACATAATTTAAAAATATTTTTAAGAGGACTTTTTAACCATATTGGTTTGTTACAATATGTTTTTTTTCTATACTCTGTTCAAAATGAGATGATGATCAGGCAGTGACCAGTTTTCGTTCTGCGACGGTCAGACGCCGTTCCCACTATGGCGGCATGTCGGGTGCTGCCGCGGAATAAAGCCACGTCCATGAGCACAACTCGGCCCCCCGGTCATTATATTATTTTGAACAGAGTATAAACAAGTTATGAGTGTGTAAAATATAAATATTTGAAAATGCAAATAATTCACTTAAAAATTAAAGTATCGTAAAAAACCAATCAGAGAACACATATCATTTTCTTACATTCAATTAGATAGTTCAGTTTGATAGTAGGTCAATTCACTTTAATATTTAGGGCCGGGCCACACAGAGCGGTTGAACCGCCCAACAAATTCAAATTGTTTGATTTTAAATTAAACCGCCTAATATACGTTCACACATACGCAGTTCAGCCGCGGTTGAAAAATAGACCGCAACATGTCGTGGTTGACCCGAGTGTGGTTTGACCGCCCAAATGATTAAAACGCATTGTTTTGAATTAGTCCGTTCACACATAGCCGCGGTTCATTTTTTCAAAATATATTATGCATTAAAAAATAAGAATTCCAATAGTGGGGATCAAGTTTCTAGTAACTTTCATAACCCAAAATTACACTGTTTTTTATTTGTAAATAAGCTGATGTTTTAAAATACACCTAATTTTAATTTTTTTTGATCAAATCTATTCTACTGAATATGAAAATCTGGTGTTTTTTTCAAATGATTTAATTGACATACGATAATATATGAAAAACTTTTCCGGATATAATCTTATATAGTTATAAAACTTTAAAAAACGACCACTTGTTTCCCTTTCATCATTTATTGGATGAACCCAGTATTTTCTTTGTGGTCTTTGCACAGTATCTTGTAACACACCAAGTGCTTCTGCTACACACAAAACCTGAACTAGCCGATCGTGGTTTATTTCCATTTCGTACAAATAGCTAATATGTTATACTGTAAACCAACCTTTCGTGTTAAAAGACACTCAGATTACTAAGTTTTAAAATATAATAATTTTTCAATCACCCAATATTTTGGTATAACCGCGCATATGTGAACGGTAATCTGGCGGTTGAACCGCTATGTGTGGCCTGGCCCTTACGCTCACAATACAAAATTCTAACTGCTGGACGTACATTTTGATATATTATGTGTTAGTAAGATGACAACATCTGAGTACGATGTCCTCTTAATTTAATACTTACTTGGCCTTGCATATTCATAATTACAATGGTGTTTGAACGGTTACAAACAACAAAATGATCTTGATTTTTAGGGAAAAGATGCACATTGTTAACAGCCACATCGGCTGCTCCCATGGACTTAAAGGTGTGTGTACATTCTGTGGTTTTCACACTCCATACTTTTACAGTGCTATCACTAGACGCACTATATATGTATAAAATATATTATTAAAATACATTTATAGTAATTATTAAAGATAATCTCAATAATATTCACCTGATTATACTATGACCATCAACAGTATATACAACTTCATTAACAAATGATGTGTGTCCTCTAAATTCTTTAAGTGTTTTGCCAGATTTCAAGCCATGAATTCTGTTTTGATAAAAAGATGTTTATGTAACTTTTACAAAAAATATATACATTTAATATTATTAGTAACCTAACCTTATAGTCATGTCAAATGAACCTGTCAAAATTTGAGTATTATCTCGAGAAAATTGTACACAAGTAATTCCAAGTACATGAGCTTTTTCAAATTTCCGCATCACTTGTCCAGTCATTATTTTCCAAACAGTCACTTTTCCTCCTTGAGAGCCAGACACCAACATTTCACTATCGCGAGAAAAATTTAGACTTAGTACAGCATCTTCCATAAGCATAAAATTATCCTAGAAAAAAAATGTTGATTTCAAGAATATACTATAAGTACCAGTTGTTCTAGAAAATTAATATTACTTGAGCTTGATATTTAAGATCTTTTCTTATTTTTCCTGTAACAAAATTGTATACTTCGATAAATCCATCTACAGTGGCAGTCACTAAAAACTGGCCATCTGGTGAAAATCTAGAACATTCTACGTGACTCTTTTGGATAAATTTAATTTGCTTGAATAATTGAGTTGGGAATGTTTCTTCTTCTAGATCTCGAACTGCAGCTTTACCTCTAAATAAATCAATTGAAGTACCTAAAATCAAAAATTAATAATTTTTTAAGGACTAATAAGTATAGTATTAGTATATACCTTATATAGTTTTTTCTATGACTAAATAAATAGGTATGAACATTAGAAAACAGTATTCTTCCGGTTTGCACATTCTTCCCAGTTCCCACTAATCTACACACAAAACCATTGCTCGTAGTTCTACGCATTTTATTAGTCGGAAATGTTAATAGAATATAATAGAAGCAGAGAACTTCATAATAGACGAGGCAAGGATAGTATGTGTATTCACAAAGTTGTGATCATAGCTATTTATTTAGTCATGGTTTTATTAATATTTGAATGATTATTTTTAAAATACCTGGAGGTAGAAGACCTTGATGTTGTTGCCACTTTAATGCTTGGCCTAACAATGCTAATAGTCTTGATGATGGAACTACAGATACTTCACCAGCTAAGGATTGGGCAATAGCAATTCTACGTTTTTCTTTGGATGTACCTTCAGGATATGCTTCACGAGGATCAAAATAAGACCGAGCTAAAAGGTTTTCTAGAATAAAAAAAATAAAACAAATCATATTAAAATCAAGAATCTACAAAAACATAATAATTTAAATTTGAAAAGAAATTAAAACTTTAAAAAGAAATATTTATCTATTTTATAATTAACTTATAAAAATATTTAGGGTAAGAATATTGTATTAAAATTATCAAGAATGTAACTACTGTTAATGTTTATATATAATATAATTATACCAAGGTGTATATAACGATCAGGTTCATGTTGTTTTAAAGCAATCATAGGATCTGTTTGACGTAAAAGTGATCGAGCAGCTCCTAGTTCACGTAACTCTATTAGTTCAAATACAACCTGCCAATTAATAAAGTATTGTCAAATTTTAAACTATTATTATTTCCTTAATATAAATAGTAGGAAACTAACTTGTTCGTACAAATCAATTAATTTACTATCAGGTAATTTTAATGACTGTACTGCTTTTAATACTGTATCCCAATGCCCGTTGTGTATATCTGCAACAAACCCATCGATACTATCTACTGTGTTCAACGATACACTGGTTTCTTCCTAGAAAATGTTATAAGCAAATTATTGAATATGAATTACTATAAACAACCCAATTTAAACAAATTAAACTGTTGATATATTCAATTTTTTTATCACAATAACGGATGTTTTTATATACATCCATTGAACAGTGACATAGTTAAAATAAATACTTGAAGGGTTTGAAGAGATTTCATTAGATTTGATTCCTTCAGATATTGCTGTATAAGTCGGATGACACTGTAAACAAAGTAAAGTTAGTAAGATAATGAGAATATTTTGTTGAATATATTGAATAATATAGTTATGAATACTACGAACTCAGCAGACTCAATTTCAATAGACATTTTTCAAGAGTCGAGTCAACTGCACTTTAAACTGGAAATGTGTTCGGGTAATAAGACTTCTAGGGTAACCAGCAAACGGAACTCGAATTTTATTTATTTACAAAATAAAAAATCATTTCAAAGTTTTCAACGTTTTTGAGTAGAGAAACCACAACGCGGTGGCGATGCGGCCTGATATCATGTGCCAAACAAACTAAAATTGATAACGTGATGAAAAACACGATAATATCGATTTTATTTATGCTTTGCAGCCGTGATTCTCGCAAAAGTCCACGGAATATTGTCAATTGAATTTGTGTGACACTGATAAGGACCGTTCACAAAGTACACACATTCATTAATTACTAATTACACACTATACAGCTCAGTCTGCTAGGACTATTATAGTGATTGTTATTATTATTACTTATATGGCTATATAGATCGTATAATATTTTTCGTCTTATAAAATCGAAATTGCGAGTGTTGTGAACTAGTTTTCGGCTATGTTTTACTATGATCGTTAATTGCTAAATGTTCTGTTTCGCCTGCGTATGACACTGCGTTTTGTCGTGTATTTTGAACGGGGTTCGTAGAATAAAATATATTGCTGCTACAACATTAGTGTCAAGGTTTTTTTCTTTTACTGTTCCCTTTGAATACGAAGCCTAAGGTTCACCTGGTAAGTTTCAATTATCACCTCTATAAAGTGTATAGCCCTACTAAATTTGTGTTTTTGATATTGTCTTCCTATAATCAATCAATTCCTAAGAAATTACAATTCTATTATGTGGTTGGTACCTATTGGTATTATGCAAGGCACTAATTTATTTATTGATCTATGTTTTTTTTAGACTGTCAACCAACATTTCAATTATTGATGTGTCATCATCAACACTCTGGTAAATCTAAAATCTAATATTAAATAGATACTTAAGTGTAATGCACTATATTATATTCTGTAGTAGCTGATCCAGTACGGCGTCGTCCGTGGATTTACCCCTTCTTAAACTCTGTTCAATGTAGCAGTGCTTATTTTTTATAGTTATTTGGGTTCTTTTGATCAAATATATAATACAGTTATAAAATTATATCCAATCATAATGACTATTTTATTTACCAGGTAATATACTAACTTAAAACCCGTCATAAATCAATTCATTAATTTCGAAACCTTTCCCAGACATTTAGATAGTCAAATATATCTTTGGGTGTTTCATGCAATATTACATTTAATCATGTACCTACATTTAAAAACCACAGCGTGTTTAAAATTTGAATACTTATTTGTTAAACACTAAGAAAATAAAATGAAAAATATAGATTTTAATTGCTAGTCAATTTTCAAAACTGTGCTGTAACCCTTGAACAGATGACATATAAATAACACTTTACAAAATCAGTGTTTTTGCAAATAACACCCCGCCAACTATATGTACATCAAGATTCGATGACGGTTATAAAAAATATAATACAATTTTGAAATTTGTTCAATATTTTATTAAACTATTTTATTTTCTGTAACCAATAGCAACCCATTACCATATATATATAGCAGTGTTACCATAAGGTGTTTACCTAAAAATTAGTTTATGGAGAGTGGTAGAGGGGATATCAAAGCCTAAAATTGGTTCAAAACACCTTCAAGGGATTATCAGGAGTAACTGCTAAAATTCAAAAAAATTGGTTCAATAACTTTTACAGTTAGCAAAGATAAACTAAAAAATGCTTACTACTTTATATAATAGTATTCTTTATTAAATAATTATTATCTTTATTTTGTTCTTTAAATACATTTCCAATGTACCTTGGTCCTGGCTTATATTTTAAATGTAACATTTTTGAGTAAACCAGGTTTCTACTATACCGTCGTGTCATGTAAAGTTGAATGTTATACTTAACTTGTAGGTAATTTGTTGTTGACATTTTGTTACCCATATATTAAATATATGGAACACAATATAACACAGTGTAGTGGAACCCCAGATTAGTTTCAGAAATATTAATTATTGTAGGAATTAAAGAAGAACAAAATATTATCCATGTCTGTTATAATACTGTGCGTCCACAGAAACAGAGAACACATTAACTCTGTCACTCTGTACCTTATTCATATTTTTGTATTCAGTTTACATTACATGAAACTAGACTACTGGGCCTACATTTTATTGACTAATAATTTTTTTACTCATGTATTCTTCATTTGCGCTACAGAACTTTATTTTATTTTTTTATGAAACCCCCATTTTTAATATTATATACTTACAGAGTTGTGTTCCTGTTTTCTGAAGCTGCACAGTATATAAACTTATATTCTATATTTTAGAATAATTTTGTTAGAAATAATATCTAACCCTAAATGAGTAATTCATTATAATATATGGTTGGAATAATCAAAATCCACTTAGAAGATAGAACAAAATGGTTTTATGAAACATACAATTTACAATTTACTAGAAATTGTTAGAAATATGTTATTCAATGGTGTATGATTATATTTTGGTAACTTGTAATAGAAATATGAAAATTTTGCTGTTATCTGTCTTCATCATAATTTACAATTTTAAAATACTCATAACTTGCCTTGCAATTAAAATAAAAAACCCTATGAGGTTCACTAGATAATATTTTTACTTCTAAATTTGATAATAGAGTTAATTAACTCATGTTCTCTTAAATAAAATTAATACATTTGAATTAAAGAGGTTCTGGTCAAAAACATTTGAATTGGAGAGATTATGTTTAAGAGAAACAAGAAGCCTTCTCACACTTAGTTACTTTCGGTTTATCGAGCGGACCGAAATATATGTTATCTTCGGGGGTTGGGACGTACGGAGTCCAATTATGGGGCTCCGCAAAACCTACAAATGTCAACCGCATCCAGCTTCTCCAGTCCAAAGTCCTTCCCGCTATAACCAAAGCACTCTTCTACGTATCAAATCATACATTACATAATGACCTAGCCATCTCTCTTATCAACGATGTAGCTAAGACCTTCTACGGACGTTTTAATTTCAACCTACAAAACCACAAAAATCCTTTAATCAAAGAACTTGCGTCTATAAATATACCCGGCAACCCACTAAAAAGGTTGAAAAGGTGGTGGTGTAGGGACCTATTAGCCTAGACCAATCAAACTTCTTTTGTTCTTCTTTCTATATCTACCTTTGTTATTTCTACTTATCTTTCCTTATAATATTTACTAACATTGCTTAACACTTTTTTTTTTTTACATCTTTAACTGTAAAAGTGCCTTCACTGGAAGGTATCTTTAATCCGTCCTTCACGCCATAGTCATCATTCATCAATTTCACTTATTGTTCAAAATTTATGAAACAGATTGTGGAAATATAAATTAATAAAAACAAAAAAAATCTTCGGGGGTGCATTTAAGTCAAAAGGGGCAATTGTCACCTGTGCAATTTTTGTATATATTTATTAAAAAATAAATCAATGTACATAATATATATACAATATACATATGCTATACTATACTACTATAGATGTACAATAATTGTACATTGTATATTTTTATGCTAAAATGTATTATTTTGTAATTTATTCTAAACTAATATTAGCTGCTAAATACCTACCAAATGACAAAAATTGAACATAATATGTCATTTAAATAAATCATAGATCAAATATCAAATATCAAAAAGAAAAAATTAAATGCATTGGCAATCCTAATTATTGAAAATAAAATTACAACAAGACTTATAATTATAACAATGTACCTAATATTAATATTTTTGCTGCTAAACAAGCACACAGAAGATTGTAAATTTGTATTATTTTAAAAACAGAAAAGACCGTTTGAAGGAAACATTTTTACATTTTAACCTCAAATTTTTTTTTGAATGGGGCTTACTAAATTTAATTGTATTTTAATTTTTTTATTTGAGGGGTAGGGGCGGCAAAAATATGTTGCCCTGGGGTGCAAATTTTCCAAATGCGCCCCTTTTTGTCTTCGAACTATGGAGATTTTCTCAGAGAAGTAGAGAAGAGAGTGTTTAGTTCAATCATCAAGATCAATGTATGTACATATTAGGGCCTATATTTATACAGTCTGCAATACTTGAGTTATAATAAACATATTACGCGATACTGTATTTTGATCTGTACGAAAGAAAATACACATAAGCAGCAATGATACTTTTTGACTTATTTAATTGTCATTCTTAGTGAGCAATTTTTATCTTATATAATTATGACTGCACCAACGATGGAGTGAATGTCTAAGATTTAGTCCCTGGAACCAATAAATAAAAACAACTTTGTAAGATATTGTTAAGTTACTAATTCAATTGTGCCTGTTAAGTTTTTTTTCAATATATTTTATCTTCATATATAAGTACTTATGGAAACTACTAAAAAACCGGAAAATGAACCACTTTATAATGTAAAAGTCTAAGCTTGTTTTATAACCAATACAAAAGACAAAAATACATTCTTATGGTAATTAAAAATATTCTGTTCAATATGGATGGTTTCTTGAGACAAGAATATTTTAGTCTTCATGAATGGTTTGCTGAAATTGTGTCATACATTCACTTGAATTTCTTAATCTACTTATGTCAAATTCCAAATCTAAAAATGTTAAGTACCAGAACCTATTATCTTGTGATAAAACTTAATAAAAGCTTTAAAGCAGGGGCAATGTGGCATATACAGGATCTACAAATGGTAGGGGTTATGGTAGTTAGGTTTTTCAAACTAGTGGTGCATTGGTTGGACTGCTGTAACTAGATAAATTATTTACCAAAGAATACAATTAAAAAATCAATGAAGGGTAAAAGAAGATACAACTATACAAACCTTTAGATATGCCATTACTGTGAAGTATTTCATTTATTCTAAAAATTTAATACCAATCAAAAACACCAACTAAAACTTTAAAAAATATGTTTACTAACCTACAAACATCAAACCAATTGCTTTGCTCAGAATCAAAGACAATTATTAAATACTTATTAAACCGTAATACCATTGATGATTGATTATTATTAGGACCTGGATGTTGATGCCCTAAAAAATGCATTTATGATTTTAAAGTGCAAAAAATGACTTAAATACTGTGCATGTTAATTTTAAATTTGCACTTATAATAACTTTTGAGGAACCTTCTATTACAATTTTAAGTATTTTGATAGAGCAAACATTTTTAATCGAAATTCATTTTAAAAAAACTAATACAAATCGTAAATTTTATACGCCTATAAATGAGTTAACATGAGTTAAACCAAACCAACATTTTATGGTGTATAGGACATGCTAAAATAAAAGTTCGTTGAAAATTTCATGTATCCACGGTCATTTTTTTTGAAAGTTACACCAAAAACCAAATCGGTTTTGTTTAAAAATTCCAGTGTTTCCTTTATGATGATCTCTTATTTTTATCTCTATTTTTACCAACTAGATTCACTTTCTCTCTGGAAAAGATATGGAAGTTGAAAATTGAAGCATAACTTTGACTACTTATTGTGTAGACAGACACACAAAAAAAAAATTGTAAAATAAATACATTCATCAAGGCTCACAGAATATCAAATGATCATCCTAATGTATCTTTAATATTTTTTAACGGCTATCAAAACAATTATGTGGAACCTTGCATTGAATTGTTGGAATTTTTACTGATTGAACATTTTTTTATTTTACATGTACGAAAAAGGTCATATTTGCATCTGATGAAAATTTAAAATTTCTAGTGTAAGTTGCTGAGTTACACCAAAAAAATAAAATTGATTTTGTTAAATACTTTTTGCGTATAAATTCCCAGTTTAAAAAAAAAAATTTGTTTTTTCCAACGCTTTCGAAAGAAATTGGGAGTTTTCAATTTCAACTCCTTTAATGCGAAAATTAGATTCAAAAATAGAAGCATTATTACTTACCCAAAATTTGATGACAGACCAAAAATATATTAAAAAACCACACATCATTGTAAAGCTTAATACTTTCATTGCTATGTTTAGAATCTAAAATTATAATTTATAAACATACTTGATTTCGATTTAAATTTAAATTTCAAAGCTGGTTTTAACCTAGAAAACAGTTAAATGTTTTGTTCAAAGTATTTTTATTTACAAATCGGTAAGATTAAAAAAATTTTAGATAAAAAACTGTTGGATTGATGGAAAATATAACTGTCACAAATAATTAACTTGTTATTTTTCTCTCAATTAAAATAAAAAGGTAAAAACTGTCCTAAAATTCAAAAAAAAATTATCTAAAAACGAAATACGATATGCAAATTAAATATTTTTTTGTATAGACTCGTATGTTGTTGAAACACATTTTAAACTAGGATATCAAAGTGTTCCTAAAAAAGATGCAAAATTCATCAACATCCGGGCCCTAATAAATTATTATATAATATTATAAATGTTTATACGTAAATTTGATACATTACTATATTAGAAATATTGTTTTTATATTAAAGAATTTCATTAAATAATGATAGTGAAGAAAGATACATCTTGTATATCTAAAGGCATAATAGTATGGCTGGTAAAATATATTTCGTCTGATCAATTTTTTCTTATTGCTCAATTTCTTACTCGAAAACTAATCACTAATTATTTACGATCCAACACCTTTAAAATATTTAGTCAATATTTTACTGTCTAATGAAATAAAAATAAATTATTTAATTAACACCTAGTAGAGAATATTAAATAATATATACACAATGACATTTCTGGGCAAAATAAAGACCATAACGGAAACCTGAGATCTAGGACATAATATTCGCCATAAACGAACTAAAGTGGATTATTCTGTTTTGTACTTTCTATCCTGAATAATAATTGTAGCAAATGAAACGATTTCATGAGGTCAAACAGTCAATAGTGGGCGTTAAAAGAACGCAGACTGTATGTACGTTTATTCACCGTCATATACAGTTTCAGGTCAATATGATAGAATGGCGTAAATAAATAGGATCTCCGACAAATGTGCCTTCTATATTGTTAAACACCAACCGAGGCCCTAGAAACACCGATATTGTAATTTAGTCTTTGTGTAATATTATATCCTGTTTAATTATTTACGTATCCACTTACGGGATATTTTTTTAATTATCGCTGTTTAAAATTTGAGTTCAACTGTATTATAATTTATAACTTACTATAACTTTATCACTCATTGTGAAATGTATTGTTAAATTCATTAAATCTATTAACCATTACATATGATACATCATACATTTATATAATACATATCGCCTATTGGGTTTGAAAACAATGATAAAATTCATTATAGTATTTGATCTATTATTGATATTTATAACAGACCATAAGCGAACTATAATATATCTCTGAAAATGTAATGAGTGAGTTATTTTTTTTACTGGTAAAATTTAAAAAATTTGAATATGAGACATTTGAAAAAAATGTACTTAGCTGCAAAGTAATAGTACTTTATATGTTATATGAATTTTTGCATATAATTTTTTTTTTAAATATTCTATATGAAAGTATAAAAATATGTGAAATAAGTTTAACTATAAAATTAGACATTTTATAATACGGTTTATGTTGAACATATTACTTTGTTTATATTAAACCCTGTTGCGACACAAAACTACTAAAGTATACCTTTGGTATCGTAGATAATATATTCTAGAGCATTCGGTTGTTGGCTATACAAGTTATTGTGATTAACCTGATTTTTCGACCATAACATTTAACCTAAACGCTTGACCTTTTTCTATAACCACTGGCTATATAAAATATATTCAATTATTACGTTGTCTCTTTTTTTCGAACCATTATTTAGTAGATATAATTTCGTTATTATTATGTTATTGGGATGAATTAAAAATAAATTTACAAAATAATTTAAAAATGAAACATAATGTTTGATGTACATTAGATTCCTAGTGGAACATTAATTTTACAATGATTTGTTGTTACTTCGGGTCAAAAGTAAAAATATCTCAGTAGTTTTAAAATTAACCGAGAACAAAAAAAAACATACGGAAAACCAGTCTTTGACCTAATCGATTTTCTTTCTCTGTTCTATCTAACTCATAAATGAATAACTGTAGGAACTTGATATTTTTACGGAATATTTATATGAGAATTAAGATAGACACTATTGACATGGAATAATATTCAAAATACTTTGGCTCTTTATGTGGTAATATAAACGATTTTTACTTTTTTTCGATTTATGTATGACACGATGTTAGTTTTTATGGAAAAAAAGTTAGAACATTTAATACAAGGTTCCATTTAAGTTTTTCTTACAATAGAAAGAAAAAAATTGAATATAATTCCGCAAATATTATTTATGAACGACCTAATTTTAAATTTTGAAACTAAAATTGAAATTGAATATTCACTCGTTAAGGAATGATTTTATTTTTTTTTAGAATTATTAATAGCAGAAATATAAAATTCCATTGTTACTTAAATTATTACTCAATAACATTTTCTAAATACTTTGACTAATTTTAAGCTATTTACAGACCTAAAAATTTTTTGTTTTGATTGTTAATTGGAATGTTTAGGTTAAAAAGTTTGGAAATTGAATACAAAATCCTATATAAGTTGTATTATATAAACATGTGCAAATGAAATTTTATACCGTACAGTTATACCTACTTAATGACAAAGAAAATTCGGCACCTGCTTTATGTGTATATATACTATATACACCATATTAGCTACCGCTTTTTTAAACTTACAATACCTAGTTAAAATTAAATTGTTTGTCTCTTATTCATAGTTCAATATTATACTTACATTACTCTATATTATTTGTTTATTACCCTGTTGATATTAATTTAGGTATAGGTATATTATCTGCTATTATACCAATTGGGTTTCTGCCCATTATATTCAAATGAATAAATCATTATATTTATATACCCAATAATGTATTGATTAAAGGTGTAGCAAAATGTAATTTAAACATTTTATATTGGTCAATACTGGAAGTTATTACGGCTTTTAGAGTACTAAGCATCATTAATACATGTATGTTAATACAGCGATGACTTTCTGTGCCTTAACAGTAATATTTTATAATAAGTGTTGCCTTTTTTGTTTTTTCACACGGGTTAATTTACAATATAAACAATTTATACTTTCCAAACTTATACATGATTTCTTTTAATACGTGTATAACTTATTAGTTATCACGTAATTTCTAATCAATTTTTTAAAATCTTTAATTTAAAATGTACCCTAGACCCGGGTGCATAGTGGAACTAAAAAATATATCCATTATTTCTATTATTCAAGTTAAAAGAAATAATTAATGACAACTTTTTATCGTCGTGCCTAAGAAATTAAATTTATTATTATATATCCAATTGCATAAGTTATTATGCGTTACATGTAATAGTGTTAAATATCATAAACGTAATTACATTTTTTATTGCCTCTGTATTAAAAGGTGAGCATGTAGGTATCATGCTGTATAGTAGGTGCCTAGATTGGTCATTGTGTCTGTTAAATTTAAATTCAATGATGCACATAATTCTGAGCGAAGACGATTTATAAGTCTATGTTTTGTGATACTAGTATATTACTATTATAGTAATAAGTACCTAAAGATGATTGCATAAAATTGTGCTTTTAAATAAAATAATATACTTTAAGTTTTCATGTACTTCCGAATAATATTTTTAAATTATCTACAACAAAATAACTAATATCGTTACTCTCTCTAATTTCGTCCAAATATGAAATTAAAATGTCTTTAAAAAACTGCGTTTTTGTATTTTGTTAACAGTATGATCTAATCATGCGAAATCTTGTTTTATATTTTCAAGCTTTTTGACTAAGCGAATTTAAAGTAAATTTCAAATTTTAAATCTTATTATGTTGAAAATTGAAAAAATAAAATTTAGTGAATTTTTAACTATATATGATTAATTTTAAACGAGCTTTTAAATATCCTATGTAAAAATTCCCGTTTTTTCTTAATTTTTTTTGTCTTTTCCGGCGTTTTAAAAACTTCTCGGAATTTTTTTCTTTTGACCCTCCAAAATACCAGCTAGATTCACTTTCCCATCAGATAAAAATTAAATCACATCAATACATTCATCGCTTTGCTCTGATTCTAAAATTTCACTGAAGAAATACAAACTGAATTATTCAACATTTTCTTAAAATAACCTCTTTTAATTACATTTCCTTCCATTTTTCAATTTTCGTCCGATTCTAGTTTTCCTGAAAAAGAACTATTTTTTTTCAATTTTTTTGTGTTTTAAAATTGTGTTTGGTTAATACTTTTAGTATAGGTAATTCCTGGTCCCTTTTGTTATCAAATGTAAAATTAATTAACTAAATTTTAATTATATCTATAAAAGAACAAATCCTCTTTTTGTTAATATTTTACTATAGTATAATATTAGTATGTATTTTGCTCTACAATACAATTTTGCGTGTTTTCTATGTACCTAGTTTAGTTTAATGATACATAAGTATAATATATTAAATAATTCTCCCTGTCACACTTTGGTAAACATAACTTTTAAACTATATGTTCATGGTTGGAACTGCATCTGTTATATTAGCATGAGAATAATCTAGGGACCTCCAACACAGTGCATACATATTTGATAAAAATAATGTCACGGATTTATGGGTGTGTGGTTGTGGTACATTGTTACAAGGAGGACGTGCGTAATGAAACTTTAGAAGATCAAATAACGGTCATTATGTTAGGCAACGTTCACTCAACGTGAAATGTAGGTACGAAATACAAATGTATTTATATTATGTTATGTCTTATGATTTTATGACATAAGGTTTTATCAATTTAATAACTATTTAACTGCATTATATTTAGGTATATTACTACACACCATATTATATATTGTATACTTTCGGTTTAGATTCGTTTTTTTGTTATAGCTTATTATTTGTCCGAAATTAAAATATTATGTATACATTGTTTTTGTTAATAAGTAATAAATTGACTTTATATATTATCACAACTATCTTAATTGTGTTGTAATTCAATTCATTTAATTTATATTTGTTTAAGGGGATAGTCTAGACTAGGTTATTGAGTGAATTAGTGGATTAAAAAACTAAACTTACTTTGGTGCAATTAATTTACAAAATTATGTTTAAAAGTTGAAAAAACTATTTTACCTATTATAGGTAAATGAATATCTTTAATTTACTTCCATCTAAATTACAATAATATTTTTTCTAAATCATCTTTTTCTTGGACTTTTTTACTGTTTACCATAAATTGCAATGAACATAGTAGTATAGTACAGTATAGATAAATACAGTTGTACTTGGAGTTTTTTAATATAGTAAAATAGTACTTTTATTTAATATTTATACTCATATATATATATTAGAAAATTACAATGTTCATAACACCTGTATGATAATTTAGGTACATTCGGTTATTATTATATTTATTATGCATACATTATATATCATATTATACTTCCATGGTACTATAGTACTACTTATATTATATTTGTTCACATTTTTTTAAGACACATAAAGGTAAAAATAATATATTTCGCTACCTTCTAGAGATTTCTCTAAATAATATAACCTGCACACGTTATGTAACTAAGAAGAGAGATGGCAATAAATCGAATTGTAGGGGCTTGACCGAAATGACGGTAAAGCGACAGGCGCGTGAAATTTGGAACGAATCGAACCCCAGTGTTTTGCACAACGCTCGACCTCCCTACTCACCAATATACGCATGTTGACCGCATTTCTCTTAGAAAGTATTTTACATGTCGCGTTTATTTGCCCTCTTATCAAACAGTTAACCTCTCGCTGACTCAAATAAACATATTATGTGTATTTGTTTAGTATGTTTGTGTGTAGAAAATAATATATGAGTAACGTATAATGTAGAAGTATGACATAGTATAATGATTTCTGAGGATATCAATGTGTGTCAGTCAATTTGTTATTCCTTATCATTATCTTATCATAAATTATAAATTATCATGATTTATAGGGTCATAGACTAATATATACAATTATATATAGTTGCAGTAAAAGTAAATACTTTTTTCAGTAAGTTGTTTTAAAATAAGTTAACAACAAATTTAATTCTAGAAATATATTTCTTATTCGTTTGAATGCCATTTCATTCATAAATTGGCAAAATTGTTGATAGTATTATTTTCTACTAATACTATTCAAATCATAGTTTTGTTATTTTAAATGTTTATATATTTTTTTAAATGAATGATTTATTCGTAATTATATTCTGTTACCTTAAAACAACTTCCTTGCATTTTTTTTTACGTTTTTTTGGGTTTATTTATGATGCAGTAGCGCAGTGCATATATTGTTTAAAGATATCAATCTAACCTGAAATTGAGCAATATAGAGTTTGCAAGTAAGACAAATGATTTGAATAATCGTAAATTACACTGCTTAGTCCGATGGAAAATGTAGAATAATGGCGGGCCCCGTTTAGAGTATTTGTGTCGGGTCGGCCAGGTGCTCTATAGTTAATACCATAAGTCAATGATGACCTCGTTCTCGAAACCGGTGTTAACTAGGTCCGTCTTTCTGTCGAGACACCCACAGCCCTCTTACTTTATTCGTATCTATTGTGCCCCATAAACATCCAATTGGTTTTTGCAAATAGATAAAACATAATATAGCACCAAGCCATTAACAGAAGTATATAAGAATTGATATTAATTTAAAAAAAAATAACTTACGTAACGATGATGCAACAGTAATTTTATTTTTTAACTTTATGTAAGGCTGATCGAAACGTACTTTTCTAATTTCTTTGTAACACTCGTGCTTTTTATGTTAGCAATATCTTTTTTGTAAAATGTTTAATTTATGCTGTTTATTATTATAAAAGACACAGAATAGATATCTATCCAATTTAAAATGACGCAACCGGTAATGAACTATTAAAGGTTGGTCTGATAAATTAAGATGGCATTTGAATTTAATAGACCCAATGGACTGTGCTTTGAAGGTAATTTATCTGAAAACTTAAAATATCTAAACAAGACATAGAAATATATTTTAAAGCAATGGAACAAACAAAATAATATTACAAGCATGAAACGTATTAGTGTAGTACAATATTAACATATAACCTATATTTTTCATTATACTTAGTGATTGTAATAAACATTAAACAATAATAATAATAATGATAGTATTATGTTATCATTACCTACAAGTTACAACCAATATACATTTTATGATTTTCTTTTTTCTTAAAAAATTTATACACATAAAATAAGAGTTGACAAATCAGATAAGCATTAATTATATGTAATATATTTCCTGGTGTTTATATATCTAAAAATTAATTTGTACATGATGATTAGTTTTTCTTTGACTTTCGAAAAATAATTGGAGAAAACGCTTAGTTAAATTTTTTTACTTTGTGCCCACCTGTCTTTAAATATAACCGTTATTTCGGCAGACGTTTGAATAAATTCTAAGTAATAAAACTGTCTGTGTAGGTTTTTTTTATTGTGTTCGTCCTTAAGACAACAAAGAGTATACGGCCGCTGTGTATGACTGGACCCTAATAATGTGCCGAGGTCGTACGGGTCAGAGCAGCTGCTATTAAAGAAGGCTTCAGACGTTCTAAATCATCCGTTGTGTGTGGTGGTTGTGGTGGTGGTGATGGTGGTGGTGGCCTTTGATGAGAAGGATTAATATATTTTGTAGTTGTCAGGTCAAATGTGAATAGTTTTTTAGGTTTTTTCCATTTTTAATAGTACGTACTTAATATATAAATTATGTTTTCTGTTATATATGCTTACATTTTTTTTTGATGGACAAATTTAATTTCCTAACAATTTTTTGATCATTATATTATTATTATGTACTGTGACTCAATTCAGCTTCACAACTTATATATTTCTTTGATTTTGTTTGTCTTAGATTAACATAAATAAATTTCCTTCAATTTTTGGGATGTGAACTCGTTTTTGTTCAACACAAATAAATTAATTCTTCAATTAATGTGCTTGAATAATTTAGGTATGGACAAGAAAAAAAATCTAAATACCACACACATAGTTTTATAATAAATACTTTCACTGGAGTTCCGCTCAGAATCCATAAAATTATAAAAGTTTTAAGTTAAAAGTATTATTTTAAAATAATTTAGTCCTTACATAATATTACCCACATATTTTACATTTTTTAGTTTGTCCTTCGATTTATCTTAGATAAAATTTTTGTAAGTAAATTGAAAACTTTACAATTTAATTTATTTCATGGCTCCTCATAATAAGTTAAATAATAACAAAATACAGTAACAGTTTTTTTTAAAGTGGTTAAAGTGAAAATTCGTAAATATTAAAATAATATATAGATTATTATGTAGTATAGGCAATAGGTAGGGAGTTAATAATATTTTAAAAATTGTATGCCTAAGGCTTGAAAATTTAAAACAAGATTCCTCAAAAGTTTTTTAAATTGAAATAAAAAAAAAGTTCAGTATACATTTTTCTACATTTTTTAAGTGCGATTGAAGTAAAATTTGATATATCTATAGTAAGATTCAAATGTAAAATAATAATTTATTCTTGATCGATTTTTGTTGTATGTATTTCTATAAAAAATACTTGAAATTTTTTTCTACAAAAATATGAAACTTGAAATATTCCACTAATACCTACTTAAAAAATAACTTTGTATACATCTAATGAAATTTTCAAAATATTTAGAGTAATTTTTAACTATTTACAGGCATTTGAAATGTTGAAGTTGTTATTAAGTGATGATAACAATTGTTTGACTTGGTAAAAAAGCGCTCGAAAACGTAATAATAGATGCGTTTTAATTTTTTTTTTAAATACATTTCTCAATGTTTTTAATTATAGCGTTTGTAGTTAAAATTTTGACTAAATTTGTCAAAATCACGAAAATTTACTAGCTATAATTTGTACTTAAACATTTTAAAATTTTAGTTACGATTTAAAAGGCTTGGAAATTTAGTATAAGGATACTCGTAAGTTTTTCTTACAGAAATCTAAAAATGTACAAGTGCAACTTTCTCATAGATATGTATTTTAAATTCAAATTTTGACTAAATTTTATATTTTTTATCTTGTGGTTGTACAATCTATAAATGAATATTTTTGTTGTTGTTGTTGTGGACGTACGCATAAAATATTAGATAAAATAGGATAGTTGGAAATTCAAACGAAAAATAACGATTTTAGTTAGGTATTTTGTTGTAGTTCAAAAAATATTATCTCTAAAGGTATAGGACACGAAAAGTTGGTACTTGAAATTGATTATTTTTTTGAACTGTCTGATAGTTGGGTAATCTTATGGTTTCTTAAAAACTAATCAATAAACAACGAATAATTTTCAAAGAGACGTAAACTAAGTACAGGTTATATTAGGTTAACCAAATTCAGTTTAGAATATTTTTTCAAATACTATGTTATATCATTTGTTTCATATTTAATGGCATCTTAATATGTTACAATTTTTATAATTTAGAATCCTATATTATTATTATTTTATATTCCTATTAGTTTATTATTACTACATATTATTATACAGCGATAATGTTATAAAACGCTTGAACATTTTTATGCTCATTGTTTTTAATATTTTAATTTTTAGGTGTTTTGTAAATAACATTATGTAATAAGCTACCTACTTTCAAAATTAAAATATTATAGAAACTTGTGTGAAATTGTTTATTATAATGTTTTTTTTTTCAATAATTGTATAATAGTTAAATATGGAAGCAGAAATAGAGAGTCGGTAGATATTTTATTTAACTTGAACCTAAATACTTGTTATCATCAATTTCTAGTGGCCAGTAACTGATTTTGCTATAAACTCTGCGTGGGTTAGCCAGGGACCACAAATTGTGCTATTGTTACTCTTTTAGTTTTATTATTTTATTGATACACCATAGTATAATATATTGATGACAAATTATGATTAATTAATTATCTTAGTTGAGTTAAATTATATTTAAGTTCTACACTTAACTTCTGGCTTCATCGAAGTTGGGGCAGTGGATGATTATATGCTAGATGGGGTAGTTTGTATTACATGTTGGGCATAGGGGTGGATCTGTCTTCGACATAAGATGTCCATTGTCCGTGTGTGAGTTTCGTGTGTATTCGATTATTATACTATCTTAGAAACTTAATAATTTGCTTACACATTTTTGACAAGGTAAAAATTGTACAACTTGGGTAGATATTTTATTTATGGGTCACATTGCAGTACATTTGTATGGCATAGGTGTGACTAAGGTGTTTATGTTTGCGTGTTATTATAACTAATATTTTCTTATCATATTTGATAAAAAATAAAATTAACCTACATATTATTACGATAATATGTATTATATTTTTTTATTTCTGAAATGTGTTTTTATTCTGTGCAGATCGACAAATTATCTATTAATTTCATGGTTTTACAAAGATAAACGTACATATAGTGGTATACCATTATACCCATGTACGTGGTTATTTTTTTGCTTGTGTATTCGTTTTATAATAGAAAAATACTCTGATCGTCGGAAGGTAACTGGTTTAAAATTGAGCCTAGTTTATTCTTTTGGGGAATAAAAACTTAAAAAATCATCGGGAAAACATGGATTTGTACGCTAACCAGTTTTTGACAATCTTATAATTGTAAATCAAATGACCTGTGTATTAATTTAAAAACTATGTAACTTAAAGAATTATTTGGCTTTTTTTGTGCGGTTTCTACATGTTTAAAATTGTTGACTAAGTTTATTTTTGAATTATGTACGAAACAAATTTTAAAATTATATTGTAGTTTAAAATTTGCAAGACGGTGTGAATTATTATCTGATGTTTAAAAATGTAATATAACATCCCTCATGAGTTTTTCTTTCTGTAATTAAAAAAAGGTTTGCCAAAGCCACATTAAATTTGTATTAGTGTGAAGTTCAAATGTGGACAATTTAAAAATTTTGAATTTTCAAATGATTTTAATTATTTTGCTAGAATTTGAAAAACTAACTTTGAAAGTATTATTTGGGATACATTTTAAGTTAGTTTCACCACAATCCTACTCACGTTTCTGTACAGTTTGTCGGTATTGACTTATAAGTTAGTATTAGCTAGTAATATTACACAAAATAATATAATAAATATGTGATTTGTTTTCGGCAAAAATAGGGTCAACCTTGTTAAACCTAAGTACCTATTTGTATAATACCGACCATATTACTAAGAGCAATATAAATACTTAATAAAATATCCTTTGAAAT
The DNA here is from genome assembly GCF_001856785.1 of Myzus persicae. Classification (NCBI taxonomy): domain Eukaryota; kingdom Metazoa; phylum Arthropoda; class Insecta; order Hemiptera; family Aphididae; genus Myzus; species Myzus persicae. The sequence goes on from NW_019104222.1 coordinate 80,030, forward strand.
ATAAGTTGACCGCTGACAAACTGTCTCCACTCTGTATCGTTTTCATCGTATGTAATAATTTATCATTGAATTCATATTTAACACACCTATTATTACAGTTACCTACTCAATGACGAGGTACACTCGACGCCTTGTACATAGTAGAGTTACTTCCCTGGATTTTTTAAAATTATTATTATTTTAAAATTGATCCTACAGTGGTAGATATATTTTGCTTTCAAAATAAATCATCTTTACTTAATCATTACCTATGAATCTATGTTGATTTTTATAAAATAAATTAAAACACCTATTTTTACTGTCTTGTGAAAGTATACATTTATTATACCTATGAAGATATTATGATTTAGTCTTATTTTATTTTAATGATTATAATATTATATTTAATGATTAAAAAAAAATTAATCTTCAAACCCAAATTTGGAATAAGTATATAATATAATATGTAATCGATTAAATTATTTGTTAACCCAATGGCCCATGTTTCCGAGGGTCTTTAATCAATAAGAATAAAAAATGAATCCTGACGTATTGTTTGAAATTGCATGTTTGATTACACAAATATACTATATATATTATATAAGTATACGATTAAGAACTCGATTTTTATGCTTTTAAAAAGTATAGAGTAAAAACGGTGCAATAAATATGAAAATATTTATAACCATTATGAAATGTCGAATCGAAGTGAGTTAAAATACCCTATACCGTTTTATATTCACAATTTTTACTTATATAAATTATAATAGGGAGCTAATTTTAATATTATCATTATTATTATTGGTTTTATTTGAAATAGTTGTTGAAGCAAGGACGAACGGAAAATAAAAATGTATGTGGTTACAGTTTTTCAGCTGGTAAATAGTTCTTTAGAAATTAGTTTATTGTATTAAGAGCGATGAGGCTGTAGTCAGAGCTCAAAAAAAGTGGTGTGAAGAATCTCATGCGTTGGTGCGGAGAACGAGTAACGACAGACTTGAAGTAGAGAGGGGACGAAAGAGATGAACACATAAGAGTGAAAGTGAATTTGGGTATCTTTTTCTCGTTAGCTAACGGCGTCGAAATGACTCTGGTCTGGTCTAATACACAATGAGAAAGACTTATAAACGCTAAACACGAGGCTAACAATAAAGACGATCGAACTTTACAAGGACTTCATTAGAACACGTGGCGGGAATAAAACACGTGGCAATAGTTTTCTATTGATGCATTTTGTTATAATGCTCCCTAGATATGCTATACCTATTAGGTACCTACTATTATAAAGTACCTATATGGTTTTATGTATTAGTAATATATATTCAATCATTTATTTTTAATTTGTATGCACAATTGTCCGATTAAAAAATCTATTATCCAGCCATTATTTTTGTGGGTTAAGAAAGAATAGAATATATTTCATATTCTAAATTGACTATTGAATAATATTATGTATCTACATTGTACACTGCAGTAGACGATATAGGATACAGTTATAGGATTGTAGAAATCAGTATTTTATTACTACTTCTATTATTCATCACTTCATCAGTCTTAAAATGTACCTACAGTACCTATGGCAGTATATGACAGATACAGTATTACAAATTACAATACCAATATTAGAGATGCGAAATTTTGGGGCAGAGGTGGTGGACAGACGACAAGCATTCGCCCCATCCTAGATTTCAATGTACTGGTAAACTTTTTGTTGCGGGCCAATTTTAATGAATGGCGGCCTCTTAGGAGCAAACCGGAGCCCATAATCGTAAATTGTTGAACTTTTTAAGGGACGTAGCAAAGAATATTATAAAATATACACTTTATCAGCTGATTGATTTATTATGATCAGGATTTAATCAGCTAATAATATTGTATGCAATATTATTATTATTATTATTATCTATACGTAATATTGTATTCAAATTGTTTTTGTATAAATGTATTTTAACCAACCTTATTAATTATTACTAAGAGATAAATAAATAAATAATTAATATATTATCAAATATATTAAGAAATATACGCTGACAGATTGTACCCGTTCAGAATTGTTGTTCAACGTTTACAATGATTTATATTCAAATTTAACACATACATTACAGTGACCCACTCAATGACAAGGTATACACTCGACAGTCTACATAAGCTATTCAGCAGAGTGACTTTTCTGTTATTTTTTTAATAGATCGGACAAATCCGACGAACCAACTTTGCGGACATGTCCATTCGTTGAGATTTGGGCATGTGTCCCATAATGTACGATTACTTATAATTCTCCATCTTTTTAAAAATTCTGATCGAAATACATTGTCTTTTTATTAGTCAGTCATTTATTGACATGTCCTAAGCATGCTATTCTGTATTCAATGATTATTTAATATGTTTTAAATCTCAATTACTTATTAGCGTTTAATGAGAACTTAAAAACTAAACTAACTGTATAATATATATATGTTATTAGACTTGTTTTATTCTAAATGTCAAATAAAAAAAAAACAATATATAAAAATATATATATATATATAATAATATTTATAATATATATAAACTTATAAAAAATAAACAATATATAGTACTTATACTATATCATGTATGTCTAATATCTTTCTTTATTTTTTTAAAATGTCTTTTTAGTTTTTGTTCGTTGGTACATTTATATTCTATAGGTATCTACTTATTGTCAGTTTGATTATGCAGTTTCTACCCGACAACAATATTGTAATTGTAAATTACTTACCACCTAGGTATATAAACCTCTATAATTCTTAAATATACCTGTGTTTATATTATCTTAAAACAATGTGGTATAGATAATAATTATAAATAAAAAAAGTTAATATTGTTGTGACAAGTAATAATAGAAGTTGCTGCTGTTGTTTATTTTTTTATTTTGATTACTTATGAATATCAAAATCGTGTATTGTAAACAAAAAATATTGAAGTATTTTCATGATTTAATAAAGTTTAATAAATTAAACGATAAAAGATTAACCCTCTAAAACATAATAAATATTAAAAACATATTTACATTTAAAATATTTCTAAACTAAGCTTTGCAAATTTCAATGCGATGCAATTATTTGTTGATCTATTTGATACATAAAATATAAAGAACCTAGTTCTAGTTCTGTACTTTCTCCAATATGGCGTTTGTTCGATGTAACTTTCTTGAAAATGTAAATAATTTGTTAATCGACATGACCAAAGTCCGAATATTCTGTTATGTATACATTCCATTCTTATTAAGCTTTGGGGAGGGAAAGGCTTTATGTTTTTTTGTCTTTGATTTTGTGAAAGCCGAGCCCGTTGACGACAGCTTTCGAAATTAAAAGAAAGGCGGCCAGGGCAGATGTTACGAAATACCCGGCAGTGAGTACACCAAACCGCCACCGCCGACGCCCGATGGATAGGTACACCAGAGAGAGTTCTGGCGCACACGTTACCCAGCATCTAGGTTAGAATAATGCGGTTAAACTTCCGCCTCCAACAACGCCGAACAAAATCGCAACAATAGACGAAAATATATAGCTGTTCGCACATTATTTGAGCAGAACATGATTTTCACATTGCGCCGCCGTGCTCAATTTTGCGCATATCCTTATAGTAAACTTCGTTTTAAATTGCCATAATTTTTATCGTCCTATCTAAATTTATTTACATTGTCATTTATATTAAACTGATAAATTTGTTTCATTTAAGATCAATGCAATAGTATTATTTCAAGTATTAACATTTCATGCACTGATCATAATTTAATTTTTCAACCGAAATACCTGCATATGCTCATCTTTGGCGTGCAGATTAAATGTATTAAAAATTATCTGGATTTAATAATTAGGAAATTAAATTTATAGTTTCGTATATAGCCATATACGTTTATTATGTGCGTATGTATATTTTAGAAATATATACAGCTACTGAATGTTAAGTGTGTATTTTCTATGTATAAAGTACTAATTTACTATCATTGATTATAAATACCTAATAGTATTTATAATCCATGGTACTATCGAGCGCAAGTCGTTACACAATATTATATAGAACATTGATATTTTCATGATTATACATTTGACCCAAAGTAAGTAGGGTGTCTCGATATTTGTGTTGATAAACAGTGCATAATATGATGGATGTGTCAATTATGTTTCATTGTAATGAATATTGTGGCATTCTAGATAAACATAGTTTTATGTTATATAGGCTTGATAACAACAGTAGTGTACTAAATCTCTCGTTTTCAAAATAGACCTACATATTATTATGTTGATACAATATAGGTAATATGTTAATAGGTAAGTAGATACTTATAACACACGAATATTGTATATCTACTGTACTAACAAGCTCTTCGATACGCCCACCATATTTTTAGTGGCCTGAAAGCGTTCGGGTGAATGGGAAAGTCGAGAAAACGTCTGATTTCTACAGGCAGCTTCATTTCTGGCGTCATTATCGTAACACTATGGTACATTTCTCTGTAAAATATATGTATGAAACTCTCACCGACTATCATTGTTGTACAATATATTTCTCCATTAGAAAGCAATCATCCAAAATTATATTATTAACCTTTTGATTACATACTTCAAAAAATTTTAGGTAAAAATTAAGTCATCAAATCATTTTTTCAAGTATTAAGTATTGTGTTAAGAAGGGAATAAGTGAATCGTAATAAACAATAAATAATATGTCTTAATACATATTTAATAATCAATTGTAAGTTATAATCTCTTGATTTGAGAGTTTTAAAAAAGTAACTAAGTACTACTAATAACAAATACGCAGTTGCTAATAGATTTATAACAACTAGTCCTTGACGAATTTACCTTATCAATTGTACTATACAGACCATCCAATAATATAGCTAACAATATTAAAGTCGCTAATAACTTAATCTCCAAATAAAAAATTTCATATAATATTATATATTATAATATAATACAATTACTATTTAGTTTAAATTACTTTATACGTTGAATTAACTATATTAGTATTATAAAAATAAAAGTTGTAATACTAAAATGTTATTCCGTTTATTAAAATATAATTCATTTTACATTTACTTCATATTATTTATTAAAACTCTAAGACTTAAAATTGAATAATCATTTTATTATTAATAATTTTAAGTATAAAACATTATAGTTATAGATAGTTAACTTTTTCTCCTTATCGTGGAATATTTAGAATTTGTATTTAGGCGTTAGAAGTCAATAAGTAAATTCGAGCATTACATAATATTATATTTTAATTTTAATTAATTCTATGTCTTATACGTTTGATATATATTAAGAAAATATTCAAAGAATTCAATATTCAGAAACCAAAGAAATTTAGTATAATTGCTTTCTGACGAGAAGGTCATTTTAAATTATGGTTAAAAATGTTAAAATAAATTTTGTTTAGTTAATTAAACATTAAAAAAATGCTCTTTATGATTAAGTCTATTAATAGGTATGTGTTTTGTCTATATTTCATTATTGGTAACTATTTATTTGACATTTGGATAATTAAAATACAAAACACATTTAGAATATTTTTATTCATCGAATATGATCTTGAAGTATAAGTCTAAGTTTGGATATTTGCCTTCGTACTTATAGCCCTGAGAATAATCCATCTGAAAATAAATGTAAGTGGAGTATTATAAAGGTATGAGTTTATTATATGTATAATATTGGAAAGTGTTTGTCCCCGTAGCAGCAGGAAACACCTTCAACCTTCATATTTTTAACTCTTCCTCGGTTTGGAGGTCTTTTTAGTTATCTGTGTGTATTATAGCATAATAAATCTCTCTAGGCCACTTTCTAAGGATCCAAAAAAATATAACTATAAACTTTAAACATTATCAAAAGTACAAGTATAGATTTGGCTTAAGCAAATTTTTAGTATTATAATAACTAAAACACTTTTCAACCTAAATAACACTATACCACAACTATCATATACCTACCAGAAAAAAAAAACAGTTTTATCGATTTTCAACCTATAACAAATATGTAGTGCTTAAAACTTAACAAACATATTGTAGTATCGCATATGTTGCATTCGCAGCTATAAAATATTATGTTTGCAAGAAACCTTGACCTAGTTACTAAATTATAATTTGGACCACATGTGCTCCATTTTTTTAATGGAAAACCAAAAAAAATTGATGACTTTTAAACTTTTTTATGTAAATGTTCAAACATGTAAACACATATATATTTAACATATACCTACATTTATATAATATATATGCATTAACTAAATAAATTTCAACGTATTAATTAATGTAAGTATTTTATTTTTTACAGAACACTACTAGATTTTGATTTGACATTTATCTCCCCATCATGTCGTAAGTCGTAATGCTTTATTTAACTTGTATTTTAATAGTAAACTTACTGGAATATTTTTAATGCACATCTAAACATTTTATTCTTTTGAAAATAAACAGTGTTACTAATATATCAATTTCTTGATTTATTTTAAAGTTTAGACATTTATTAAAATTACCAGATGGTATTAAAATGTTCTTCATTCATTTTTTAACCTAATTTTTTTTTTGCTAAACAATGCTATGTTTCTGGTTCGAGTAGTATTATAGTTGATTTAACATTAGCACGCGTAACCGTATTGTTACGTAAGTACTCGTGAAATTGTGTCGATCTCTTTTGGAGAAAGAGACAGGTGAAAGGGGTCTGAAATTTTTCTTTTGCATTTTTTTTTTGTTCTTATGTACTTTCACAGGGTGCTCAAAATAACATTTTATTTTCTTTGTTTCTCGAAAATTGACTTGGCATTTGAAATATACATTTTCAAGTATAGGTATATTTAAAATCTAATACTTAGTACATAATTATATTGAATAAGTTGTATTTTATAGTCCACACATTGAGCGTTATTATATTACAGTATTTGAGGCTAGTTGAGATTAACTGTCTACGTAATTAATTTATCTTATGTTATAAATGGCGTGTTTTCTAAAATATTATCCTTTGCTAGCGCTATGCTTTTTGCTATTATTATAAGTCATATAAAACTTCACTATACGAATCATTAAAAATAAAAATGATAAAGAGCCTGTTGTACAGACGTGCCAAGGACTCCGTGGTATCAGTAGAGGAGTTGACGTTTCTGACATCATATCAGGGCCAGACCGATAAAATAACGTTGAAAATATCCATGTAATATATTTAGTACTTACCATAACAAAGTATAAATTGTTGGAAAGTTTTAAATAAACATTAATTTATGGTGTTAAAATATAAAATATTATCATGTATAACTTATAATTGGCGAAAAACTTTGTAGTTAATGATATCAACGTGCATCTAAAAATTTAATTTTAATAGATATAATTGTATTTATAATATATATTTATATACTCAATGGGGCAGTCACCTTCGAAAAAAAATAATAATCGCGTTTCACGTACGTAGTTAATGTTTATCTCTGTAATTATGTTATCACTTATAGACTTTACAAGTTTCTAGTGAAAAAAATAGGTTATAGGTACGAGTAGTAGAATAATTTAACATATACCACTTCGTTATAAAAATGAACAATTTTAAAAGTTTTTGTTAATTGCTTAAAATGTATGATCATCCCTTCCCTCAATATCTTAAGTTACTTATAGTCTTACATTTTTCATATGAACCATGTTTTACGTAATTTAAACATTTTACTATTTGTTGAGAATATCAAAACCTTAAAAGAAGCCTATATTTTTAAGACATTGAAAGAATATTTAAATAGATATAATTTTGTTTTTTATCATAGTGTAATACTGAGAAGTAAATTGTAAAAAATGACATATTTTTTTATTTTCTACATTCAAAACGTGATAATATGTCGATGATACATTTATTATAGGAGGTTAACATTATGGCTGGCAGCTGCGTTAAAATTAGCAGGTCCGGAATCGGCCGATGGTGATCTGTGCCAACGCCCGTTCTAACCTAGAATTCTATATATTATTATTGTTTAAATATACGATGATTTGTGCAAAGCGTCCTCGTTTAATAGTAGCCTGGTAACCGAGACAATAAGGTAATTAGTAATTTTTATATAAGCAAATTATGTCCTTAAAAATAATTCGTCTTTTAAAACTATTTTTTTGTAATATGTAAAGTTTAAATTACTTTTTAACGAAAATAATATAAATGTTAAATGCATTATTTCATGAAAATCATTTTAGATCTAAATATTTCAATAGTCAACAGAATATAAATAGCGATTTCAGTACTAAATATTTAATTTGAATTGTATAATATAATATAACATAACATTTGTTTCATGAAGATATGTACATACATATTGAAAGTGGCGGGGAGTAATAGAATTTAATTTCTAGCATAGACATAAGATTTAATTTCTCTGACCTATATTTTTATTAGTCCAATATTATTATACATTAATTTACAATTAAGTGTTTCTTGTATAATAATAAATTAAAAGATAACGCTTTGCAATACATATTAAAGAAATATCATGACCTAATGCAATACATAAAAAAAAAAACTAATTTACGTTTAATTGAATTTTATCTGTTACATTTATCAGCTTTCAATAATAATGTGCTCAGGTGAACTAGAAAATATAATTTTAATAGCATAAATATTATTGTGCTACATTTTAATAGTTTTTTTTTATTAGAAATCTACATATATTCTAGGTCTTATAACAGAAAAAAAGTCATGATAGAAATATCCAATAAGTCATAAGGCGTATGTTTATTCAAAAAAAGAAACTTATTGTTTTCATAAAATCATTTTTTACTTGAATTTATAATATAACTAAAACCGCACTATAACACAGCCTAAATTGTCATTTTCTATAGAAATAGCTATAGCTTGTAATGTATAACCTATATTACATCACAATTTTTATTTGATTTTTATCATTATTTTTGCGACTTATTACATAATTATGATCGCGTCGTTTCCAATACCATTCCGCTTTCAGATAAGTAAAAATTATTAAATTAATAATGTTTCAGCGAGAAACATAAATATATTAGGTATTTCAAAAATAATTATCAAAATCATTTCTTAGTTGTAAAATAAAATGTCATAAGATAATCTATATAGTAAAAATGAAAAGCTGTCTGTTGGTAGCCGCATCAATCGAGAACGGTCCTTTTTTTATGTTGGTAATATTCCGAATAAGGTTTTTACGGAAAAAATTGGAAAAACTGAAAAGGTTTTTATCAATGGGGTTTTTGTATGGGATACATTATAAATGATTGCATTGGTTATAATTTATAATAAAGTTGTATTAGCAAATTAATAGAAATTAGTATTTTTTTCTTTATAAAAATTTGCACAGATTACATTATATAATATAATAATTTAAACTTATAATTTTGATGTTTAGTCACTACATTTTTAACCCGCAATGGTTTATCTGACTTAAATATGATAATATCTAACTTCTGGACCGTTTTTAATGAAAATTTATACCAATAGACTCCTTGAGACTAGGAGGGTCGTTATAGTTTTTATCAACCCCCATAGGTAGCTAAAAAGTAAAAGGTAGCTCACTAATGAATTTTTTCAGTTTATGAAAAAAAATTTTTTTTTGCTTATTTATGTGGTTACTATTGGTTACACTACTATTACAATTAGACATTAGTAGATGTGTGGTATATTATTTTTTTTACAGATATATAAAAAACAAATCGTAAGCACCGGCAACGCTGGATGGGGCAGCCAGTTTAATATCTAGTATAATAGAATTTCAATTTTAAGCTATAACAGTTATGGAGTATATCACACGAATGTTTTTATTGTAGAAAATATTTTCATTATTAATATAACGTCAAACTTTATTTTCACATTCCTGAAGTAATGCATATTACAAATTATCAACACAAACCAATGTAAAAATAATTTCTTTCAAATTAAAATGCTATTTACTGCAGTGCGTTTATTAACATTATTGCCTTTAACAGTATGACTTTCACCTACTATTTTTCTCATATATAGAAAAGAGTATAATTTATTATATTTTATTAATATTTTTTAATTAATGAATTTTGAAAATAGTATGATATAATTGTTATTTGTGTTAAGTTATTTTTAATACGTACCTTTATAAGATAAAAAAATAATACAAAATCTTGTTCCCCAAAATTTTTCAAATCCCTCACAAAGCGATTTTCAATTGTTCAAATACATACTTTTAATTTTAAAATGTAAAAATTTAAGTGGGTTTAATCTCTTAAAGCTCAAATTTTTCTTATACCTTTCGTCTTTCTAGTTTTCGATTTACGTAATTAGGATTATAGTTTTTATATTTTTAAATATAATACATGTTTTATAATGAGTAGGTAGTGCATTTGTCATAAGCTTAAATATTAAACAGTAAGAATCATAAAAATATTTTATATCATGACGTATATTATTTTGTTTATCATATTATTATAAATGTATTCATTATATAACTTCATACAATTATTGTACGCATGATAAATTATTATTGTACATGTACGCACTGCTTTATACGTTTCCCCTCTGAAAACACTAACCTCGTGCCTCTCGATGGTACCCACTTCGTTTGTTTCATTCCGTTCCAGCCCGGTGTGGTGTTCGCTGGCTTGTGCGATTCTGTCCAAAAACGTGTCGTATTAGAATACCGGGTCAAAGGTTATCTTTGTTTAAATTATAATATTTTTCCATACAAAATTTGTCTTTTTTATTTATAATTTCTGTAACCGTGCCAAATGTTAAGTTTTTAATTTTAACTCAAAAAGTGAAAAAATATAGTGCAATATTCTCGATATTTTTATACTAGTTGGTAAAGTGGCTGTGCCAAAAGTGGATTACTCAAAAGTAAAATTGAACATAAACATTGATACATGTTTTAGGATGGCTTTAGCCAGGTGAGTTATATTATTAGTAATAAATTTTATTTTGGACAAGTATAAGGTACATTTTATTGCCGTTCATTTTAGCTAGTATAATATAGACTACCAAATTCTTATATATAAGTACATATTATTATAATAATCGTATACATGGGTTTGCACAGCCCTCTAATTTCGACCACTGTAATTGAAATATTAAACATGTTAATTTTAATTTATACAATTGACGTACGAGAATACAACAAACACAATCAAGAGTTGTAATGATACAATGTCATAGCCAAGGTTGCCCTTGAGTCTCCTCCAATATCTATACAACGATCAACTTTTTTAAAGTAGTTTTTACACGTTTGGTGATTTTAGAAACAATGTGATTGAACACGAAGTCTAAAAAGCAAATTTATCACAGTATACTTCATTCCGAGGCTAATTTTTATTTCCACTTTGGTGCCTCTTACTGTTTATTATATAAATGTTTATTTTATTCAGTACTTACATTTTTGCCTTAGAACATACTGTTGATAAATTAATTTTGTATTTCAAAACTAAAATTAACAGTTCATAAAAAAATATTAGTCTCATATGCTTATTAAAATGTCAAATGATGTGGATACCTTATCAAAATTTTGTTTTTTTTCCGTCATCATTTTCATCCATAAGGTCGATCCGTCTCAAATATATTTCTACTAAATTAATATTTTATAACTACCTCTGTATTAATAAATTATAAATGTAATTTATTCAATCCTCAATATTGTTATTTGTATTGTTTATTTTAAAGTCTAAATAATCATATTTTATTATGAAAAAAAATTGTCCATTTATTGTTTACGTTGTATATTTTCTTTATTATCCATTTGAAAATGCTTAGATTACAATACTATTAACATTGAAACATCTCTCATTTAAAACTATGATAAACTTGGGTCGGAATCGCAATCATTATCAAGGTTACTTATTGGCCTCTAATTTACGTCATACTATGCGACCCCTTCCCACGCAGATTATTTGTAGGAAACATTTGAAATACGCTTAAGACTGAATATTGCCTAAGTTAGTAAATTTCACAATATTAATATTAAATACAGAAGTACCTATTCCTATCCGAGACAATTTCGCCTTATCTTGAAATCTGTACTAATGTACTAAATTATTTACAAATTTAAATGTTTATGATAAGAACATTATTTTTTATTGGAACAAATAAGTCAGTTATGTATTACTTCGGCTGTAAGCTAGCAACGGGTTTTTTTTTTGTTAAACTGTGGTGCTTTACGGGAAAGCGCATTCTTATGGGGTGGATAGAGGAATGTAATAATTCATTACTATTGTAGAAACGAGGTCACGGGATATAATACTCCCTTTATACCATATATTTTTAAAATATACCTAAATATACCTTATGTTAATATTGTTTTAACTTAAACATATATTATTTTTGTTTTATTGAGATGAAAATGTTTATTGCAACTTCCAACTTTTATATAAATAGTGTAAATCTAATTCTAAAATGGAAAAGATTCTCAAAAAAATTAATAACTACGATTAGCTTTCAAAGTGAACGTGATAAATATAAATTATAACGATTTAACAATTATTTTAGAGTACAACAGTACAACTTGTTAGCAGTGCCATTAAAATATTTTTATATACGATATCGTATATCTATCAGTACAATATAATAAAAAATCTTAGATTTTGTTATAAATATTTATCTATAAGTTTTTTTATTCAATTGTCATTGCAATTAACATAATATTTATAATTAATTATTAGTTATATTGAAAAACCGTGAATTTTGTTTAAACTTCTATGCTTGAATATATTATTTATTATTTATGTTGGATTTTTATTTATTAGTTTGGTTATACCATATAAGATAAGTATGATGAGGTTACATTTAAACAGTCTCTGTCTGGAGGCCACTAAGTTTGTTTGTTATAGGTATTTAATTGTTTACTACAAATATTTCGTTTTCATTACATTAACTTCAATTTATTGACGTGATCAAACAATAGTATCATACACATATTTTAAGGATTATTTCAAACTTCTCGAAAAATAATAATCTGTAGTCTGTAAAAATAAATTAAATTTTGTTCTGTCAAATTGGTTGAGCAGAGAGGTTGGGCTATTGCAGGAAGAATTGCACCTAGCAAGGACGACCGGTGCGTCCCAAGCAATGTCATCCGACTACAAGGCCGGTCTGTTGCTAACAAATGAAAAATCTATGCTTTATTTCATATACAAGGTGTTCAATCCTAATGTTCAATTTAATAATTCTTGTCCTCAATAGTTATTCTAAATTTTTTGACATAAAAATTATAATATTTGAATTAAAAAGACACTAAACATATTACACAGTTTAATGTGGCTCAATATAAATCATTTTATAGGTTGGATGAATAAGTATCATGTTAAGATAGGTGTATTTCTGATTTCATTATTATTACTAGGTAGTATATTAATGCCTAATTGAATATTTCATGAAAGAATATTTATACAGATCAAAATATCAGATAGACATTATTCTTCTTAACCTCTATTATATAAAAAAAAATTGTTGTTAAAAAACTTTTTAGTGATATATGTACTCAATAGATTAGTACAATATTAATACTACTTTAGTTTATATGTTAATTTTATTTAGTTGTTTCAAAATCAGAATTAAAAGAACCATTTTCTATTTTTACTCATTAAATAGTCAATTTTTTTTTTAAATTATTATTTTTATTCATAATTTATTATTAAAGATGTATCTAACATACATGTGATATGTGGTAAAATTATTAATAACTTAATCACAAACAAAGGTTCATACTATTAAAAGTGAACCTTGCATTTCTGGAAGTTCAAAAGTAATAACTAATAATAGTTATATATTTGCTATTTTCAAAATTCTTCAATGTATTTGTCTATGCTATACTTTTTAAATCTTGAAATTATTATGAAAATTATATTTTTTATATATTGTATTTAATCATATTTTTGTGAATAGAAAATAAGAACAGCATTTAACGGCTTTTTATATAATGCCCACAAACAAAACATTGTTTTTAACGATGAACAATTGTGTTTCAAAATCGCAGCCCACATAAAATTCTTACTCAATCTTGGGTGTGTAGATTGACGAGGGCTGAACTGTTGAAGTATAGAAGGGACAAACGACCCTTTTGGGGTCGAACCCACCTAAATAATAATTTTAAACGTAGTGAAAATAAATATTTATATATAGTACATACAATATACACGTACATTCACGTCTGTAATATTTGGTCCGATAGGGCTGGATGAAATAGTGGGGATATTCATAATTTCATTCTTGTACTTGTGAAGCATTACGTAAATTATTAATGTACTAGAGAAATGAGTATCATATTTAATATTTTAACATTTATAATTATGTAGATTGTAAATATTCATTGATTGGTTTACTAAAAATTAATACAATTAATAATGCTAGAAATACTATACGAAAACCTTTACATGATAAATTAAAAAACAATTGCATTTTGTATAAAAATTACTATTATACGTATTTCATTCGTGTTGAAACCACACCGTACATGTGGCACAAGGATCTGTCCTACTTATAGATCTCTGGTTTGTCATCTGCTCACAACACCCACACATTCTGGTAGGTACTACTATAATAATGCGTCGGAACATTGTCCCTTATTCTTTTGAAAAAAAAATATCAGAAAAGGGGCTTTTTCTATTATCATTTTTCTTTTACGGCTTCAATTCTCCAACAGTATTGCAGTGTTCCGACTGCTCCGAGTCCAACACATAAATTCACCTTTTGTACAAAAATATAAATTGAATAACTTGCTTTTGGGGATCAGGTAAACCAAGACACAGCAGGTAGTTGGTTGCTTAACATGAATTCTTTTATATGTATTTAGTATCAGAGTTGGTTTCATTTCAAACAGTTGTGCGAGTGTATCAGTCATACAGTGCTATGTATAAGTTCCTCCTACGATATTTTTTTAAATTATGAAATTTCGCAGTACTCGGGCATTGAATAATAATTATTCTGTTGTTCTATTCAGGTAAATAATATTAATAATTGTATCTGTACATTTGTTGTGTTATATTATACTCTTATCATAAACTTCATAAAATATTATAATGTACCCGTTAGTTAGGAAAATTACTAATAGGTACCTTAATTTTTACTCACTGTCCATAATAAATATAATTTAAAAAGGGTTTGTTTAATATATTATAGTTGTTTAATACTTTGTATAATAAATCACAAATATTGTGAAGTTGAATTATTTTTTAAATGCTATGTTGTATATATATATATTTTGTAATCTTATCAACTGTTACTCGTATTAGAGTAACCGTATTAGGTACCTACCTAATTAGTAATTAGTAATTACATATTACGTATTATAATTTTTAATTTGATAATGTTGAACGAATTTAACTCATTTACGTACGATTCTCTAAAATGAGACATTATGTGACTTTAAATTCATATTGAATAATACTAAGAAAAAAATGTTTCATTATAATTACAAAACAATTAACTCGCGTGTTTTTTCAATAACTAAATATGTTTACATTTAATAGTAACTAAGAAAATATAAAAATTACTTATAGTAAATGTGTTTGCATACATGATAAATGAGAAATTGTTCTTGAATTTTCATGTGAACAATTTTAATAAGGGAACTTGATTCAGGGTTTTTGGATATGCTTAGCTCTATTTCCGGAAGGTCGAATCTTTCTTCCGTTTGCCATATACCCATATGTATTCATACAATCTATTGAAATATTTCTGGCACTAAAGTAACTTTAAAGATGCCAAAAAAACACAATTACCTTTAATGATGTACAAAATTATTAAAATAAATAAAATGTTAACGTTTACTTCAAAAATAATTTAAAAAAATAGTCTTATGTAATATATTTTGTTTTTTTTCATAATATTGATTCTATATGAATAATCTAATACCTAAATAAAATATTTATTTTACATTCTTATTGTATCATAATTCATAATTATATTTGTACTTGTCATGTTAAGATAATTGTTTCAATATTATATTATATTACAGGGGCTAAAATGTATTAAGTATTAAAAATTTTTCCAAGGATACAAAATAAATATAGCCCTGGATTCGTTTGTCTATTTATAATACGATTTACTACACACGCGATTTTATTTTTTTCTATTTTTTAATTCTTATGAATTATGAATATTTTCGTAAACTAGTTCACGAAAGTCCTTATAGGCGGCTTTGTTACCCTTGACATGATACATGTATTATGTAAGCAAACAATACTAAGGCAAGTGCATCTTTTTAAGTCTGTACCACGTAGACTCATCTCCGAAATATTATAATTGTAGAACATACAGTAAGTTGACGATTTAAAATGTAACAAGGCCGTAACCTCATTTTTCATTTGTATAATTTGCGGGGCCGTCTGATACGAGGGTCACCGGAATGCCTTAAAATAATATAATAACGTTAGTGGTTAGGTATATATTTTTAGAAAATCAGTTTTTTAAGTTTAATTATTAGAAATTAAACTTATGATTGTTTAGAATAATATGTATTCATATTGTAGTTATATTTTTACTTTGAAATTAAATGTATCAAATATATTTTTATGTTAACCCAAAATTAAAATTATTTTAATTTTTCACTCGTTAAGTTAATTTAACTTTCTTCTAATATGATAAAAAAAGATTTCTTACCTAACCAAACAGCTTTTTTAATTTATTAAAATTTAACTTGATGATTGTATTGATGATATTATATGATCTTTATTCTTTTGTCATACCTATCCGTACATTATTATACTTCGAGAAACCCGAAATATTGAATGTTCCGTTCGCTCTTACTCCTTGACCTGTTAACCAACTTAAAAGAGAGGACGCGGCCGTATTATGAAAAACCAAACGACCGGCTCCAATTAACCGACATTGGTGGTTTCTCTTTCTCTCCTATACATTTTGTCCTCTCATCTTATTTACCTATTTGTTTTACAAGGTGTTTTACATTTGATTGAACTAATTTTTAATCGATTGCTTATACTTACTTCCTATATGCCTTGAACTATTTTCAAGTACTACTTACCTAAAGGCTATATGATCAAATAAATGTGGAAACTATTTAAAATCACTAATAACTTAATTACGTGGCTACTTACCGATGTATAAAAAACCCATATTATCATTACAACTACCTACATATTTTTTTCACTTACCACTTTTACATAAAATGTTGGATATTTTAAATACATTCATTATCTAAAATACTCGCCTAAAAAAAGCATGAATGTAACATTTTAATTTTAATTCAGATTGCCTATTTATATAACTATCAATTAAAAATGCGTATGATTATGTTGTTTTTATAGTGTCATAAATATAAAATAATAATTTTATGAAATTATGGAACCATTTATTACCCATACATAATACATTTAAAGTAAAAATGTACAATATTGCTTAAAGCTTAAAATAGCTAAGCCCACTTTGTACGAGATTATTCTAGTTTTTTGTTCTTATCTAATTTTAATTGAATCAATTTTACTGTGAAAAAATGATAATGAATAGTCGCTAGTCGCTAGTCGCTTCCATAGAGGATACAGGCAAACCAATGTACCCATCCATGTTTACATACACCGTTTTGCTGAACAATGCTACTATCGCGACGCGTTATTTCTACTTTATCCAAAACAAAATGTTGAACATGTTTTTTTGGAATGAGCAGCCACGTGAAAAATTCGCTTCTCGACTATGTTCCTTACATGTTTAATGAAATTGTTACAATGATAAAATTTATTCGAAATAATGTATCAAACAATTTTTGGAACGCGATTTGTTTACATAGATACAGACCTTAATGAACTACTGTAGTAGACGACGACAGCGCTGTCATAAGTCAATATAATATTCAGCACAATATATTGTATGGTTTTACATTTTAATGTAAGGGCATTATTATTGATCGTTTTTACAGGGCAGCTGAAAATGATAACTGTATAAACATAATGAGTTTAATTCATATTGGAAAGGAAGGAAGTAATTGGTCATATTATGTACTATATTTGTATATATATTAAATATTGTAGGAGGTTTAAATGCTACGAGGCCATGTGCTATTTAATATATAAAATGTTCAAACGTTTTTCGCCCTAGTCCGTCAGCTCCTTGACCCGCTAAAGAGGTAGTCACGTCAACCGGTTCATGTTGCATTGTTCCAATTTAACATTTTTTTTCTAGTCATATGTGTATATACTGTGTATGCTACTTTTTAAACTGTCAATGAGGTATTATAATTGCTTATATTTGTGTTTACTCGAGAAGGTCTGTGATTTTAATATTTTGTTATTGCTCTCAATTTACAAAACAATACATAAGTAATAAACGTCCGCGTTCGTTGTGAAATAACCAGACCAAATACTTTTTAATTAAAACATTTTTAACAACATAATTACTATGTTTTTTGTTTGGTCTTTAATGGCGATAACATTGTTGTTATTATATTGCAAATATTTAACATTTTCGTTTGAACCGCACCCTCATTTATGTTAATAATACCTTAAACATAATATAGGTTAGGTAAACTCATGTAGTTTCGATGTACATTTTCTATTATAATATATTTTATTACTTTAATCTAATTAGTTATGGGTCTTCTTTAAATTGCTTGGATGTCAATGACTATAGTATGTTTATGTCATGAGTAATTTTTATTTTTATTTAAATTAGTTTTGTACGTACAATATTAGTTTTATTATTTTATTTGAAAATCTGAAATAATCCATTGGAATAATAAAGTACCTGTAAGGAGTTGATGTTATATAAAATCCTTTTAAAAAAATAAATACCGTTCCTTTGTTGCTTCAAAAAATCTAAGACTACATCGTCAGAATTTATGATAACAATATGAATCAAATTCTCTGTTAATACACCTCAGAAGTCGGAACTAGTGTGATTTATTATACATTTATTTTTATTTATTATATATTTATCATGATTTTGTTGCTGATGTTACCATATTATAATAGTATATATGATATAATATTATAATATTTATAATATATTGAGGACTGTGTTGATTAGGTTACTAGACATTACTCTGCAACCAGTAGCCCGCGAGTCTATTTCACACAACCCACTTCAAAATGACAAATCCGAAATACAAAAAAAAACTGCAAGGTAAAAATAAATGTATTTCTGTTATATGTGGTTCTATATTAAATTTTTCGAATTAAAGTTACAACTTTTACGGTCTTAAATTGAAGTAAATTGATTAACACATTTTTGATTTGTTAAAATTTTAATTTTTAACTGTTAAAAATGTGTTTAAGCTATTTTGACACTCCAACACGAATTTAATAATCAATTTCAAGATTTCAAAAAGTGTTCACAATATTTTCAACTATCTTCTCGTCAATCCATTTAATATTTATAATCGTAGTAATATTAATGCTGATCTTAAATAAAATTAATTGATTTACAAGTTTATAATAACAATAAATTATAATAGAATTACAGTTACAAGATTTTCTTAAAAACTCGTTCAAACAATCGTTTTTGCTTTTTTTTTTTGGACTTCGTCCATTATTTTCAAAATTCAGACAGTAATATCTTAACAAAGTAAGTACTTAAACATGTTTGAATTCACATACGTTTATCATTATACACAAATTTAAACCCATACCAATTACGCTTAACTGATGATAATGTCCACTATGTACCTAGAATGGACACAATATAAGTAAAAATTGAAAGAAAAAAATAGTAAAATAATATTTAAAACAATATCAAAAAAAAATCATATCAACCATTTTACCAAACAGTTGTTTCTAAAATTTTACGTAACGTAATTTTGTCTATTTTATCTAACGCTGTATATTCTTAAATCTATTATTTATTGATTACAATTTTTTTTTATATGGTTATCAATTTTTTATGTTCTAAGCGAAACCTTTTAAATTTTTTAACGTGATCTGAGAGTCCAAAAAGGTTTGCCGACCACTGAGTTAGACCGTTGGTTTCGTTTTATCGGCCTGCCGGGCGTGCACCGTTAATCTGGTTTCCCCGTGCGGCGGTGTCCGTGTGCACAATTCTCATTATGCATACAACATAATAATATGTACAACTACCGGCACGACTGGCAGAATAAAACAGCTAACCGCCGTCATGCCGTCGGCACAAATAACGGCATGTCGTAGTCGTTTTAATATCCGCGTGCGGTTAACGGAAACGCAACAGGTTACAGGTCTGAGGTGTTGGTGTAAAGTTGACAATTTTCCGTCTGTATAATAATATGTTGTATATGGTCATATGGGTACTCAACGAGCTCCATATATTATTTTTATTTATTATTATGTCAATAAAACGGATCGCGACGGGACATAATATTATATCTTAATGGTATTTTTCACTTAAATTTAATTTACGCGTTACAAAAGACAATTAAGAGGATGCCACACCCGCCGTGCTGTCTCCGTCTTACAAACGTACAACATAGTAAAACTGATTTGCGTGAAATAGAACTCAAGCTGTATTCCAAGCTAAGTAACCAAATTGTTATACTATTAAGAGGAGAAAATTTACTGTGCTGCATTGTTTTTATTTTTCCGATATCACAAATACAAAAAAAGTTATTCAAGTTTGAAATAATGAATTTTTAAACAGTAAAAACTCTTTTTGTATTTGTGATATCGAAAAAATAAAAACGTTTTTGCACAGTAAATGTTCTCTTGTTTATTGTATGAAAATTTAGTTGCTTAGCTTGAACTACAGCTTGAGTGGTTCTTTTTCGCTCAAAACAGTTTTTGCTATGTTGTACGTTTGTAAGACGGAGACAACACATGTGGGTGTGGCGTCCTCTTAAGAACCATATAAGTTAAACAAAATTACGTCTTATATAGTTTTTATTTATCAAAAAAATAATCGAGCATTAACTCACCTGGTCCCGTTTTTCTTTGAAGTGTTTCTCAGTAACAAGAAAAAGGAAATTAACTTTGAAAATGGTTTATAGTTAAGTTATTCTATTTTACTGTATGTTGTATTACGATCGATATCTAATCTACATGTTATATATAATTTAGTCTGGTTTCTATATATCTACCTATTCTACTTACACGCGATTAAACAATTTAACAAACTATTTTCGATATCGGTTTTGAATTCGTGATCCGTCGCTTTCTAATCGTTTCTCCAGCGTGTATAATACAATAATTAGACAACTGTGATTTCACTCGGCAATATCTAGGCGGCGCTTCCTGTCCAGCGGCAGAAGCGTTTTCACGATTTCTCGGTTTTCTAAACCGTGCTGATCGTGAGCACACTTTTATGGTTTTATGCAATCGGTTATAATTTTTGTTATAATTTTTCTCCCAGCTCGTTTCTAATAATATATGCTTTGCGCTTCCCCTCGATTTCCTCTTTCGTTACAATAGTGTTGCGTTAATTTTCTACCGAATCACAATAAGTCTATAGCCGTCTTCCGAGTACGTTTTGAGTGAATAATGTACGAGTAAAATGTAAAATAAATAAAATTGCGGAACATATAGTTATTGCCATAGCGCCAAATGATTTGTATAATAAAACCATCATTTGACGCTGTTCGTTTAAAAAACGACTATGATTATACGATTATTATAATAACCTCACGACGACGCTAATAGGATAATGTGCGCCGCCGGACGGAAGTTCCGGCACTGAAGTTCGGTCCATCCCATGCCGCGGCGGCGGCGGTGGCGTTGTACGGTCTTGAACCCATGTAGAATCTTCGCGGTGTAACCGCCCGGATGTCTATGACCGGCGCGTGGCATCGGTGGCGGACAAAGACACCGACCGACCGGTTCATCGGGATGTCATCCTCCTCGCCCCGGCCAAAGCATCGTCGTTCACAGTTCGCTGGCTCATAGTTTACCAAGAGGTGAACGACTTCTGGACCAAGACCAATATTATGTGTTCTCCCACAGGGGCCGCCGCGGCGTGCACGCGCCGCCGCCGCCGCCAGCTTCGTTATATACATATAATAATAACATACAACATGTATGTATATATTAGCATCGTCTATGAGAGAGAAAAAAAGAGGAATGTGTGTATGGTACTTGGCATGCGAACAGGAAAATATAAATGTGTATTAAAAAAAAAAAACGAATCCCGGGAACTGAGGATTGTGTGTACAGCGGAATAGCGTACTTATCTTTCGTCACCCGTTTCTATTTCGAGCACATGCCTGATAAAGTTTTTGCGGGGAAAAATAGCGCTAAAAATTTGTTCGGATTATAAAACAACTGGACTAAATGACATATTGTACATGCCAATCACACTTTCTTCTGACACTTGTATGCGTGTAGTATCACATGCAACATGTCACATTTTTATTATTGTTTGCCATAGCATGTACATTTTGAATCTATAGTTTCCGTCTAAAGATTCTCACTAACTTACTGAAATAACCGATAAATTATACGACGACTGTACAAGTACGTACAAAGGTACAATAATCAGAAAAATTCAATAGTGTCACTATATTGTATGTATTATTAACGATTAGCAAAAGATTAGTAGAGTTGTTGTGAGTGACGTACTTAATAGGTGTAATTCTATAATATGACTGTTGGAATTTAAATGATTTTCTGTTGTTGCTATATTATTTAATTATTTGTAAAACACATTGTCATTAGTCATTTCCTACTATCTTAAAGTATAAATTTGCTATAAGTAGGTATTAGTAGGTTTATTATAATATTATATTGTAACTATTTTTTAAAATACTTGAATATCATACGCAATTTTGCAATGTATAGAATACAGGCATATAATATATTAAATGCCTGTATACAATAAAACGTTGTGTATACTTGTATTGAACGAGCTGAGACAAGACATTTTTGTAATTTTTTTTTTCTCTGTTATCGTACATGTGTGAGAATATAGATTTAGGAAAACAATCGTCCTCTTTGTACAACCCATTATTCATTAAACCTGACTTAGGTTATTAATGTTGTAATATAATTATTTATCACAACGAATAGCCCATACAGCACTATACGCATTGTAAAGGTACAAGGTTAAATGTAAAAAAAATATTTACTGCGAACACTACTTATTAACACTTCTACATTTTTTCACTCAATAACCATACTTTTAAAACCCACTCGAAATAAAAATTATATGTACATTGAGTACGCCTTTAATCGAATAAATGGACATTATAAATAGTTAAATATTTAAAATAATTGCATTGGTACACTCATTTTCATTTGAGTTTAACGTTTAATCATGAATCATAATAATAAAAATAACCTACCTACCTAGTGTTATTGTCGGATATCGGGGCAGAATGGCAGATATAATATTATCGTGACAAAATTACTATTGCTGGTAAAACATTATTTCACTTATTAGACGCTATTACACTAATTGTGCAATTGACAGACCAAATAAAAATTGAAAATTGTTTCAAACTGCAGTCATTGATTGCTTAGCAACATAACGTCGTCGATCTATACCTGGGTTTATAATGTGCAATGTGCATTGTGCGCGAACAGGGCTGGAATGCATATTAACCCCATCTCTTATAAGCTAGGTTATCGACCATTGCATTGATTCCTTTTTCAAAACTATAAATTACAATACAAGTGATTTACCTAGACGATTTGATGAAGTGAATGCTATAAAATATAATAACACGGACGTGTCTTTTTTTGTTTCAGGCTGCCAGTGGTGAGTGAGTGCTCGCCGCAGCAGACAGCCAGAGTGTCGGTGGCAGCGGGTTCGTCGGGATCGGTGAACGCGGCCGCATCAGCTGCCGCGGCCGCGGCGGCCGCCGTCGTGGCCGGTGCACCGAGCAGCAGCACCATGTCCGTATCACGGGTACCCAGCCCGCCTCCTTCGTCCGAGGCGAACACACCCGTGGCGGAGAACTGGTGCTATACACAGGTAAGAACGAAAATATAAATAAATATAGCAACCCTATTGTCGACGCATATTCATATTTATTATTACAATAATGTAATGTACACCGGTTGCCCCTCATTGTATATTCATGGTGTTATATAGCTAAGTCTAAAACGGTGTCGTTGTCGACGGTTACCTTTATATTAAACATTATATAGCTACACTATAGTTGGCATATTAGGAAGTTAATGAACGAAAAAACGGTACTAGCTATTACCAATCTAGGTTTTTTCGCATCACACAATGGCGATCATTATCGCGAAATGTAATGTTATTCCGTATTATTGCCAGTTATTATTGTATGTCGTTGTTGCCGGTCATTATTATTGTTGCGTCTCACGAGAAAATGCGTCTCCCGTTATAAACGCCCTGGATGTACGCACCAACGACGTCGACGACGGCGATGACCGCGCGACGTTTGCCATATAATATGACCAGGTGAACGTCCTTACCCTTGGATGTGTATTCATGTGTTTAATAATATGTGTATGTGTGTGTGTGTGTGTGTGTGTGTGTGTGTGTGTGTGTGTGAAACAGCTTCCCGGGCGGCTAAGTTCGTTGGCCCAACGGACCTCCGGAGCCGTTGGCCTCTACACGGCGGTGGCGGCCACGCCTATATTATTATTATCATTATAATATATTATTATTATTATTATTATTATACCCATCCGAAGTGCACATTTTTACAGAATTACAAAACGTTTTTACAAATAATTTTTTTTTTTTTTACATCGGAACAAAACAAAACTATTATTTTTTATGTCATCGCCGTTTTCCCTCCCCCTGTTGTGTTAATAATAATCTACGTGTATAATAAAAGAGGGAGTTTGCGGTGACGGCGGTGTCACGTGTCGCTCAAGGACGTACGTTTTGGAGGTTATGTACATGAACGCCAAAAGTGGGCGCGTGTAAGAGACGACCGCGAGAGCGGGGCAGAGTGACGACGACCATGGATCGATCCTACGCGCGCACTACAACGCGGGCCTGACCCTTTCAGGATAGAGCTCGGGGACCACACGTCAAGCCCCGCGCATTCAGAAAGTGGAATCGGTATAACAAGGAGAGGGCGGCGCGGACGAAGCTGTTTTTGCGCTCTGCGGATCCCTTTACCCCCGGCTGAATCGATAACCGCGCCCCGCCGTCCACTACAGCTATGGTGTTACCCGGGGGGACGGCCGGGGGTGGGCCCAAAGGCCAAAAGTTCGAGTTCAAAAGTTCGTATCCCTCGCGTTTTCAATAGGTCACGGAGGAAAATACTCATTTCTGCTACTGCCGCTCCCCCGCGTGTCGGCTTAGTAGTTAAATATATAAACCTCCAACCGCGGTGTTCCTATTATTTAGCGAGCAGATCGTGTGCGGCGTGCTGTATGCGTGCGCGCACGCGCTGCCCGTTTGTGCGTGATGGATGCGTGACAGGCCGCAACACAGCAGAACACACCCCTCCGATTGCCATTTTTTCGTCCGAACTGCAAACCTATATTATTATATGCCAGTATACATTTAAACGCCCGTATTTCCCAGCGCAGGCTGTGACGCGTTTACGAACCCCTGATCGACCTGACGGTCGTCGACCTCCTATATCTCTGTGTCTCTCCCCCAAAACGTATTTCACAATACGGCCACCCAGACAAACTCATTTCCACGTGAATTTATTTCAACATAATTTTTTCTATCGAATGTTATTAATAATAATATCCTCCTTACCACCTCGAATTGTCGACGGCGGCGGCGGAGGTTTTGTCCGTTAACAATAGTAGTAGTAGTAACTGTTACTTGTAATTATTGTTCGTAATAATAATTATATCTGTAATTTTGTAAACTGTAATTGTAATTATTGTACCTGCTGTTATTGTAAATAATGTATGCAGTTATGTAAATAAACGATAGCGGATCGGCGGAAAAGCAAAGCATAGGTAATCCTCCCCCAGTTCGACGATTCAGGATAAAAAAAAACAGTAGTAGTAGTAGTAGTAGTAATAGTACTTCGGTAGTAGTAGTAGTAGTAATAGTAATAGTAATAGTAGTAGTAGTAGTAGTAGTAGTAGTAGTAGTAGTAGTAGTAGTATTAGCAGTGGTAGTAGTCACATGATACGACATATCCGATACAAGACGAATACAATAATATGCCTTTCCGGTACCCCTTCTACCCATCCGTATAGCATACAATACCGCTCGAGCAAGGTCAACGGTAGCGTCTCGTTGTCGTCATCGTCGTTGTCGTCGTGTGCGTTTAGAGTACATTGGCCTTGGAGCGTTGGACCCGATTATGTGCGTATGGACGTGTATGTGTGTGTGTGTGTGTGTGTGTATACGCGTGGTTTGAGTGTGCACTCGTGTGCGTGAGTGTGTGTGAGATGGCCCGAAAGAAAAAGCGCCTGCCGCGATGAGGGGGTGGGGCCGATGACCGGCGCTCTTTTCTTCACCGCACAGCCAGCGGCGGCGGGCGCGCTATGTTACCTCCTCGTTCGTCCGTTCGCTCTCGTTCTGCGGCGGAGGATGACCCCAACTGCTGCTCGGAGCCGTCAAGGTCGCTCTAGCGTTTTTCGGGCCCTTTATGCTAGCAGGCGGTGGCGTACCCACCGCAGCTGCCGCACCCTGCCCTCCCATCCATCCGCCGACCCGTAAGCGCGCGCGTCGCTATCTAAATTGATTTAACGCCAGAATGGTTCCTCAGCTCGCACCAACACTATAAAATTATGTGTTTTTTGCGTTATTGCAATCATTATTTGGTTAACGCTTTGTGTGCGATCTGCTGAGGTGAGTGTACGTCAATTGCGCACTTTACGTTTCGATCACACACATTTCCGATGACTGCAAACGTATTTCGTTGCCTTTTATCGGACCTAAATTTAACTCACTCAGACGCTCTTTGGCAGTTCCCACCTTCTTGACGCCCAAACTCTACACTTCTAACACGTGTTTCTTATTAATATTTTTAAACACTTCAAATAATCTAATGTTAATATTTGTTATAATTGTTTTCAAATACACTAAAATTTACGAAACCGCTGCGACTCTGCTGATTGATATGTACTCGTATCATATGGATTGGATTGCGCGTATCCTGTGATCCATTGATACAATAGTTATACAACCGAACATAATAACATTATTTGCAACATACGACACAACGCTGTGCAATAATAACACATTGAACAATGTTGCGTCTCCGCGGTGATTGATACGTTTAATTCGCATTATATTTTTAATAGTTTCGAAATTGGAATAACACTTCTGCCATAACCGACAGTGTGATTTTGTAGTTTGAAAATTCTCAAAATAAAAATATATTGTGAATATTATTTCACACATTGGTATATAAAACCGTATACATACGTTGATGTATAAACATCAGCACTATTAAATTTGGGTCAAGGCGTCAAATTCAAATGTTTTATTGATATTGTTATGAAATGACTGCTGCAGCCTATAATAGATTACAATGATTGTTGTTTAACCGTCGCTGTTAAATCAACTAATCTGAATTATTATTGGCAATAAGCAAAATATATTTTTATTTTTATCAATAAATTTATGGCTGGCGTTAGCTGCTATTTTTTTCTCCGTATACCCACCTACTTTAATTTTTTTTTTTAAATATCAATGCTAATACTTCGTCATTTTTGTTTTTAGGTGAAAGTTGTTAAGTTCAGTTACATGTGGACTATTAACAACTTCAGCTTTTGTAGGGAAGAAATGGGCGAAGTTTTAAAATCGTCTACATTCTCCGCCGGAATAAACGACAAACTGAAATGGTAAATATTTGTATATTTATTTTCTATACGGCTGTTTTATTTACAAATGAAATACTGATGCTTATGTAATGTCATGTTATATTTAGGTGTTTGCGAGTGAATCCTAAAGGCTTAGACGAGGAAAGCAAAGACTATTTGTCTTTGTACTTACTACTAGTCTCGTGCAACAAGACTGAGGTTAGAGCGAAATTCAAATTTTCAATTTTAAATGCCAAACGTGAAGAAACTAAGGCTATGGGTAATTAATTGAAATTTCATGCATTTAAGAAAATTGTTTTGATTTTGTATTTTTGTATTTTTATAGAGAGTCAAAGGGCCTATAGATTCGTTCAAGGAAAGGATTGGGGGTTCAAAAAATTCATTAGGCGTGATTTTCTATTAGACGAAGCTAATGGTCTTTTACCCGATGATAAACTTACCATTTTTTGCGAGGTAATTTATATTTTCGAAAACCTTTTAACATTACATTTTTTAACCGCTTTGTTTAAATGTATAAACTGTCGAGTTGCTTAACTGTATTATGATTGTTGATGATAAATCTCAATTACGATTACTGTGAAGTGAAAAATAAAAACCTGGCAAGTTTTAATTTAATAAAAAGTGGCACGAATAATGACTTGACAGATGGCTCGTTTGCAGGTAAGCGTCGTAGCTGATAGTGTCAACATATCCGGTCAGTCAAATGCGGTCCAATTTAAAGTACCTGAATGCCGTCTACCCGACGATCTAGGAAATTTATTCGAAATACAAAAATTTAGTGATGTAACGCTTTCGGTTAGCGGGCGAGAATTCCAAGCACACAAAGCTATACTTGCCGGTAATTATCATAATGACATTGCCTGCAGTTCACGTTGATCTACGTGCAATATAGTAATTAATACGTAATAGAAAACCCTAACGTGGCTTGATTGATATGTAGCGAGAAGTCCCGTGTTCGCCGCCATGTTTGAACACGAGATGGAAGAACGCAAACAAAACCGTGTCGCCATTACTGATGTGGATCACGAAGTCCTTAGAGAAATGCTTCGGTTTATCTACACCGGTCGGGCAGCGAATTTAGAGAGAATGGCGGACGATTTGTTAGCGGCAGCCGACAAGGTTTGTTCTTTTGGTTTTAAATAATATCAAATATTGTTTTAAACTGATTTTACATTGTTTTAATACTTTTTTTTGTTTCCACCCTCAGTACGCTCTAGAGAGGCTGAAAGTCATGTGCGAAGAAGCGCTGTGTAATAATCTGTCGATCGACAATGCGGCAGATATATTAATATTGGCCGATCTGCACAGTGCCGACCAACTGAAAGTACAAACAATCGAGTTTATTAACACGTGAGTATACATTATATTTATACTTAATAGTACTATTATATGTCCTAATTATATTATAGTATAGTAATAATATGCCATGTACAATATGCATGCCTATTGTTTAGTAATAAGTAATAACTAATAAATTGTATAGTAAAGCGGCGTACCATTTATTATACTATTTTATTACTACTTGTAATTTATAATCAATGATATTATATGGTTGTATACTCGTATGTATATTATTGCATATGTAGAAAATATAATTCAATGGACTATAGAGGCCGCAAAGAGCATTATTACGAAAATATTTTTATAATTATATTTATTCAGTCGAAATACCTATTATGTGCTGACTTTATTATATTATACCATTACGCCAAACATAAATTCATTGATTGTAATTAATATACTAATCAACAATAAAATAATTATCTAAGATCACTATATGTAAGCCACCTAGCTAATTCACCAAGTTTTTTTTGTTCTCAATCAATTATCAATAAGTTGTAAAATAATAATAATATATAAGTACCATATTATGTAAAACAATCCAATGGTCACGTCATCGGGGCTTTCTTCTTTAATAAAAATTAAATTAATAATATGAAAGTAGGCCAAGTCCTATTTTATTAAAAAAAAAAAAAATTTTAAGCATTTATGCCGGACTACCTATAAACAGCTACATGAATATTAAATAATATACATTAAATACATAATCATATTAAAATCATTCAGTGCAACAAATGTTTGTCAAAATTTACTATTATGATTCAATAAATGTTTTTTTGAAATTTATGGTCAATCACATTGTTTTGATTAACCGAGGGAAAATGAAATGTATTGACTTATAAATTAAAGTTATATTATATTTTATATATTATAATGTATACAAGCAGTAGCAAACGTCGCAAGAATTAATATATATTATGTAACACGATGTTTAAAAAAAAAATCGATATCAACCTGTCACGTATAGGAATCGGGTATACACCATTTAACTCCTATAGCCATTGAATAATATATATTATAATAATATTACGTAACAGCAGTGTTATAAACCGAGAAACCGACGTCGTTGACGGTGCTCTTCTTACATCAATTGTCAGTCGGAATAGAATACGTTATTTTATTATCCAATAAATAATAATAAATTATATTATTAATAACTAATATCGTTTGCATTTTTTTATTTCTCAGCCATGCGACCGACGTGATGGATACTACTGGCTGGAAAACCATGATACAGTCGCACCCACACCTAATAGCTGAAGCGTTTCGTGCGCTAGCCACACAGCAAATACCGCCAATTGGACCGCCCCGAAAGCGCGTCAAACAAAGCTGAAACGGACCGTCCACAGCGGTGATGCAGACTTACGATCTCACCAGCCCACCACCCCCACCCATCAACTCTTCCAGGGCACACATTTTGTAAATTTATATAATTTTTTTTTATTATTCACAAAATTGTAAGTTTTAATTTCTATATATTTTTTTTTTTTTTTTGTACATAAATATGTTATTTCTAAAAATAAGAAAATTCCTAAAATGCAAGTAGCTTGTTTGCTGATAACGCGTTTGGACATGTTTGTATTCTCACAATATATAGTAAAAAAAATAAAAAAAAATGGCTAACGGCAAAAGTCGTCGGAATGGCACATGTGATATGAGTGATATTTGCAGCCTAACCTCGTATAATTTTTTTTTTAATATGTTACATTATATTATACATTCATTATAATACAAGTACTATTATTTTAGTTAGTTCCATTATTATTGTTATTAATAATAATATACAGGTCGAATTGCATAAATATATAAGAGCACACAATTTTAATGGTCCATTGAATTGTTTAATTACTTGTTTTCCATTTTTCAGAGGGGTTCCTAAATTGTTTTGAATCTATTTTATGCAACTCAGCCATTAGATTTAAAATAAACATTATTACATATTAATTAGCATTAAAAAACGATCATTGATGTTAACTATATAAACTAGGTCTCGTTATGAAATTTTTTGTTGGAACCGATTAAAATGGATTCTTATGTTGTAAAGTAAACTATTCGGACTGTTTACTGTTTCCATTGCACTCGGTTTTTAATTTCTAACTCATTCTTTTTTTTTCTTTTGTGTGTGTTCATAAAATAACATAATTTAGATGTAAATACTTAATAATTTGTAAGACCGTCTGTGAAAAGAGACTGAAGAAATTTTCTTTGAATATACCTCAGTTCGTAAATTAATCAATGCGTCCATTCAGTCGCTTTTATGATTATTCAAACTACTCGAGAATATAATAATTTTTATTTATTTATTTTATATTATATTTTCAAAAATATTAATTATTATTATATTCCTCAAAGTTTGTTTGGTATTATTGTAATTAGTTGACCAAGTTTCTGTTCCTTGTAATTGTAAATAAGAATTTTTAGTCTCTTTTCTCAGCGTACTCTTTTCTTTTATTATTATTTGTTTTTCCTCAGTCATAGTACGGGAAAACAATCAAACTCAAGCCTTTCCATGTTTATTTTTCCGAATTCATTTTACTCGTGTGATTCGCTTGTTGTGTGTTTACCTGTTGTATGATATCTACGTCATTCGATTACATAGTTATGATATTGTGAATAATTTTAGACTATAGACTCGAAGTATTGTTTTTTTTTTTGAAATAAAAACGCTCGTCTTTCAATCCTATTTTTAATTGTGTTCTAATTATTAAATTTTAAGAAATAAGATCCAAAATATTTACCCATAAAATATAAATATATTTGTATGGATTTAAACAAGACAACAATCCTATAATATGCGTATCTTTATGTTGATTACCATTTTAAGTACAAATCAATTTAAGGCTAGCTATAGACCAGTTGATATAAATACAATTTTTTTTATCAATACATTTTAATTTTAATATTTCAACTAATTATTAATGATAAATATTTGTTTCACAATTCCACATTGACTTTAGTCTTCAAAACAAAAATGTAAAAACCTCATTACACCTGGCAATAGCCATGACCTCGTTTTTTTTCAAAAATATATTGAAATGACAACAATATTTGTTCACCTATTAAAACAGTTTCTGTTTTATATAAAATGTATAACTGATTTCATATGTTAACAAAATAAATTATGGTACTTTCAGTTATCACCAACCAATACCAAACTACCAGTCCTTATGCCTTATGTGTATAAATATTTTATACAATATTATTATAATATTGCAACAATACTTTCTCTGATAAAAAAATAAACTCCAATTGAATACATCATTATTAGTGGTTATTGTACAGTTTTGGCATATTCATTAAAGCGGTTGAACAGTAATAATTTTGGAACTCAAATTCTGGACTATAAAATTATAGACAATATTATTTGTATAGACTACAGAATACAAACTGAATTTAAATCTAAGTTTACTGGATGAATGTTGAGATAAAAATATGTATTTTTCATCATTACTCAATGTAAATCTAAAATAAAAATAATGCTTATTATATTCTTTTGACTGGTACTGTGTCATATTACGTAGTATTAGGTAAGTACCTATCAGACAAAATAATATGGGCTAGCCGCTAGCATTGTTGCTTCCGCGTTTCGAGATTATCTTTATGGTTTCCAGTTAGCGAACATGAACCGAATAAAATATTAAAATCACGGTAAAGTTCCCCAAACACGTATGTACAATTATAGTCAATAATTATCAGCGATAAAAACTAGCTTACTAATTGTGACAAGTGTCGAGTGATGTCAACGATCATAGCATACCGTGCATTGTGCATATTGCTTAGTCGATCAATATTCAACACGTAATATTCATAATTTGGTGAATTTTTTATTTAAAATAGTTGTACAATTATTAATATTAGGTAGGTAATTTATTTGAATATAATGGAAAATTAAGAAATATGAATACATTCCGATATCTGATTTAAAATTTTGAATGTACGTAACTTACGCGTGAATTAAATTTGGGTTGATTCTAATATATTCAATAATAATAATTTTATTGTTTGGGGTTTTGAAAAACTGTATTATTTTCATACATTGTGTTCCTATTTTATGTAATACAATTGTATTGCATACGGATATTTAAAAAATTTAAGGTAGCTAGCTATCAAAGTGTTTTTATAAGAAATTCGAATGATTTTTATTAGAAAATGACAAGTGTCAAGTTTCAAGTTTCTCGGAAACAAATATTAATACAGACTAATGGATCATTTGTCTATGTTTTAGTGAAAAGCTTATTCTCCAAATCATATTTTTTATTTATATAATAAAAAGTAAAGGAGCTACACTATGTCGGATCTCGGATGGTAGACAGAGACTTTCGGGTGCAAAATATAGGAAGGTAAAACGTTAAAAAAAAGCTGGAAATTAAGAAACAGTCTGATTCTATCAAAAATATGTTGACGGGTTCTTCCTTCAAATTGATATCATTAGATATTTCAAATGCTGCAGTTATAGCACAACCCACTTTCCAATGATGTTTTTGACTCTTTCTCAGTTGTAGATGCCATTGTACCTTCTGAAACTGCAGTAGCCAAAAGTTTAACTGAAAACGTTGACGACAATTTACTGAAAGGGGCAGAAAAATACTTGACACCGGCCCTGCGTGTATGGTGTAAGTAACCATATTATTAAATTGAAAGGATTAAAAATAAGTGGAAACGAAATTTTTGACAGTAAAATCCATGAACCTTAAATAAATTGACTATAATTTGTTTGGAACTTAAACTAATGAACAAAATAAAAGTAAATGTATTATTTATCGGAATCACATAAAACTAGCCGTAAAACGTAGGTACCGTCTTATGTGTTTGTGTGAGTTTCTAATACTGATATATACTGCACTTTCGTCTTACCTATTCTTTTTCGAATTTAAAAATATGATGCTCATTAATACGTGAGTGCGTGTCTACTCAAGCAAATATTTTGAAAAAATCACGAGTCTTTAAACGGACATTATTTCGCACGACTAATTCTTTTCTCCGACAATGTAATTTTTTCTCATATCAACCAATCAGCTTAATCTCTGTTTTCCACCAACAATGAATTCATTCAAATTATTTTTAGATTAATTGATTAATCAAACATAACAAAAATCAACAGCGAGTGTCAATGTGTCATTATGGCTTCTTTTAACAAGTATTTTAATGTCACTCTACCTATATTAGCTCATATTCTTGTTGTATCCTCTGCAGTTGCGTATTTACGAGGGTGATATATCACCTCCAGAGCCTTTTTTATCTATAAAATAAAATATGTTTATGTAATACTATGAAAGTTAGTACAGTTTTAAGTAAAATCATAGAATATTATATGAGTGCACTTTATGGAAAGGTTATCTAACAAGAGGATCCAGGGGGATAGATATCCTTGGAGATATATCTATCTTCCTAGCTCCTAATGTGCAACATAGTTTTGGTAATATCGCTCTATTGAAAAATTCCTAGATACGCCACTCCCAGGGGCCAGGGTACTGCAGATTGTATTTAGGTATCTAGAAATTTGAACCTAACTAATATATTTTTTTTTATTTTAGTTATAGGCTCTAAATAGTTCAAACTATCTCCAAAACTGTCACAACTTTTTAATCGATCAACACTACTCAAATTATTAAGGAGAGCTCCTGTTCTATAATTAAATTGAATATATATGCACTTGAATAGTTAACTACTCATCTATAGAGCTCCAATGAAAAGTCATTCAATTAATAATTATATTTTAATGATTATCTTGTTAATAGTTTTGGTAATATTTTAACTGTTATCAATCTATATCTTTTGAATTTAATAATACAATCATAGATATTATATTATTATATTAAGTAGTTAGTATAAGGTCTATGAATTGAATACAATCTATTCTGTTTTGATAGCCAATAGATGCGAGGTGTCTGTCGTATACTTCGGGTAGAATTGTAGATTTAAAGTAGGTAGGTACCTATTTTCAATCTATTACGGCCAGTGTCCGGTTACCCTACAGGCAGAGTAAGTAGGTGATTGGAGTGGTAAAATTTTAGGGTCATCAAATTTGCTGCTCTTAAAAAAATATAAGTACATATACTCCCATATTAAATTATAGGTGTCAGCAATTAGGTTATTAACTCACTGAAATAGTCCCGGTAAACAAGGTCAACTCGAACTTTTGTTATTATAACGAAACTATGTTTTTTCCAGTAAACTTGGAAATAGTTTATTTGTATACAATTATAGGTATATATTATAATTTATATTTTATGGCGATAAGACGTTATTATCAATTATATTTTATTTTCGTGTTTCTATATTTCTATTGCTTTCAAAGAATGTTATAAATCGTATTGTAATATGGTTCTCAATTGAAAATAATAAAGATTAATATTTATTATTTAATATTTAATATTTAACTGTCAATCAATAATAAACTAGTATATTATTATCTATCTTAGTGCTGTCAATATATTTCTTTATCTATTTTGTTTGAAAAAAAAACTATTAAAAATAAAAGGGCGGCAAAATGTCCTGCTTTTAGCCGGGAAATTCTTTAATCCGTCACTGATTGCGGCAATTATTTTGCTTACACTTTACACCCTAGTTCATAGAAAAAATTAATTTTTTATATTGTTTTATGGAGAAATTACCCAGTCCCGCCAAAAAAATCAACGGTGAAAAGGCACGGAGGATGAGGTGACAGAAGTCCAAATACTGATATGTATTTTTTTTAATTGTTCTGTTTGAACTTGTGTTATAGCTTAGCTATTGACATTAGGCAATCAAACACTTTGCACTTGTTTTTGTTATAGAGAAAACGTGTCCATAATTTCAATTTCCATTGTTTTCAATTGCTATAAATACTACAAATAATAAAAAATAATAAATTTCAGACTGAAGTATTATACGTTTACATGAATAAAGGTACGATTAAAATCCCACTAAATTTGAATAGTTCCTACTTTCCAAGTCCTTCTCACCACTCAAAATATAATGTGCCAGTACAAAGCATTAAACATACTATCATTGGTTATAAAATATAAATACTAGTAGGTTTTATAATCAATAATACTATTAACCTTCTATGCCAGACTATAAAGCATAGACAGCTAAAATAGTTTATACCTAAAATATAAAGTTATTACCACTTTCTGATATAATGGTACAGTACTAATATAATTGTTTTTTTTGGTAGTTGCCGCGCAATTGGCGGCGGGTGGAGCACACTCGCAATTTTCACAGTCGCATCAGTGCAATAGCAATATAAATATTGTATACAAAATCGTATGGTACTTAATATGACGCGTCCTCTGTCCGAGATTCCGAGTGTCCGATGCCGCATCGCCAGAGCCCGCGGGTCGAGGTCACACACGCACTATCAGATAAATAATTGAAAACGACTTTGGCTACACTGCCGTAGTGAAGTAAAACGGGGAGGCCGGTCATACTGGTACCGGGACGTGACAGCCAATCACGGACAAAAACCGTTTCACGGCAACATGGTTCGCGGCGGCGTACGCGGGATCGTGAAAAAACGTTTTTAGCGGCTTTGCGCGGACCGTGTCATGTGCTCATTTATTACGGTTTACGGCCAGCGATACCATTCCATTGTCCCGTACACCCGTCCTCTGTTTTGTTTACGAAACGTAACATTTGAAATAACGTCCCGTCGTCGTCATCGTCCATAAATAGTATCTCATCGATTTTTGTCGTGTTTGGTTATGACCTGTCCCCCTCAGCTAAATTATCCATAGTTGCTGCAGTCTGTTTTCGTTTTTGTATTTGTTAACCGTTGTTGTGGTCCGTTTCCAGTCCGAAGAGAAAAATGTTGGGCCTTGGGAACGCCGTGTTGTACCGGTCGAAGAAGGACATCGATCGTCATGTGCGGGAACAGTTCGATAAACTCAGCAACGAACATGAGGTATGTAGTCTGATGGGTGTTGTTCACTTGGTCAAACCGTGTGAGACGTGAGTCTGATCGTTTACTTCACTGGACCTAGCAGTGCGCTAGCGATTTCCGGTTTTTGGCTGTCCAGCTAATATTTGATAATTTTTATTTTTGAATCGCCTACTTATTGTTCATGTTCAAATTAAAATCTCCCCAGATTCGAATGATTTTGTGACACGAACCAACGGGTTATAACGAATGTATGATACTAAAAATCTATATTATAATCTGATATATTAAAGAAGAAAACAAAACTCATTTTATTTCATAAGATAACTATGGACGAGTGGTTTAATTTTATATTTATTCCACTGTAATGTGTTCTCAGTATAAATTCCTAGTTATCATAAAATATTACCTGCAGTCCCACAATTTTATTCAAGCTTTTAACTACCTAGTATAATGCATTAATGCAAACCAACTGTTCAAAACAAAAAAAAATATTTCCAACCTAAGGGTTAGGCAGTCTTATAGCTCTCGTTTAGCTGATACTTCATTTAACTAGGTAAGGCCTATACTCAATAAACTTAAAATATATATTTCTATGGAAAAAGATATATTAGGTTTTATACCAAGACATCATTAAGTGTTTCATACTTTTTTTTTGTATGTACCTAGGTATTCAGATCATTTTTATTACTTATTAGAATTGTATCAATATAAGTATAGTTGTCTAACAATTAGTTTTAAAATAGATTTGGTATGTTTATTTTTTTGTAATTGACTCTTAAGTTTCAAATCTCATCTACTTGAATATAATTTTTCAATTAGCAATATTTTTCTTACCTTGACATACTAATATCCAAACTTAAAAAGTAACTTTAACTTTAAATTTTTTTTAATTTAAATATACTTATTTACTATGTTATCTGTATAATTTTATGTTGACAGATTAGTACATACAGTTTTTATGTAGATAGATGGTTAATTGTTCCAATTAATCTTTCAATTATTATTTAATTTCATTGATCATTTTTCAGTTATTATTAAATATGAGAATAATATTATAAATACAAGATAATCAATAAATTGAACTGAAATTGTAAATAATTTTCTATTTTTAGCACATAACATTTGTTCATTATTTGGGAACTTTGTTTTTAATTTTATCAATAATCAATTATTGTAAAAATTGATTTTTGATTATCTAATGAATAATTGAAAGACATGAAATTAATGATCGGTTAGTAATTAAAATTAATAATGAAGCAGTCCTAAATGAAGATTCCTAAATTGATGCTTCTGGGTTGAAAACTTGAAACACATGATTTCTCTGTTTGTCTGGAGTGTAGTCATTAAATTTATGATATTTATTAGTAATATAATCTAAATCTCAAATGAATTAATTTTTAAAATGTGACTAAAATTTTTTAATTTTTAATTTCAGAAAAAGCTTAAAGGATTAGCTATTGCTCGTATGTATTTCAAAGTATCTGAATTTGAGTTAGCTAAGCAATATGTTATCACCTTTTTGAGTGTGAATGAGAACTCCCCTGAAGGACGTCGTTTACTTGGTCACTGTTATGACAAACTTGGTAATAAAGAAAAAGCAGTTTTAGAGTATCAAAAATCTTTAACTTCCACACCTAACCAACCAGAACTACTATTATTATGTTAGTAAAATATTAAAATGTACATTTAATTTATATGTGTATATTATTTATTTATTTACTAATCAAACTAATTATTTTAGGTTGTGAGCTCATGGTCGATCCTTCTGTTAAGTTGAATGATGTTCAAGCTGAAAAAATATGTAAGCAAACAGAAGATTTATATCCTTATCATCCTACTGTTTATAAACTAAAAGATCGATTATTGGCATCAAATGGAAATTGTGATCCTTCTAAAGCAGAGAATTTGCTTAATGGTATGTATTATATATTTCATATAAAATTTAATTTTATGATTCTTAATATTATGTGTATTTTTCAGCTGAAATATCTGTTAGGCCAGAGGATATGAATCTTAGAATTAAACAATTGAAATTATTTGAAAGTTCTGGACGCTTGTCTGAAGCTTATTCGTGTGCAATGAATATAGAAAAAAATTTTAAGTTCCAAAAAGATAATGTTGAATGGTATGAGACTGTTTCTCAAATATGTGAAGTATGTATTTTTACATTTTAAATATTAATATAGATGTGCAAAATATTTATGTTTAAAAATTCATTAATAGGCATATGGTACATTAAATACTGTAAATTGGGAATTCTATTCACGGGTATTGCCTGTTTATGAACATACAGCATCTTTATTTATTAGTGAATCAAAAACAAGCAAGCAAAAAACTATATCGGAATGCTATAAAGTCCTTTTTAGGTATACATATTATATAGTTTGTTTTGTGTAGTTCTTTATTTTAAGTTTATATAAATACATTTTTATTTCAGACTTGATCAGGCTCTATATAAAGCCATACAAATATCATCTCCACAAACCGAGTTTTACCGAAGTCTTATTCAACATCTCTCCAATCAGTTTTATTTTCACTTAGCTAGTGTAATTATGAAATTGGCCAAAAAAGTAATATAATTTATAGTTCACTAATATTCAGATTTTATTTAACGTTCTTAAATTCTATTATTTTTTTACAGGAAAATTCAACTTGGAGTAAAACTAACCAATTGGCAGCACCATTATTTTTAATGTCCTTAGCACCTCCGATTGACAAACAAGCATTTGATAGTATAACAAATAAAGAATTTAGTATGGAACAAAAATCAAATGTTGCATTATGGGAGTTAGAAGGTACCAGAAGGATAATTGAGAGTGGTTTTGTGTTACGAGCTATGATGGCAAAAGAAGATGAACATTTTATTGATAATGTTAAACTATTGTGTATCAATGATTGGAAAACAACTAACTTTAAGGTATATTTTCAAACTTAAAATATTTACTTCAATATGGATTAGAGAATTTTAATATTTATATGTTTAAATAAAAAAAATTTGAACAGTGCACCTTTCATATATCAATAGCAACTTAATTTTTAAATTGTTTGAATCTGATAACTTATTAAGTACTATTCATCTTGTAATAGTTTATATATATATAGTTATAAGTTGGAAAAAGATAATAGCTACAATAATCAAAACACTAGGCTACTACCAGTTATTATGAGTATTTGTTCTTGACTCTATTGTTCTAGCTAGTGAGAGAACTCTACTCCTTCGCTCATCTTATTAAATGAGCTCCGCTTTTTCATGCTCAAATTTCTTCCTCTCTTTTACATACTCGCTGCTGTAATTCCCCCATTCATGCCGACGACTGGTATAAAAGTTGGAATGAACAAGTTTTGGTCGTTGCCCAGAAACGTTCTCTCACCGGCCAGAGTATAACTGTATACCTACGATAAGAAAAACTGATTCTTAGGACTCATAGGACTAACAATTTCTACTGTACATAATGTATATCAAAAAATATCTTCATTTTAAAATTGTTTTCTATTATAGAAAATATTTAACGATCCAGAATATGCTAAAGGAGTACCGACATCACTTTTTATTCACTATTCTCCAGAAAAATTAGTCTACAATATTCCAGAACTAATACAGTATGCTGTACCTAAACATAGTAAGTACATACTTGATTTGTAAACAAATAATATTTTTAATTTAATAACATATTTTTTATTTAAAGTGTTGTCATTTGAGATGAGTCGTCCTGGTTCATTACATCATTTAGTTTGGTATGGAATACAACTATTAGAAAGTGAAAACAAAGGATGTGGATTAAGGTTAACTAAAAACACACTGTTTCCAGTTGGGTTTGGATGTAAAAGTTTTAATGAATTACCTTTGGCTACTAATTCACTTGCATCTGCCAATATTGAGTCAATATGCCAAATAGACATGAATACATTTTTATACGCTACAGGTATTAAGAATTAACAATTTAATTGAAATTTAGGTTGTATTTCTTTAATAATAAGTCATAACTAATTGATGTAATATGAGTATAAAATTATATTTAATGTTAAATAATTTAGGTATAATCAACTAGGGATACAAATAAATGGTCTTTAATAGAACTTAACAAAAATGGTCTAGAAATTACTAGACAAAATAGTATAAACTGAAATTTTTCTTAGGTTGTTACTTCAAACGAAACAAACCTTAGTAATTTTATCCATACACTACAAAATATAAATGTACAAATTAAAAATAAGCAACCAACAATAATCATACATATCTTTTTCAAAGTATGAAGTTTCTAGAGTTCAATTTGTATTAAGTTCTATAACAGGTATTCAAACTGTGCGTCATGGCTCCCAGGGGCGTCGCGGAAGTTGTTGAAGGGAGCCGTGTAGTATAATCGAAAACTAAAAAATATTTTTATGAAAAACGTTTACTATTATCATTGATTCACACAGGTTGGGAAACATTGAATTGTCTACAAAAATCATTCGCTAAATATAGATTTAATTTTTTTTATATACGTAATATGGTAAACAAATTATAATATATAAATCACATTCATATAAACATTGATTTTTTTGTCATTTATAATTTGGAAGCCCTCAACATTTTTTGAAGACTTAAAGGAGCCGTGGGATGAAAAAGTTTGAATACCTCTGTTTTATAACATAAATCCATCCAGTTTTTTTTATGTTTTTATGTTATAGTTAAAAATAGTTGAATAATGTAAGTTAGTTACTAGTTATTTTTCTGTTTTTATATTGTTTTAGTTTTGAGTGTTGCTTCATTCCTGGATAACCAATCACAAAGCAGTGATCCCAAAGCACCACAAACATTTCCATCTAATATAACGGATCAATTGACAACATCGGAACAAGAGAATTGGTAAATCACATTTCATTAACTTTTCTCTTAACACGATAAAATTTGTAATTCTCAAATTGTTTATATTTGTGATCGCCTGGTCTACCACAGTTCATCATAACTACCATGTATGACTGCCGGCAATCGTAAATAATTATGGTATTATTTTGTTAATTTTTCATAGAATAATGCACTAAAATATAAGTAAATAAAGGCATAATTAAGAATCAATAGAATTTTTTATGGTGTAATAATTTTTTTTAAATGTTTTTTCAAATACCATAGTATAAATAAATATTGTGTGACCGCCGATGATCACATAGCAGTCAATGTCTTTAAACTTTACAGTTCTTGTCGTTTAACAAGAATCGGAAAATTTATATATACATACATATGTAATATTTTTTTAGGTGGAAATCAATGTACAAAATTTATTCCAAAAATGTTGATGTTAAACATGTATCACAATTAAGAAAAGCTGCTATTCAAGGATTAGAGTCTATTCGATTGATTGGGAATCATGGAATTGATGTTCAGTTAATGGTGTATTTGGCAAAAAACTTTGCTAGTCAGGTATTACATTTTATATGTGAAATTATGTAGTAATGTTTTTCAAAATCATTTATTACTAAAACTCGAATAAATTAATAATACATAGTAATGCATTTTAAATACATTTACTCACAATTTCACTTATTTAAATTTAATGGACCAATCATGGATCTCCATTGATTCATCAAATCTTAAGGGATTGCTCATTCAACCCCGCATTACAAAGTTACAAAAACTAATTGATTATTAATGTTCTTACTAGAGTTATTTTTGTATAGTCAATGATGACTTTTATTTATACGATAAAAAAAAAAAAAAAAAAATGGTACTATTAAGCTATTTCGGTTTTTGTAAGTATATAAATATTAAATTAAAAATAATGTTGTTTTTGTAGGCTAACAAAATAGTGGATAACTTCCTGTTAAAAGAAGGACTTGAAAAAAGAGCTACGCTTTATTGGGGAATGGCTATACAGCTACTTGAACGCATTAATGAACGTGGAATTGAACATAAGTCAAAAAATACATTATTTGAATTTTACAGGTGACTTGTTATTTATTGTGTGTTTTTGTAGATCAGCATAATAATTGATTGATGTTTTGAAATTTAGAAAAAAATTGACTCCCGGAGAAGTATTTGAGTTATTGGAGGAAGGTAAATTTTATTTAGCTTGTCAGTTAATGAACAATGGACAAAATGAAGAAGCAATAGAAGCATTTAAAAACCTTAATTTACCATATGCATCTTTTTACCAAGCAATGGTTAGTATAAGTTTAATCTATTAAAATTGTGCAAATAAATGTTTTCAAATGAAAAATTAACGAATTCCTTCACTAAATTCAGAATTCAATACTCTTTTATTGAAAATGTATTATCAACATTGTTTTATGGACATAAAGTTCTTATTTGGTGATTTATAAGTTGATTAATCGAATATTATAATACTAATAGTTATTGAATAATATATCATGTGGTTTTGACATAAATTTGTGGATTGTATCGTATTAGTCATTATTATTAAATAAATAATTATAATATACTATTATATATTATAATAATTAATGAATATATTTTATTCATAAATTATCATTTATTAGATATTCAAATATAAATTTCTTAAAAGTATGCCGCATAGGCAGATGAACTTTTTTTTAAATTGAGTGTCCATGATCTATCATTGATTTTAAATTTAGCGTATGCATTACAATGATCTACTCAATGACAAGTGTCATATACTATGTTCTATGCTCCAAGTTATTTAAGGCTTTTGTTACATGATACAGATTCCGATTTATGCAATGGTCTTACAAAATAGTTCTGATTATGTTTTTTTTTTTGAGGTTCAGTGTGTATATAAAAATAAAAGAACACACCGGACCAAAAAAAAAACAGTATTCCTTTTTCAGGGTCTGCTTTAATACTTTTCACTAAACAATCTAAACTCTATATCATTGTTTTTTTTTTTAATTTTAAATAAATAATTTTGTTGACATTTTTACACAAATAAAAAATGTTAGCTATGTATTTTATATATTTTGCAACTACTGCATGTATTTTAATTTATTGTACTTTAAAACTTGTATTTTATTGTTTATGAAATTCTATTTGTTTTAACTTTTACTATTTGGACTAAATTTGTTTGGTTGATTTGTTTGTCATTTGGATTCAACAAACTTAATTATTTGATAATAATGTGTTACAGATTTATAAAAAAATGATAAAATCACCTTCTGACACTTCTGCTGATAATACATTATCTAATGAAAATTCTATGTTGGTGGCGAAAGTTAAGGAGTTACTAAATATTACGAAAGATCGCTTAAAGAAATTACCCTATCATCCATTGCACTCAACATTAAAAGAAGAGTTCCTAGATTTAAAATTAGATATTGATATGAATGGGACACTTCATAGTCGTGAGTATTATTTTTAAAATTATTTATTTGATTTTTAAAACTTATCTGTAGACGAGTCAAACCATTTTTCTCGAAGATTCAATATTATTTATAGTAAGCCTGATCTTAAAAAAATATTTATACCATTGTTATTAATTGTAATAATATATATATTAGTAGTGTTCATATTTTCAAAAAAGGTATGGTTTAAGGGG
This sequence comes from Myzus persicae, assembly GCF_001856785.1. Taxonomy (NCBI): domain Eukaryota; kingdom Metazoa; phylum Arthropoda; class Insecta; order Hemiptera; family Aphididae; genus Myzus; species Myzus persicae. The sequence goes on from NW_019104222.1 coordinate 124,245, forward strand.
ATGTGGTAGAAAGATAATTTTTATATTTAAATATGTTTTCAATTGTTATGGTTTCAACAAAGTAAACTTTTTTTTGTTTTTCCTATTTGGTCCTTTTTTAAAAATATATTTTTGATAATTTAACATGTTTCTATGCATAGTATATTTTAGGTATATATTATTATTCTCAGAAATTATAAAACCACTAATCCATGGAGGATTGATAAAATAACTAACATTATTATGCCGGAATGGTAGTTTTGTCAAAATTATTGTTATAACAGTTTTATTTACTGCTTAGGGAAAGGGAAAATTATCTGCATATTCTTATAGCACATTCAAATACTTAAGTTCAACAATAAATGTCAATCTGTTAGCACAATGTTCTATAGAAATTTTATAAAAGTGGAAGAGAATTTGGTGAAAATGTGTTCATGACTGAAGGAAATATTACACTCTGTGAGTTAGCATCCAATGTCAGTCTTGGCGAAAAAAACTACTTGGCCACTTTTTTAAGGATTAATTCTGCTATGTATAAGATTGATTGATTACAAATTCACTAGGAAGATTTTTGTAACATTATAAATTTTAATTCAGCTATCCAATGCTTATAGATTTTACTACATAAACTTTCTGATAATGAATATTAGATTAAAACTATTTTGTTTATACTTGAAAATTTAACATTTACTATTTAGTAACAAAAATATCATAGCAACAAGAATAAGTGTGCACATGAAAATGTAATTACATTATTAATCTGTAATATTATAATCTCTATTGCTCTAATAATTTCACAAATTAAAAATAAACTAGCCAAATTACCCGTCGTTGCCGGGTTACGGTAAAAAAAATCAAATAGTTGAATAATAATTGTGTATGTATAAATAAATATAAAGGATTTATCATGTATATATCGTTAGAATAGTATGCAATTAATAATAAACATAAAATGGAAAATAATTAAAATTTTTAAGCTTTAATTACAATTATAGATACTATAAATAGGTATATCTAAGATATATTTTTATTTTATTAATGGGAAAACTATACATACTTCACCCAAAACAAAAGAAATGTATAAACACTATAAACAAATGAATTTCAACGAATTTGTGTATTATTATTATGGAATTTCTTTATTAACTATATTCATTGTATCTTTTTTGTTGTTTGGTATTATTTGTATTTTTAACTTTTCGAAAGATCTAACTCTGGACATGGCAACACAAAATTGACAATGGTCCATGACTAAACACAGGTTGGGGTAAATATAAACCTACTTTATCCAATGTTTTACCCTGTGCAAAAGCTATTCGAAAATTGACGTCTGGTAAATGAAAAGGGAAGAGTAGAAACTGTCGGGGTTGAATCAATTCTAGGTTATAAAATACGCTGACCAGTCAAGAGACTAGTTATAGATTCCAAGTCTAAAGAATGATTGTACATATTTCGTACTATAAATTTTGTGCCATTCATTAGATTGGAGATTACATTTAAATTTTTCAAGGGTATTACAATAGCACCTTTCTTTAGTACCAAACTGTATTGTAGGCAAACCACTTAAATGTAAACTATCTAAAAATTCTGCAGGAAACAAAAAATCGTCACATTCTTTTGACACTACTTAAACTTAAACACCTTTTTTCTGGCCCTGGCAACATAGTGACAATTGCATTAATCATATCAACACAATGTTCATTTTTAGGTGTAAGAATAGCAAATTGTGAAAAAATAGACACATTTTCTAAACTAAAAATAATATTTTCAAAAACGTCTTTTAATATATCACTTGATAATAGCGATAGTTTTATTTCAATTGAATATTTGTCCGAATAAGGATTTATTAGTGGGTATTTGCAATTTACAATATGTAACAAAAACTTGTAAGTGGCTCGGCTTGGCGCGTTGTCTGCTGTCAGTCGCGGAATGCGACTGGGAGTAAGTAACGGCCACAGCTACTAATTCCCGGATGGGTGCCCACCCGGGTTCATAGTAGTTAAAAAAACCTTGCCACACATACACGTGTTTGCTATCTACTGTAACAATCGTAAAAAAAAAAACAAAAACCAACCAACCAACCTTACCCCCTACAACAGCTAATGGACCTAGTCGCCGGGCTTAAGTTCAATAAAAAAAAAAAAACTTGTAAAATTCAATTTCATTTTGGTGTACTCGCCTATTTCTAAATAGTTTAAGAATTTTAAAATTCGGCCAAATCGGAGAATTGTATACAGTTTTGTATTGTAAGCTGTCTAGATTCATGTGAGACAACTGGTAAAACTTATCGTTAACTTTCACTTCTAATAACTATTTAAATAATTATTTTTTTGGATTTTTTTTTTCTTTTGATGGCTCCGAGTACTTGCGTTAGAAAAAATAAGATGTATAACTGTCATATGAAACACAAATAAACGATAGGTACAAAAAAACAGACGAAAACACAATATTAGAGCACTGCTCTGTAGTTGTATTATGTGTGCGAGATAATTTTTATCGATAAACTTTTCGGAACAATTCATATCTACACGTCGATATAAAAAGGCCAGGTTACAGGTAGCTATGGAAACCTAGGGCCGCCATCTATATATAGGTATATATAATACAACAAACTTAATACTTCTAATTACTATTAAAATAATTAACTTTTTGGACTTTTCTCTTTTGATGGCTCATCTACACACCGAGTACTTTCGTTTAAAAAAAAATTGTGAAAATCGGCCCGGTAGAACTTTAGATATAACCGTCACAAGAAATCGCATCACGTTTTAATAATATATAAAGATTATTTATTTATTAATTATTAGTAATCTAGAAAATAATTATATTTTTGTTGGTATAATAATTTATGTAAATTCTACAATATTGTTAGATACACATCATACTTTTTATTGAAAGTAATTTTATTACTAGTATGAGGAAAGTTTAGCCCATCTAATTCTTATTTTTATTATTTTTCAAGAATCAAATTTGAACTTATCTGGAGAGGATTATAATGATAATATGAATGCATCAAGAAGACACTTGTATAATAAATTTGGAGAACGATCCTTTCTTAATGTAACTAGTACTCCTGTTAAATCACCGCTCACTCCAGTAAGCATACTTTAATCATATCATTTTAAAAAACATTTAAGTATAATGAAAATAAAATATTCAAGCAATCTTTCAATTTCTAATTTTAGGTCCGAAGAACTTTAGATGATGAAACTGATGTCAAATTATTGAGTGAATTAAAAGTTGCTGTACAATCACAGAATGTACAGTGTCAAACTTTGGGATTGCAGTATTATAATATGATAGAAACATTAAGGTCGATGTCTGAAAAAGTTGATAAATTATTTGATCATTTCAACAACACAAAAGATTCAATTTTCGATAAGATAAATGAATTATCTCATCTTGTTTCTACAAATAATTCTACTGCTACTACTAGTGATAAGCCTGAAATGAACAGTAATCTAATTGAACGAATTGACAAACTAGAAGGAGTATTGATGGAAAAACTTAATGCTATGAATGAAATAAAAACCAGACATGATGATTTGTATGCCGTATATGCAGAAAATGGAGAGGAATTCGATAAAATTAATTATGATCAATCATCATGTATTCAAAATGCATTCGATGATCAAACCCAAATGACCACATTAAGTTTTCCAACAACTCAATTGCCATTTTCATCTTCTTTACCATTTCAGCAGTTTGGGTTATTTAATCCCACTAGTCAATCAAATCAATTCCCATCATATTCAATGGCTCCTAACCCAAATGTAAATATAACATCGTCTGATACTTTACCAACTGGACCTCCAGTGTCCCAGCCTCCTCTTAGTGTAATTATACCAACACACCATATTCTTGGTGGTAGTTTAATTACATCTGAAGCTCCATCCTATCCTTTCAAATTTAATAGTCAACTGGTTAATAATCAATCTCAGTCAGTCATATCTCACGGGTTACCTAGTATTCAGCCAATAACATCTGTTGATGTACAGAATACTGATAAATTTTCATTTCAATCTCCTTTATCAACATTTAAAGAAAGTTATGACACTTCATTAAATAAGTCTAAAAACTCTGCTACTGATGATAGTTATAATGAAGAACATGATCCGATTCCTGAATTTCAACCAATCATACCATTGCCTGATAAAATCGAGGAAGTTACTGGTGAAGAAAATGACACAATATTATTTGAAAAACGTGCTAAATTATATAAGTATATTGAAAAGGAATGGAAAGAAAAGGGTATTGGTATTTTGAAAATATTGAAAAACCGTGATACAAACAAAGTAAGATTGGTAATGAGAAGAGAGCAAGTACATAAGGTTTGTGCTAATCACTTCTTATATGACAATATGGAATTGAAATCTAAAAGTGATAAAGCAGTTGTTTGGTCAGCTAATGATTTTTCTGATGCTGTTCAAGTACAAATTGAAAATTTATGTGCAAGATTTAAAACAGTAGAAGATTGTAAAGAGTTTATGAGAGTTTTTAATGAAAACAAACAACCCTGTTCTCAAAATTCTTCATTAGTTGATAATAGTAAAGATGATTATAATGAATCAGTTTTTGAAGTGAATAATGATTCAAGTTTGAAATTATCTTTGGAAAATGAAAAATCCCTTAAACATGAATTAGGTGGTTTCACTTTTAGTTCACCACCCATTATAAATGATATTACTACACCCAAACAACACAATAAAACACCAGATAAAGCGAAAGGGTTATTCTCTAATTTGAGCTTTTCAACACCTATCGGGGATACAGCAACACCAAGTCTAAAATCAATATTAAAACCTATGAACTCAGAAACTAAAACAGGTACTAATGATAAACAATCTTTTTCATTTAATACATCGAAGTCGGGAATATTTTCTACAGAGACTACTCCTAAACCTACAGAAAAATCTGAAATATTTTCTTCAGAGACTACTCCTAAGTCTACAGAAAAATCACTATTTTCATTCAATAATGTTGAAGAAAAATCTGCAATGTTTACTCCTAAACTAGATTTTACATCTGGGACATCTGCAACATCGTACTTTAGTACATTAGCAAAAAATTCACCCAACCTTGGTTTCACCAACTCTCCCGATTTTAAAGGTTTCCCAGGTGCTGGTAGCACTATTTTTGGTAGTAAAGTTAAAACTAATCCTTCCCCTCATGCCATTATTAAGTCCGAAGATGCCAACATCAGTTCTTCAAGCCAACCAAATGATGAATCAGAAGAATTTGTTCCAACAGCAGAATTTTCTCCAGTCATTCCTTTGCCTGAGAAGGTAGACTTAGTGACTGGTGAGGAAGGACTTAAAATTATATTTGATGATCGAGCCAAACTTCTCAGGTATGATTCAAGTACTAAAGAATGGAAAGAGAAGGGAATCGGACAAATGAAAATTTTACATAACCCTAAAGATGATTATTATCAGTTGTTAATGAGAAGAGAAATAGTATTAAAAATTTGCTGTAACCAAAGGTTGACTGCTGATTTAGTATTGAACCCCGTGCCTTCATCAGATAAAGCTATGTCGTGGGTTGGTAAAGATTTTTCCGAAGGTGAAGGTAAAAAAGAAGTGTTTGCTATTAAATTCAAAACTGTTGGACAACTTCATGCATTCAAAGAGAAATTTAATGAAATTCGGAGCAAACTTCAAGAATTGAAAGAAGTTTCCAGCAGCACAGAAGCTAAAGTAGTTGAAAAACAATCTGATATTAAACTAGAAGTCAGTAAACCATTACCCAAATTAAATGATCTATCTCAATTTAAACCCAAACCTGGCTCCTGGACTTGTGATGCATGTTATTTGTCAAATATAAATACTGTCAAGTGTATTGCATGCTTAACAGTAAAACCAGGAGCAGTTGTTGATGACGAAACTACTAAAAGCCAATCAACTACTGGTTTCACTTTTGGACAAACATCATTTTCATCATCATTAAAATTTGGAGATGCTTTGAGTAATTCTCAGCCGGGTATTCCATTTGTTATGCCAACATTTGGAACACCATCAGCAGTGTCTTTTAGTTCATTGAGCACAAGTGAACACACAAACACATTTGGTATTCCAATTAAAACTGCCGTCCACCAGAAAAAACCGTTAACATGGAGAGAAGAAAGTGCTGGATTAGTAAAATATGATTCTGATAAAAGTGCCGATGAAAGTAATGAAGGAACTGATGAAACTGACAACGAAAGTGATGGAAATGATGGACAAAAATCTGTGTTTGAAAATGAAAAAACACAATTCAGTTCAAATGGTTAGTAAATAAACAAAAAAATCAAATTTTAAGATAGTATAAAATGTAAATCTTCAATTGATAATTATTTATGCTTATAGTTAAAATTGAAAAGTCTTCATTTAAAATTGACAATTCTTCAACCGCCTTAAAACCATCTGAAAATCAAGGTAAGTTTTTTATGGTTAAATTCAAATAATTGTGGTTTTGGAAAAACATCACATATGTAATTAAGTGATCCGAATGAAGTGGAGAGAAGCAGAAATCTGGTGGGTGGTCGATGTGCCAAGAGAATGCCAGTAAGATAAGATTTGTAGATAGTTTAAGATTGTTATGAGGTATGTAATGTTTGTTAAATATTAATTGGTTAACAAGAAAATGGAACAGTATGGTGGTAACTAACTTCTATCTCGCAGGTAATGTGAGTTTTTTCCTTGTCTTGAGTGCATTGAGTTATCTATCCAGTTAAAGACTAGTGTGAAGAGACAGTAAATTAATGATTTAGTGAGCAAAAATAAATAATATAATTTTACTTTTAATGATTTTAGGATGGTGTGCCAGGTGGCAAACTTATAGCTAGTATAGTGTGGGGACTTCTCTCTCGTTTTGTGTGGTAATACAAGAATATTAAACTAATAAATTTATGTTAATTACACAAAATACAATGACTGTAAAATGTCAGTACTATCGTGTCTTATGAAGAGTTGGTTAACGAAAAAAGTCAATGTTAGAACTGTATGGTATTGAATTAGATGCTATTTTTGTATCAGTTAATGTCACGATCCATGAATGAAAGAAAGTTCTTTGCCTCATTGGTTGTGTAAGGTAGGTGAAAGACACAAATTTCATTCTTCTTGTGGTGGCGATAAGGAAAACCAAGCTTTATCAGTATGCTTGAAATGTTTCAGTCACCTACTATGACTGTTGCGGACCGCGCCTAAAAGTTACACGTTGGTTGGGGATTAAGTGAGGGAGCTTGAGATGGTATAGATATGTTATGAGGAAAGAAGATTCAGTGGTGTGTGTGTGTTGTCATTGAAATTAATGCAAAAATAGTGAGATGGATGGAATAGTGACATGACCCTAAATAATTGGGAGTATAGGTATAAAGCGAAAAAAAAGTATAAATTAAAGTATTGTTTAAATTGTTGCAGTTAAAATAGAAAAACCTTCATCTTCTATTGATAATTCAGCTTTAAAGTCATCTGACAATCAAGGTATGTATTCTAAGAATATTACCATTTTTAGTATTTAACTTAATTTAATAGCTTCAATATATTTTCTGTATATATTGTGTGTCTACGAATTCAGAGTGCATAAAAAAGGAAGTTTTTTCTTAAGAGTCAGACAATTCTAGGTCAGGAATTAAGCATCCAATAGTTCAGTCTCAAGTCCCTCAAACAAACAGAAATCATTGTATGCATAGGATACTGAGTAATTTAAGTTACTGAGTTATTATTATGTGTACTCTGTTATTATGGACAAACAGTATAATTTAAAGTAATATTAATTCTATAGTTGAACTTCGATAATTATGGGTAATGGTGAGGAGGGAGTCACACTAAAAAATAAAAACCGCGGGTATTTGAAACTATGTATATACCTCTGATATACTTAGTCACATTATTATCATCTTAAATGTCATTAATATGTATGCCAATAACGTATATCTAATATAAAATGTTGGTCTAGATCTAGTTAAACTATTTATCATATGTACGGTCCACCTATTATTTATTTTATTATTATTACATATTTTTAAATTTCGGAAGAGTAAGTACAGATATTCAAGTTTATACTATATTTGGTAATATTTTAAATCTTGCATTCATTTAAAACAGCCATATCAGAAGACTAAAAAAGAAATTCAATTAATTCTGAATCAGGTACTGATATAGGCAAGATTTTATTAATTAATTTGTATATAATTGTACACAGTTCTTTTTGAAGATTCTCTATATTGTTCAGTTACACGCACTTTATTAACCAGTTATTACTTATTGCCAACATCACACTTAATGGTATTTACTGATTTTGAGGGGATTTATTTAAAACAATAATATTGCTTTAGGAATTTTTATTGAAGTAAATTAGGGTCATACCTTTTATACACGATGACAGCTGAATATTTTGAATCAAATAATTACTTAAATACATTTTTTTTAAATTGCTTGTTATTAGGGCTACAACAAATTATTATCTGTTTAGTATATACCATTTTTACTATTAATATATTTCTAATTACAGTTATAATTTATACATCTTCACTAAATACTGTTTAGAACCAGTTAAAATTTTATGAGCTTAATAAGTAACTGCTTTTTGAATAATAAGTTTTATTTTACAGAGTCTGTGAAAATTCTTGATGTTAAATCACTTAAAGATGTGGTATCTCATACTGATCAAGAACTTGCTGAAGAATTAAAACTTCCATTGGCATTCTTTCTTTATAAGTCAAAACCTAAATGTAAAGGATGTGTTGGCTGTGAAGAAGATTCAGAAAATGTAAGGTTTAACCCAAAATAAAGTTTTCCATTGATTATATTATATATTTTTTAGAAGGAAGACGTAGATGATGAAATTGTTTCTTCGAAGACTGATAGTGAAAAAGTAACTTGATTTTATCAATTTGTGACAGCATATTTTTAACTTTTCTACATTTTTATATTTCAATAAAATTTGTTTTCTAAATTAGTAAGATAAAAAATAATTGGTTATGGTCCAGTTAGCGACCTACAAATCAATTTTCAATTAGAACTATATTGTTAAACATAATATTTGCATTTGGTTATGTTTGGTGGTAGGATCTCTAACCTTCCTTATATTTTTTTTCTAGCAGATGATGAATGTCACTAACCCTTTCAGTGCTAGATTATTATTTAAATTGTTGCCTAGTTGAATTGGATTTTTTCACATTTTTACTATGAGAATTTGAACCCTGAACACCTGAAATTTGTCATTCAGGGAATATAGGTTTATCCCGTGTATATTTATCAAATTTCTATAATTTTTTTTAATATTTTGGAATTTTATAAGGTAGAGTGCACTAAAATGTTAATATTTATAGTGTTGTTCTGTAGCATAACACCTAACAAAGCATATATATATATACATACATTGCCTATAGCCTGTGAGGGCTGCTATGTCCGGTCGTGTGTATATATTGTGGGCAAAGTAATTTTGGGCATGTACTGCTTCCGTTGCATTCTGTTTTGCCACTTTTTTTTTTCCGTTTGAACCGACAGCAGAGGAGGATCAGTGTGAACACTACTACTCCTCTGCAACTGTTTTGCCACTTGTACTTCCTAACATTCCATTTATGTATACATGTTCATGTTGTAACCCTGATCACCCATTTTGGAAAATTTCTGCTGTCTCTCTTAGTGAAATTTTAGTATGCTTCACATCATTGACTTTCAGAAATCTTTGTTTTCAAATTACAAATATTTAATATTTTGTAAAATAATTATGTAACATATACACCCTTAGCTCTCAAAGGATTGAAAAAATTTTTAATATTTTATCCAAATCTAACACTTCAGTTCTCCATTGTTGTTTTCTGTATTTCGCGTGGGATCTGTTGTGGATGATAAGCTATTCTGAGAAGTTGACAATTTATTGAATGTATCCATGTCTATAATGTTGTTTTGTACAGCTTCTTCAATATAATTAGGGCAGAGGACTTACATCATTTTCATATTTGTTTTCTGCTATCACAACAATAGCAGGGTAAGAAATAAATATGTTTCATGCTGAAACAAAGCTAGTTTTGAAATTTTATTTTGAATTTAAATGCATATTTCGAGTTTTTTCTAGTTTTAGTGCATATTTTTACAGTCGACATTTTTAATTAATTTAAATATTTAAAATACAACCAAAAATTATGTTGAATTTAAAATTATTTAAAATTTTGATCATATTATGGTTGTTGACTGTTCCTACATGCATGTTTTCCTAGAGACACGTCTCAAGGATTGCCAATTTTTTTTTCCGGTTATTAATTTTACTTATGTACATGTACTGATATTATTCACTGCATATGATATTATCAATACAAGCCATGGGGACGTCAGTCACAGACATCACAATTTAAATAAAATATATTCATACAAATAATCATATTTTTTAATGCATTATAATATGCATAATAATTTTAAAATGCATATTTTGTACATTTTAGTGCATATTTGGTGATTTTTTAGAGTTACAAGTCCATTGCCCTAAATATGCATATTACATTTAAATATTTGTATATATAATTTTTATATTTAGTACCACATTTTACCATATAATTTGTAGGTTGTCTATTGGACTGTTATATGAACTTTATAAATATTGTGTGGTTTTAAATATTTATATTAATACAATATAATTTATTTTAGGAAATTGAAAGAGTTAAAGAACAAGATGAAGTACCTGTTAGTGTTTCAGAATCAAACATTACTCCGGTCACATTAACAAATAATATATCACAGTCTTTTCATACTACGTCATTTCTTTTTGGCGATAAATCTTCAACTAACATTTTTGAAAAAAATACACCTGTTGCTCCTGTTTTTGGATCTAAACCAGTTTTTGGCAGCTTCTCTTCAGATTCTACTAAAACAGACGATACAAAATCAACAAGCTTATTTGGTCTTTCCTCTAATGTTAATCCGTCATCAATATTTAGTTCATTTTGTGCTTCTGGATCAACAGAATCGCCAAATACTTCCCAAAGTTCATTATTTTCTAAGACTGATGATATAAAATCCAAAACAGAAGGCTTATTCAACTTCAGCCCTAAAACTGACAGTCCGTTCAAATTTGGAACAATTTCTAAGGATCCTAAATCAGTGTTTGGACAAGGTGTTTTCGGTGTTAAAGATAAAATTACTGTTGATGAAAGCGCTCCTAAAGGTATAAATAAACAAAAACTAATTACAAGTTGCTTATTTTAAATTATCAATAATAATTATTATTTTGTGCTATTCATAGCTAATCCTTGGTCAGGTACCTTCAATCTCAAAAAATCTACAGATGAGGAGAAAAATTGTGAAAAAGTTGAAGAAAATGGTGATGAAGAAGTTGATAATAGCCATGACCCTCATTTTGAACCTATCATACCTCTTCCTGATGCTATAGAAGTATCAACGGGAGAAGAGAATGAGAAAATATGTAAATAATAAATTTTATAAAAATGTAAGCACTACGAACCTACAATGATTTTTGTTTTACAGTATTTTGTGAACGTTCAAAATTATATCGCAAAGATGGCAGTGAATATAAAGAAAGAGGTATTGGTGAGATGAAAATATTGTTTGATCCCGAAAGGAACACATACCGTTTTCTATTTAGGAGAGAAAAGGTAAATTTAAAGATACAAGTACATAATATGTATTCAGCATTACTATAAAGTTATAATTGTTTTTCCTAGGTGTTCAAAGTTGTTTGCAACCATTTGATAACATCAGATTTACAGCTTGTGGCCATGATATCTTCAAACAAGGCTTTTTGCTGGCCTTGTATGAATATAACTGCAGACAACCCTGATCCACAAAAAGAGATGCTGGCCGTACGTTTCAAGAATGAAGAGATAGCTGGTAAATTTAAACAAGTGTTTGATGATTGTGTATCAAAGTTACATGCATAATCAAAGTCCTATTTTACGCTAATTGTTAGACTACCAAGCTTTTTTAATTTGTTATAGTGTACATTATCAATCTTTATATTATACAAAAGACGGTTTCTTTTTTTTTTAAATTAATTATTTGTATTTTTTTTTTTTGGCAATACTTTGCTGTCCATAAGGGTAAATATATTATATTCAATCAGTTAATAATGATTCAAACCAACCTTATTCTTTTTAAACTATTACTCTGATTTTTAATTTTAAGATATACAAATTATGTGTTATGTAATTATTTACTTATTGTTCATGGAAAGAGAAATAAATAACATCTGTTGGTTCATTTAAATAAATTGTGTTATGTTAATATTTATTTATGTGCTTAGTACATGCTATACTCCATGTTGTCATTTAATTTGGATTAGATTCATATTTGTTCAATTTTTTTATTAGCTTTCAACATATAGGTTATTACACCTCGACAATTACCATAACAAAAGCTCTTGAGTTAATAACCGATCACCACCTCCTAGACACCATCATCTTCACTGACTCTCTCAGCGCCATCAATAATATAACAAATACATATAACTCATCAGATATTAGCCTATAATCTATATATTCAAAAATAAAATCTACACTATAAAAAAACAATAACTACAAAATCCCTACACTATCATTGTTCAAACAAATAACTGCACTCAGTTTCATACAAATGCCAAATAAGATGGTACCAGAAATGTATATCCTACTCCACTAAACTGAATCACATTCAACATAACACCGACAATTGGCATTCACTCGAAATATCCAGATAATTTGAAGTTATACTATCAAGACTCAGAATCGGACATACTCAAATCTCTCGCGGTTTTTTAATGGCCAAAGAAGAACCTCCAATATGCACAGCCTGTGGTGTCCATTGTATCAATAAAAAAAGACAAATAACAAATTAGTATTCATTTGGAAACGATTTCGAAATAAGAAACTATCTTAAACTGGAGACTAGAGACATTAAAAACGTATTTAAAAGAAGTAAACCTTTTTTTTATGACGATTATCCATAGAGTAAGAATGTATAGGGATGATCTAATCGATTATTTATGATGAAAATTACTAGTCATCCAATGTTTTGGTAAAAAATTGTTTTTAATATTTCCAAAAAAATCAATGAGTTAAATTAATGAAAAAAAAAATAGTTAGGGGACACGTGCATCCGCTGGCAAATGCATTTGAAATAGCAACAAAAAAAGGAAAGATAATTATACAGTAGGAACAAACATTAGTGAGGAAAAAAAAACACTAGCAGTCTACAATCTCTAGATTCTTAAACCCAAAAACTTAATCACAATAATTAGTTCATGAAAGAATGATTATATTTTAGGAGGCACCTGCAGGTTTTCAAAATTTAAAAAATGCATGCAAAAAATCAACTAGTCAAATTAATAAGAAAAATTTTGAAGTGGGTCACTGACACCTGCAGCCTGATGCATTTCAAGAAGCAAAAATAAATTTCTCTTTAAATTATTCAGTAGGTATACATACACTGAAGACTGCAGTGTATAATTTCCACGTCTCTTTGTAGTTGCTGGCTTAAGTTTAAAAAACAAATATTGTTCCAATGGGCCTTTAGATATGGGGGGAAAAATGAAAATTGGGTTTGTTAAATGACGTACTTTTTGACTAATCGTCTAAATACTCTAAACGGTGGGGTTGGAAAAAAAATTACCAGTTATAAATGTCCGTGCATTAAATATTTATTTTAAGTCAAAAATTAAATTTAATCCTCAATATAATATCAAAACAAACTTACTCACAAACATCGACTCTTCCATTGAAACCTATATGTGCAATATTTAGAGTGCTTTGCCGTTGCAGAGAATAAACAGCCATCTTCATAATTCGTCTCTAAACTGAAACTTTATAGTATCGTGATAATTAATGAAAATAACCTGGATGGAACAACAACACAATATTAGTGAGTAATTGCATGATACATAGATCCTAATGTAGTGTTTAACGACTCGTCCGTCTATTGTTAAGTTGTTAAATTTTTTTGTTTAATTACATTTTTGGAATTGTTATCGTTATCGACAAATGGCGACGTTTGAGGTTGACCAATAGAATATAGATGATATACATATTATAATATTATAAATCCATAGACCCATAGGCGCAATCTCAGTTTTTGACTTGGAGGGCTATCCATGTATCTATACATCAAACAGACACCACCCAAGCACCAACATTACCTTAACAATACACAACAAGATATATTAAAAATATTTTAAATTTAATCACATTTCCCAAATATACACTTTTCCCGCTACTATATATGATTCATCTGAAAAATACATACTTATGAGTTATGACACATATAGGTATTTTGTATTATAGGTAGGTAATAAGATTATAATTAAAAAAACCTAGTAAGAGGGTGACGCTTTGCTGTACCTACAGTAAGTTACAGGTGTAACCCACTTGTAACCTATTCTAATAGATGGTGTTAAATTTGAATTCAATCACAAAATATCATTGTATAGGTACGAAAAACGATACCGAGCGGAGACGGTTTGTCGGCCTAGAGGCTAGAATATTTTATATGTTATATATTATATAATAAATATCGTATATATCGTTGTTTTTACTACTGTAGTTGGTAGGTTGAATTAGTATAATTTGAATATTATCATAATTGTATTTAATACTATACCTACAATAAAAGTTTAAGTACCCACGAGGCCACGAGTAATGTTTTTAAATTAAAACATAGTAATTTTACTATTCTTGGTTACCGTCTGTTGACTTTTCAATTTTGACATACTTCTTGATATTCCGAGCTTAAAAAAAATCGCACTGGGCTACAAAAAATACATAAATGTGTGTGTACATCTCATGAATAGGATAAGACCTTTCAATTAGTTTTTTGACCAAAATTGGACTTAAAAAAAATAAAAAGTACGTGTTACAAGTCGCCTCAAATTTTGGGTGACTTGTAACCACTATGAAAATTTAATGTGAAATTCAATTCAAACACGTTAGAGTTCACTTGTAACAAAATATTTATTTTTAAAGATTAACACAAGAACATGTTAAATAAATATTTTTAAAAAACAGGTGGACTTTACCTTTTTTAACCGTATACATACTTAATTTTAAAATAATATTAATAACATGATAAAAACAAAAAAAAAAAACTTTTTAAACAGAAAAAAATAACTTAATAACAATAATTGATACTTAATTGATATTATTAAGACTTTACTTTTTTTTAACAGTATATATACTAAGTCTTAAAATAATAACGTTTTAATTGTTTAGCATTTTTGATGTTACAAGTCACCCTAAATTTTTTTCTATAAAATTGGAAAAAAAATATTTTTAGACTTGAGACATTCTGCTTTGTAAATGTCCTTTAAGTATAAAAAATATATAAACCTTTACAATTGACTTCACTGATCAAGATCTGAAGCACTTTTGAGAGCAATGTTATATACGAAATGCTTGGTTATTTTTTTGGAGGTAATAATTAGACCAATCGCATGGTTAATAATATTTATTATTACAAAAATTGCGAATTTAGTTTTAATGGAGGAAGAATTAAGTTATAACATTTTCTCTCATAGATAACCTGGTAGATATGTTTAAAAAAAAACCTAATCAAATCGTTTCATTTCACATTTTCACCTCGCGGTTCCAAGTCACCTCAATTGACGGAATTTAATATATAATTTCGTCCAAATTTGAACTTAAAATAACTATACAAAAAAAATGTGTTTATATATTTTTTCGATTTTTTGTTGCAGAATGTACTACTTAAGTACCGCAGTGGCGTATTTAGGGGGGTGTCCTGGGGGCTAACCCCCTTCCCCCAATTTTTTTCTAGTTATATTACTGCAGTATCGCAAACTATTATTGATGAATGACGAAATATTTTAAAACTTCCTAATACAAGTATACAACTGCCTTGAAAATTGAATAATGTATACTTCATCTTATACCAGATCATAGGTACCCAACTATTAGTCATTAGCAAAATATTATTCGAACTTCCAATAAACTGTGAAGTACGTAATTCTTAGAATTGTATTATTGTTTCGTGATGTCCGGCTATATTATTGGCTATCGCCTTATTATATTTCTTCGAATACAACAATTATTATTGTCTACTATAGTCTATAGCAAAGGACAACAACGCAAAGTGTGATGTGTAAACGATACTGTGTAGTACTGTAGTGTGTACAGTACACTCGAAGTACGATTTTATTTTCCGCTGAACTGCTGCCGACTTACACGTAAGACGTAAGTACAACACGGTAGTTTATTTTTCTAGTTTTTAAGCCTTTAAGGACTCGTACGAAACTACGAACTAAATAGGTATTGAAAAAGAATTGTTATATTAGTTAATTTAATACAAAATTAAAGAATATTTAATAATTAATAATTGTGATTTTAAAACAGTGAAAGCGGCACAAAAGAAACTTCTATTTCGTATTTTATGAAAATAACTAACTGCCGTAGCCCGTAATCAACCCGGTTCTAAGCAGGACATGGAGGGCCATATTTTGTCGGAAAAATAATTTTTTGAAAATGTATTTTTTTTGAAACCGTATTTTTGATGAAAAATATTTTTATGTAAAATAGTATTTTATCAGAAATTAATTTTGTTGAATAAGTATTGTGTTCCGATCGCTTGCATTTAAGGAGGGGGCACTGGCTACAATTGCCTCGGGCTCAAGTATTTTGGGTGCGCAAACATTTTGAGGTCTGAAATTTGTTCCTTTGTGAATTATTAAGGACAGCTATAAAATTTTTGAAAAACAAAAAATGCTGTACATCATGATATGTCAGTAGTTCAGTACTGTTAAATTTAAGAACAATCATTTATGGGAATAATTCAATAATTGATTGGTCGATTAAACGATCAAAATCTTCAAAATATTTTGTTTGGACGTCTTTTTCCTAACCGATCATTATAAAGAATACATTTTATCTGAATATATTATTTACTGAAAAAAAAAACATAGAACAATCATTTTTCGGAAAGTTAAACAGTTCAGATTTAAAATTTTAAACTATATCATCATAAAAGTAAGTATTAAAGCATTACGAAATATTATTATTTGTATATTGTATGATCAAAAGTTTTCAACTTTAAAAAACTTTTAACTTTTTTTAAAACTTTTAAGTTGGTTTTCATTTTGATGGTTACAAATTATCAGTTACTTAAAACCGAAAGTGATTACAAAAAATGTAACCAAAACCACGAATACGACTTATACAATATAGTAAACCACTTTACTTAACCACGAAAACATGCCTCATTTGAAGTTAAAATTCGAACTCTTGATTACGATTATCAGCTATAAATGCTTATCACTGGGCCGAACTTACCACGTAATTACGTTTATTACAAACCTACTTTAAAAATCAAAAGTATTTCATATACATTTTTAAAGTATTTGAAATACTATACATAATACATATAGATTATTTGAGTAGCATCTTAAATACTTTTTAAAAGTATTCTTTACAGCACTGGTAAGCGCTGGTAATAAAGTACCTAATTCAGAGGCTAAAGAGGCCCTAGCGTTGTAGCATAATAAGTTTTAATAAGTAATACTTAGACAATTCTCATGACATATACATTTGGGCTGTGTCAATCATGTGTGACTGTCTTGTCTGTCTTAACTATCTTAGTCCACGGTTCGAACTAATCAATTTGTAGTATTATTAAATCGTTGCAGATGATTATAGCAAGTAGCAACCCCAGAATAGGTGATTTGCGTTATCAATGTTTATGTTTACACGTGCTCAAGTCGCTCATGGTTATCACGGTTTAGATAACAAAACCGTGGACGGCCTGGCCCCGGCATGCTTGTCGTGTTCAAGCATCTCAAACCTCAACGCGCCGTTTTTTTTTCAATTTTAGCGCTGCCACTTCAGATATTTCGACTTTCGGTATAGATACCAATCATTAACTACACTAATACAAATTACGAATCACTACTTGTAATAATTTGCGTTCCAAATTAATTGAATAGCATAAGTTGAACGTTATTTTTCTGTTAACTCTGTGGTATTCAGTTCAGTGGTGGAAATCAACTAGTACAAAGCATGAGTTTGGTGTCACTGAACGAGGCGGAAAAGGTGTACATTATTCACGGAGTTGAGGTAAGTCTGTGATGGTTTAAAGATTTGTTTGTGCTTTGTAAATGTCTGTCTTAGATCCAGAGGTACTAGGAATTTAAATAGTCCTCTTTTAAGGCTAAATTCGACGAGATTGGCTTTAATTGCCGGTTTAGGTAAACTGGAACAATGGCGATTGTTTTAGGAAAATTTCAGATGCGATGGACGCAGTAGACAAGATTACAGACCGTTGGAATTAGAAATGGACATTGTGAGTAATGCTAATGGGTCAGCTCGCTTGCGATTAGCCAATTCTGATATTTTAGTGTGCGTAAAAGTCGAAATTGACACTCCACTTCCAGAAGCACCTAAGGATGGCAAAGTAGAATATTTTGTCGATTGGTAATTATTCCAATATTGGGAAATGTTAGCCAAACAGTGTGCTTATTGTTATGCTTTGTTTTGTGCAGTTCAGCCAATGCAACTCCAGCATTTGAAGGACGTGGCGGTGAACACTTAGCAGCTGAACTCAGTCGTTTTCTTTCCTTAGCTCATGGCCCAGTATTTAACTTGAGCAAATTATGTATTGTTCCTGGACAATCATGCTGGAAATTGTTTGTCGATGTTCTGATCTTAGAATGCGGAGGTACCTTAGCTCCATACAAATTTAACTATTTTATTTTAATTTAATGAAAACAGGACATCATTTTGCCAGTTACTATTTAATTTGTCAATAGTAGGAAATGTTAGATTTAATTTCATGGTTATTTGGTTTTACAATATATTATTTAATGCTATAGAGTGAAAAAGCAATAACATTCTATGAACATCAACAGGACCAATATAACAGTCAATAATATAATATTTTAATATCTTACATCTTACAATTCATAGTAAAAACTATTAACAGAAGGTTTAGAATTACATTTAAAATAAGATACATTTTTGCAAATTTCTGTTGTGTTTAAAATATAATTATAATTTTACCTATTTTAATCCATATTGTTATAATTTATAATTTAAAACCAATGGTAGACACTAGACATTTGATTAAAACGTTAGTATTTTCAATAAATTGTTATTACTAATTAAAAATGCTTTGTCATCCAAAAGTGTAGGACTTAATAATTATAATAATTTATAAAGAAAATTGTAGAAATGTAAATGGTTTGAATCATGTAAGGAACTTTTCTAATGTATGTATATTACCGTATTATGTAAAAATCAAATTTTGAATGAGTAGTTAATTAGTTATAATTTTTATATTTTAAATTAGTTTTAACTAATTAACTGCTTGTCTGCTTGTTTATATATTTGTTCATACATTGTATATAATATACAACTGTACATTTTTTAATCATAGAATATTTATTTTAAAGGAAACTTATTTGATGCCGTATCATTGGCAGCTAAAGCAGCGTTATGTAACACAAGTCTACCAAATATTGTGGGGACATATGAGGATGGCCAAAATATTGATCTTCAAATATCTGATGATCCATTTGATACAAAAGCACTAGACGCGAGTGACTTACCTGTCTTGGTGTCCATGTGCAAGATTGGCAACAGTTACGTAGCTGATCCTACTATAGAGGAGGAAATATGTGGTGCAGGATGTATTGTTGTATCAGTCACGCCCAAAGGAAATGTAACGGCCGTATTGAAAAAAGGAGCTGGAAGCTTTATGCCGGATACGTTAAATGAGATTATTATGGTAATACCAATAGTTTATTTTAAACTTATAAAACCAAAACTATAATACATAAATATTATATTATAATTATTTTTAGTCTGGTTCACACATTGGTATTCTGTTGAACAAAGCGCTCAATGAAACTCTTATTCAAGACATGTCCAGTAATGTTTGTAAGCAACAATATGGTTTCCTTAAATGAATAAAAATTAAAGTGTATACTTTTTTTTAATGTAAATAATATTTAATATAAACATTATACATTTATACATTTTATAATACTGATGACAATAAAAATTAAAAAAGAAAAGTAAAACTGTAAATGTTATAAAAATGTCATGTCTTTAAAACCAAAAGAAAAACATGATAGTAAATGTAAAGCTGGCAAAAAATTAAATGGTTTTCAGAGAAAATATTCAAGGCCAATCACTTAAAACCGTTAAAAATCAATAATTGACAAGTAGATAATAAAATTAAAAAACCCATTTCATTATTCCCAAACGTCTTCTGATTTTTCTTCTTTGGCACTTACAAACAACTTTTGGATGGTAAACGTGATATGCTCTGAAAAGTTATGGAAATATTAAAATGATGAATAAGTTTAGTCAAAAGTGTTTATAGTTAGTACGAATTTCAAGACTTACTTAATGAAGTTTGGAACCACACAGGTTTAGTTTTCCAGACGACACATATATAGTACACTGGAATGCCTAACAAGGTGATACCTACTCCCATACCAACTTCAAAAGGTCTTACGTAACACGGCAACACAATTAAGAATATTGATACTATTACATACGTGATTGGAATCCAAAGGGAAACCTAGAATTTTTAACACAAATAATGTATAATATAGATTGTAATGTGAGTATCTTTTATTTCCATCATCATACCTTGATTGGTCTGTTAATGTTTGGACGCTTCCATCGGTTCCACAATACTGATGACACCGATAGCATTGTGAAGAAGGCCTCTACAATACTCGAATATGTTATAAGCATCGCAACATCGCTTGTGAAAAGCATGAGTAAAGATAATATGTTCTGCAACAGTAATAGGTTATAGTCAGGTGTTCACCAGTAATAGTATTTAAAATGCTTATCTTACCAAAAACACTAGAGATGGGGTTGGTGTGTACCTTTCCACATTGATGTATGACAAAAATGTTGGGAAGTGACCATATCGTGCTCCGACAAAGCACATTCTGAAAAACAATGAAATATACAATTTAAGCAACAAATTTACATTATCAGCAAATTACTATATGTGTACTAAACGTGACAGGTATTTTTATTTTTTTAAATTATGTTTTCTTCAAATGAAACAACTTTTTTGATCAGTAAATAACAATAGGTATACGTAAACCCATTAGTTATGTTAGTGGTTAGTTATTGTTATGATAAATTTAACTTGTTAGTTATGGGAGAAAACAAACTTTGAAGTTCTATAATCTCAACTCGTTAATGTCTAGTCGTAGACAACACATTGTAATCATTACTTAAACCTACCTGGATGAAGTCATAATGTGAACGCACAGACCGCCAAATGCTGATAGAGCAACCATCAGCGGCATGATCCATTCGAACGACCCCATTGCCAAGTGACCAAATGTCTAAATAAAAACATAATATTATTGTAGTTTTGTATTATACCGTATTTCATAAATGGTAAATGATTAGGAAAAAAAAGTTTACACATAGTTTGATGAAGTATTAAAAATACATTTTACACTAAACACACATTTTAATGGTTGTGAACTTATTCAAATATATCATCTGCATATAAAATTTCAAAAACAGGCTAACTTAATGAAAATCTTGACCCATAAATACCAACTATTTCAGCTATATAGTTATTTATTTTAATCATTCATATTTTAAATGTGTAGATCCTCATAACTTTTCAAAACACATACTAGGTGTAGCTTTAACAAAATTTAGTATTTTACTATTTTTAAATGTGACAATATTGAAAGATTAATTGCAGGATTTTGGGAGTAAATGGAACCAACTTAACTTTAATTTATTTCATGTTATGCAAGATAATGTGATATAATTGATGCTGAATAAATTGAAAATCCAGATTTATCAGAAGATATGTACACGTATAAAGCTATGGCCTGATGTTTGAATTGTTTTATATGCTGTATTAATGTTCCATTTTTACTTAAATTGTTGAGCCAAATTTTTATAAAGGCTAAATAAAAAAAAAAATCCATTTAAGTATAGGAAACACTTAAAAACTTATAATGATTTGTTTATAAGTTATAGGTATATTCTAACTTTGTTCTGCACCCTAGTAGGGCGTGAAAAAAGTTTTTTTTCATTAACATACGATTCATCAAAAACAGGTTAAGAAATCGTTGATCCATTGAAAACTTAGATTTATGTATGTTGATGCACCTTAACAAAGACACTTTAATTTAATTATTTTCTCAAAATTATAAAAATATACCTATCTTAAATTACGCCAAAAAACGAAAAATGATCGAAGTACCTAAGTGTCATAATATTGAGCGTCTTTGTACCCGTGTGATATTAAAATCATTATGCACTAAGTTGTAGAGTTGATTGGAAAATATAATACTTATTGGTTATTAATAGAGCAAGGACTTTTATGCACTAAAAAATCATCAAATATGCGTTTAAAAACATGCACTTATGCATCAAAAAATTAAAAATTAATTTTATTATTATTCACTATAAGTAAATTGGTTTGAATTTTTTTTGAATGTCGGATCCCATTCTCCTTAATTATTATCCGTTGAAAATACAGATTCACCAAACTCGATTACAAAACTACACAAATAATAAGCTTTTGTTGAATTTTTCTTTTGGCGTATTACTCACGAACGTTATATACAAATTAAACTCGCGGAACTTACACACACGTGGCAAATCTACTAGAACTAATCTAATCCACCCACTGACCATAGATAGTTACTTGATACAGTTGATACTATGAAATGTATCTCTATCGTCTTTATAAGTTTATAACAAATTGTTGATCTTGATCCGTGGAAAATATTCACCAAAGTGCTCGATTTTCGATAAACCATAAAAATATGCACTAAAAGCTTAAAATATGCTCTTTCAATCAAAATTATGCCCCTTAAGCCAAAAAATGTCCAAATATGCACTAAAAACTTATAGCTTTTGGTCACAAACGTTGTGAAAGGTATTGTGTACTTACTCTGCATACGTTTAACTAAACCAGAAAAAACATGCAAATGCATGAAAGTCCTTGCTCAAGTTATTAACTATTATGAATGAAAAATTAAATTATATTATTGTGATATCACTCACGACGGCGATCGCTTTGGTCGTCTCCATGTCGTGTGGTGTCAGAACGGCCAAGTACGCAACGTTGGCCAACACGTAGATAATGGTCACCAACGGCATGGAAATGTAAATGGCCCTCGGCAGGTTCCTGTGAAGACAAAATCGATATATTAATGTTATGTAAGGTAATTCCTCGTCAGTGGCCCAGCCAGCTGTCATAGTAAGTCACGGGTGTCGAGGACAGAAATAAGAGGACGATCGAGGTATGATGTCATACTCACACGTAAGGGTTTTTTAGTTCTTCGGTCATAAAATTCAAATAGTTCCTGAAAATTAAAAAAAAAATAACGATTAACGATGCGTCGATTACGCCATATTGGTCCACGTGGAAATAGTAAAAATCCTCACCATCCCGAGTACGAGTATATTCCGGAATAAACGGACACGGCCAGCCTGCCGGGGTCCGTGACCGATCCTTGCCAAGGGTTCGTGAACTTGGAATATCCGTCTGTGCATAAATCGCGGAACAAAGCATCGTTATAATAATTGTCGTTCATGTACATTTTATATTATATACATAATATAACACAATATGCAGTGGCCTATACCTGCGGCCTATACGGGTGGTGGGATTAAAATCACCAATAGATAAGTTTTCACTATACAAAAACGTGAAAATGTATTTATAACACATTCTATACGTCTATATGTTGTATATATTTTTATATATCTGCCCTCCCCCCATATTTGAAGTGTCTGCGTTTGTTACCGAACATAACATAGGTACATGTGCGTTTCCGAGTTCAAGTGTCGGGGGGGGGGGGGGGGTTACACTTTTCTTACAAAGCATGATGAAAATCGAACGCATTCATGTTCAGTTCACAGAAAATGAACGCGTTCCCCCCCAACACCGTTTTCAACCGTTTTAGACTTGCCTCTATATTTGAAGCGAAAAAATAGTTTTGACTATACCGAGTCCGAGATGATATTATAGTCAACGGACAATGTGCGAAACTACAATTAGTATTAGGCACATCTTGTGTAAATATCATGCAAGTCAAAGAGCTAATATCGGTTATTTCTATAATATATCCATTGTAAATATTCAAGTATAGTAATTATATCAGATATGCAAATAAATTTTGAACAGTAGGATGCAGACGGAGTAGATGAGTGCGTGTGTACGTACTACACAGTGGGCGAGTATGTATATATTATAGTGCACGAGGACGGACGCGGCGAGACGCCTACCTACGCACAATCAACATTGATTTGTCGCACACGCGAAACGATTCTACTTAAGGTGCTATACCATAGCAGCCGTGACGAGTGCGACCGACGTGGGTCTTACTGCACGTAAATGGAAATACCGGGTGTGTTATAATATTATTCGAGATAATCCAATAAATATATACAACGCTTGTGTGTACTTTTTTAATTCTTGTAGCATGCGTACATACAGTGCATTACAAATCGCAGTTGACTATCATCACCATCATCATCAGACTCGTGAACGGTTGAGCTCTTTAGAACGTACCTATATTTTTTATTATTTATATTATTGGCTTTTGAGCCAGGCGTATGTGCGAAATAAATGTATAATTAATATATTAATTTAGACCATTTGCGACGGTGCGACGGTGTTAGATTTCGGTTTGTGACGAAAAGACATACGCTAACTACAGTTTTATCGTTTCAATGTGATGATAAAATGGGGCAAACGGCGGAAAAACATATAAATATGTTTAGAGTTCCTCTGTTGTTCAACTCCCGATACCTACGCCGCCCACGCAAACTCCGTCTTTGTTGTAAATAAATAGTCAAACGTAGTTTTGTATTTCATGGGACAGTACCTACTGTTTTCGTTTTTAACCTATTCAAACATCAATCATTTCTCAAATGAAATTCTTAAAATTCAGATATAAAAAACAAATCAACAGTTAAAACACGAACCCAGGTTTTAAAAATTATACGGCGAAAACAAAAATAATGAAGTTATTTCCCGCCCGATAATGTATAAACATATAGCGGATGATAATAACATCAAATATTCTGCCTTCATTAAAAGTCGTCAAACCCGACTAGTAATTAGTTATAAGTTATAACCGATGATTGATAAGTGATAACACTGATAACTATCATTCGATTATTGTATACTGACTTGAGAACAGGTAAACGCCGCCGCACACGATGATCAACACCAGAGCTAATATCTTGGTGTACATGAACACGTTTTGAACTTTGGTGGTGGCCTTGACGTTCCAGCAGTTGATGAAAGTTATCAAACCTAAATTTATGTACACCGGCGACGATATTAATACGACAAATTTTGAAGTGACGTGGTCGTTGTTAGCACAACGGCTGTACTTACAAATCACCGCAGCCGCCAGGAGTCTGACCGCGTCTTCCGGGTTATTGCAGTCCGGGAAGAACGGCTTGATGACGTAGTTGGCGAATGTCAGTCCCATGATGGCATTGGTCGTCGGCCTGCAGAGTGCAAGCAAATAGTTTTAAGACCACGTCAACGCTGGCCAGGCGAGAAAGCGTTAACTACCCAAACGGGTCTATAGGGCCTAGACCTAATGTTGGAAACTTTCGTAAGTACTGCAATAAACCAGATCCTAATCAATACTTAGTAAATTTAAAATTATGTTTAATGCTTAATGGAAGTAAAATGTAGTAAGTAATGGGCGGGCTAAATTCTACTTCGACCTACTGCAGTAGAAACGCTTACTAAAATGTTGCGACTTATAATCGTATATGATGATATTTAATACGTTTTAAAATCTGATTTAGAAATAACACGAAAATCGATTAGGTACTAGTTGCAATTTTTAATTTGAGATTTTTGACTGATAACCATTCAAGTATCATGATCATTTAAACTGATAAACTTTTATTGCAAGTAATGTAGTGATATGCTATAATCCTTAAAGTTTTTTTTTAAGTTGGTTTTTATCAATAAGACCTGTTCAATTGCACGGAACAAAGAACGAGAAGCACAAAGTTCAAGATCAACGTCAAGAACAATTTAGTTGGCAGGGTGCCAGGGTGGGGTGTAATGTGTAAATATAATTCTAACCATTCCCACCAACTCAAAGTAAAATAAAGCGTTACACAGTTTCATCCGTATATTCTATAAATACATGGTTAATTCTTGTGTGTCAAAACCCAAGGGTTCGAAATATCGAGTTTTATTGAAATAGTTATTTCTTCTCAATATGGGATTTCAATATCGAGTTTGAGATTACGAAAAATTCGAGAATTCGATGCTGGACATAATAAGTATCCACTGCATACCAAGCATACCTATGACAATATTATGTACATTGTATTATTCGAATTTAATATACGTACACAAACACGAGCATAGCGTCCCACAAGTAGAGGAAAGCCGGCAGCGGTCCGAATCCCTCGAACAGGTACGTGTAGTCACCGCCCGATCGCGGTATGGACGTGCCCAGTTCAGCGTAACACAGTGCGCCGATCATAGACAGCATGCCGCACATGATCCACACGGTCAAGCTGACGCCGACCGATCCAGCATCGATCATCACGCCAGTTGGTGAGATGAATATACCTATATGTATCACAAAAATATCAAAAAATGTTGCAAACGTTATATTTTGTAAAATCGTTTTTTAATTTTGTCGAAGGTTTGGCCAAAATGTCGACCGCACATATTTTATAATAAGCATTTTAATATTACATTTTAACTTTTTAACAAAATTAGTGAACTGCAGTGAACATTTATAAAATTATTTTTTTGAAATTAAATGGTCAATTGTCTGGAAATAAGAAGAAAAATCTCTGGAAATAAAATCACCAAAGCAATAATACCTTGTATTTATTGATTTAAAAAGGAAAATCATTTTGGTATCTAACAATTGCAACGATAAGACTTTATTACAATACATTTGAAAACATTAAATTAGTTATTCAAAGACTGTTAATTCATAATAAGAGAAATGAACCGTACGACACTATAATATGGTCTACGTACCTACATTAAAATATACATACAATAATAGATACTAATAATATATTGTCAGTCAGTATAAGACAAAGTTACTAAGTTCGTTCAATCAAAGGGAGGGACTTAGCCCCCTAGTTTTTTAACCATATTTTAGTTTAAAAATTAATTAAAGAAGTTTATGTTGCTGATACAATTCTAGCCCCCTCCCCATAACAATTATTTCCCTAGTTGCGCCTATGAGTTCGCTTGCGGATATAATATAAATACAAATTCCTACATTTTTTAACTAATTAATTATTGTTTTTATTTTTAAGCAAATTAAGTAACTTTTTTACGACTGACTGACTTAGATATATTATAATTTAAAATTTTTTAAATGTTATTATTTGTATTTATTATTGATTTTGTCAGTTGCATATCTTAGAATCCAAAAAGCGATCTCTAACTAATACTGACTGACAATATTATTATTATTACTATTATTACTATTTATTTTTTTCAGATATTTAAATGCAGGTACTGTCTTACATTTTAGATATTAAGTTGGGAATATTTTTTTTCTAGATTGGGTTGTATATATTTGGGATATGACTGTAATAGGTATATATACATTATACCGGTGTATGCTAGTTGTTTTTCAAAATATAAGAACTGCTTCTGATGTTCAGATAATCTATACTAGTGTATAAATCCCAAAAATATTTTTGTTGTCTCCCATTTATAGAATTATGTAGTGGTTCATTCTACAAAATGTAACACATAAAAAAATGAATTTATGTATACATTGGGAGGTAACTATTACTAGACTGTGATACAATTTATGGCACCATTCGGGAGGCAATTAATATGAAAATGATCAATCTTTTTGACTCTGGGAGGCAACTATGGTATTTGCCCATTTTATACACACATTGTGTGAATGTGGAATGCATATACCAGATGGCGAACCTTTTCGGGTCAAGTATCAAAATTGAAAATTTTTAAGAAAATTCACTGCCAATAATATTATGTACCGTTTATTTATAGGTATAAAAAAATTAGGGCTGATCGGTATTAAATGGAATTGGCCATTTAAAACAAAGTATAAAATATGTCTGAAAGTGAGTTCTTAAGTTTCAAAATAGTATTTAGGTCATTGTATGATTTTAGGTGGTACAACTGATTAAACCAATTGTTAAAAATATTTTTATTTTGCTGACTAGCTATTTAAGCCTACACGTAGGCTTATAGTCTGTAGTAGGAAAAAATGTTCGTTTTTCTTGGGTAAATTAAATATTTATCATGCGTTCTCAATGAGGACAAATGGAAAATATTTTCGGACATGTTTGGATTTTATGAAGAAACTGATTAGGTTGTAGTGAAATTTACCTCTAAACTTTTTACAATTTCCTTGCATAGAGTTAAAAAAACGGATTTAAAAGTCATAATTTACAAGAGTACATTTATTATTACTTCTATAACATATTGTTCAGCATTAAACTGATTTAATGCTAACGACTAACTACAATGTATTATGCACAATGAGTACAATTAATTCAGTAAGTCAGTGAAATTTCCAAAGGTCAAGTGTACTAACTATCTAATTCAATATACTGTAAATCGAATTAAAACTTATATAAAATATACATTTACACTGCACACGTCTGATAAGACATTGTTTATATCATTTTTGGTATGGCGTGAATAGTGAATACGTGATACACCACGTTCTATTGACTATTATAATATGTAGAACTAGAACATATAGCATAACATATATTAGGCACATAGCGCAGGCTTTTAATAGTAATTTACTATAATGAATAGATACATTACAATATTATAGTGCGCATAATAGTTATTACATAAAATAATATTTTTATGTAAAATATCTAGTACTGTTTAGGCGTTTGACAGAATGTGGTTTCCCTTGTAAACGTTTTTAAACATATAGGCATTGTAGATTAGCTGAGAATCGAGATTATAAATAATATTGCAAATTACACTCATTAAAATAACCATGTTAAGAAAGCTTAAAATACTAAATTACATTTTTATCTCTATATGTAATTATGTAAATCATTATGGCAATATTATTTAAATTTGGGTATTATAACTTATAAGTATTTATAACAAATATAAAAATAACATAATCTGTGTTTTTTTAGACATTTTTTAAATATTATTATTTTTTTAGAAAGTGACTAAATAAAAAACATTTTTCGTTCCTCAATAATTTTAAAATTGTATTCATATCGTTTGTAGAAATCATTGTTTAATTAGGTGGGTAGTTGTTTTGTTTTTAAATGTTTTATTTGTTTATTCATCAGTTTTAGCCCGATAAGACCGCCGTGACGTTTTTCCAAACATTGTCAATATTATCGTATATTATTGAATAATATAGCTCATTTTAATATTGACTTAATTTCTAAAAAAAAGTTATAACAACTTATGCCATACAAATTATTTAAATAGCTAGTAAGGGCTTAATCCACTCCGAAATATCAAACTATATAGTACCCTAGCCCTAGCAATAGAATATTGTAGTCACCTAACCAAAAAAAATCTTGGCTACTGTACTTGCCAGGCGCTGTATATTCTACGAGTAAAACAGGAAAAAACTTTCCTGATATTCTCATTTCAGGCATGCTTATAAATTTGTATTTTAAAGACAATTTTATTTGTTTTTAAAATGCCTGTAAGGGTAGTGGGATACTTGAATATTCTTTACGTGTGATATACATGAACTAGGAATCAAATAATTGATATGAACTGTTTGAGATTCTGAACAGAGCGATGAATGTATGGATTTTACCAATGATGCGTTTTTGTTTGTGCTCATTTATATATGATAAGTAGTCAAGACATTTAGCATTAGCTTTGATTTTAATTTTTGAGGATGCGTCATTGTGTCTGATAAAAAAAATGGATCTAGTAACGCTTTTGAAAGATCAAAATTGAAGAATATTTACGCGAAACCAGCGAAACCAGTTTTTAACAAAATTAATTTAGTTTTTATGGTGTACCTAGTATAGCAACTAAAAACCGTAGATAGATTTTTAATTAAAAATCTCTTTTTGAGTTATTATAATAAAGTAATAAACAATAGAAATTTGAAATTTTGATTACTAGGTCAAAAAGCTTGAAAATGTTATGTAAGATTCATCATAATATGTTATTATTAAATAAATTTAAAAGTGTCAAAGATACACATAGACACGATTTATTTTCATAAGTATTTGCCTTTCAAATTTTGCCAAGTTTTGTCAAAATTACAAAAATGTGCAATTCATTTTGTAGTTATTAAAGATTAATAATTTTAGTTATTTTATTGTAATTCAAAAATATTATTCGCAGTTACTTTTAAAACTTTTAAATTAGGTATGTTATTATCAGAGTTAGGATGTTTATGACCTTAGAAACTCTAAAATAATGCATTCAAATATACGTGAAAACTATCAAATTTTGCTATGTAAAAAATCTAGTTTGATTTTAAAATGTATTGAAAATTATTGTATTATCCTGGTCCATAACTTTGTTGTTTCACTTTTGAATTATTTCTAAAATAAAAACTTATTCAATATAGAAAGAATTATGTTACCTAAATTAAGTATTATCTTTACTTAGACATTAAAATGAATGCAAAAAGTCCATAAAATACTTAAATAATTGATAAATTAACGGTGATCATGACATATTTTAAAAGAGAAAATATCATTGAAGCTGGGGCACATCAAATTAAACACAATTTAAATTCATCAATAATCACAGCAATAAATATGAACTTTAACTACTAATATACGTATGCTGAAAAATGTGCCTATAAAACAAATTGTATTCACTTCCAATAATAATTGTATAAGTGGTTCGAGGAGACCACGGTACGGAAATTATGTAGTATATGTATAAAATACATACTTGAGGTATTACTTCTTATTGGATGATTAATGTCGATAACACCTCAAGGCTAGACATAATATCTAATGATGGAAATATCTCGTTGTTATGGATAATATTTGGGATAAGGAAATAATATAATATATATTGACCATTGAGTGAAAAAGTAATCACTTAAATCATTCTAACGGTATAAAAATATGTGCAATAACTTGGAAGGGGTTATGATAACATGCATAAAATATTTTATTTTATTTCTAAAAGTCCATTGTAATTATTTGATATATTTAATGAGCCAATATATAATTCTGGTGGGTAAATGAACAGACATATAGACATGAAGAATTTTTTTTAGAATGGATAGTGAAGATAAATTAAATCTGTGAAACAATTGAAAAGAATAGTTTTAAATTACCAACTTGAAAAATATGTTTTTTTTTGTTTAATGTCTTAAACATTTGAAACGTATTCAATTATTTTTATTATTTTAACGATAAATAAACATAAATTGTTCTTATAGACAATTATTTACTAACCAGATCCAAATATGATGCCCAAAATGATGGCAACGCCTTCGAGGAGACCTAGTTGTTTTTTGAGCCTGACTCTATCTCCCGTTTCTTCAGGAACTGAGTCAGTGATTTTGACATTTTCTGATGTTGCTGTATTCATTTTCTAAAGCAAAAATAAGAATAAAACATTAATAATTATTTGAAATATATAAAAACATACTTCCATATAATTTACAAAACAATAGATGAAGTAAATGCAAGTGTTCAAATAGTTATTAGGCGTGAACATTTAAATTGGATATTTAGAGCCATTCAGCCATTCAATTAAATAATATAATGGGAATAAACTAAAATATTATCATCAAATTGTCTACGACCTACGTTGTATCCACTAATTAAAATTAAGTTAATTTTCATTATCCATATTAGTGTAATATGATTCTACTAAAACAGTTTAAGTTGCTACATTTAACATGTACAGTTGTTCAACCGATTTACCCGAATTTCGTAGTTCTTATAATACCGCAATTTCGATAATAAGTCGTGATAGTGTTTTTCGTTTACATGCATTTTGTACTACTATTTCGAATATGGATTAACTAAACCGTTTTAGGTAAACTGGATTTAAATTAAACTGAATGGTGGCCCCTGGCCACCGGACTTCCGGAGTATGGCAGGTGTAAGGTATTATAACTAATAAGTAATAATACATAGGTACGTAGAATAAGTATTTAAGTTAGGCACCCTAACTAATTTGAATCTAATACGAATCTCAAACGAAACACAAACAATAATTTAAGTTATTTTGATTAATAAAATTCAATACGATTAAATTGTCTAAAATTTGAATAGTGAATATTGTCATTACTGAAATGGTAAACAAAAAATAAACAACAAGACATAATATTAAAATACGACTTGCGGGTAGCTTCTATTGGTTCACGAAATAAATAATAATAGTTGTCAGTTGAGGCATATTAGTGTAAACTAATACGCATCCGATATACATAAACAATATTAATTATTACAAATATTTTATGTAATAACGAATAATGATTTATTCCAAATTCTTAAGTTTTAACTACTACCTACAAGTGTAGGCCTAAAATAAATTTCAAACAAACATATTTTATTTTTTTATGTATACGTATTTATTAAAATAATTTTCACGAATCCTTCAGTAACGTTTATATTTTCGTTTATAAGACCAATAATCAAACATTGGTAACCATGGCATCTAAAGTTATGATTTTAGGACACAATGAGAATAAGCCACGAGGTAGGAAACACGGTTACAGCCTTACAGGGCTATTAAATAATATAGGGATGTCACAATACTTGTGTTAACTATAGGTATAGGTTTTTTTGAAACCAATCCCCCCCAACGAATAACTGTATAGATAGGTATTTGAAACTTTCACTCAATGTAGGTATTACAATTTTCTATACGTGGTATAATGTTCAACATATTTTGGCTCTTCAAGCTAGTTAAATAGACATTTTTTTCTCTAAATATCGATGGACCCATTTCTAGAATTTTCATCTGGTCACATTGTTGGAAAATGTAACAAAAGATTCCTCATTACAGTTCATGCTGGATCTAAAAAATCTAAATAGTATAATATAAACTTGATTTTTTTTTATAGATACCTAATTGTAATTCAAATTTTGAAACGAGTAATAATACGATTTTAGTTATTTTGTTGTAATTCAAAAATATTTATCATGGTCATTTAACTGATCCGCCGGCGCTGAGAATCGTTTTTCGTACATTCAATGATTTATCATTGGATTCGGTTATTCGTTTTGTATTGGAGTATCCGATATTGATAAATGATAACAAATGTCATCCCTATCAAATATATACAAGAAGACTAGAAAAAAATAACCTACAATTATAAAATAGATAATACATTATGTTGTTGTATAATGATTAATTAAAATACTATGGTACTTCGTCATAATATGTACACAATTTTACATAAATTACAATCTATATATTGAGTTAGGTAATTATTTAAAATTAATATATGCATATATAAATAGGTACGTCATATTGTATCTATTATCACCTATATGTTTGCATAAAATGTACAAATAATGTATAGTAACTCAACTAGATACTGTTTATAACTTGCGCAAACTTTTTTAAAAATAAACTATTCGGCTAAAGTTCAAATTCATCAATATTGAGTAACTATTAATACATACCTATACCTACATATTCGGTTTATTAGATAATATTAGAGAAAATATTCATTTACATTGTATAGTAACTATACATTTTGCTTATCATAGGTACCTATAAAATCCATGTATATATTTAAAACTGTTATCACTAAGTAAGATTAATTTAGTGATGTCACGATTGCAAGATTGAATGAACCTAACCGGACTTTGAGAATTTCGAACGAAAATCGTATCATATTTTGTACTGTCACAGTTTTGTAAAAAATACTTTTTAATGCTGCAAAGCTATTCAAGTTTAAATACATTTTCTTAAAAAAAGTATTACTACATGTTATTATAAATAATTAAAATTATAGATTTTGAGGGAAGCAATGAGTTTATTGATTTTAAAAAGATGTATTTTTTGTGTGTCTGTGAACATAATAAGTAGTCGAAATGATGCTTCGATTTTCAACTTCAGTATCTTTTCCGGTGGGAAAGTGAATTTAGTGCATTCGGGATATCAACATTGATAATTCTGAGTCATTTTTATAAGCGCAGGGAAAAACAAAAAAAAGTTAAGCAAAATTGGTTTTGGCGTTTGGTGTCACTTTTAAAAAAATACCGTAGTTACATGAAAAGTTCATCAAATGTTCAAATTAGCATTTTCTATGCATCATAAAATGATCAAAATATTTCGGCTCATGTTAAACTATTTATAGGCATAAGAATTCTTCAATTTGTATTTGTTAAAAAAAAAATTAATATCGATAAAAAATGTTTGGAATAATACTATCATATTATATAGGTATATATTATAATTTAATTATAAAAAATTAAATAATAAATCAGGTTCAAATAATGTACTTATTTTTAATTTCTAAGAAATCTTATTAAATATATATTAACACATTAATTAGGTCCATTATTATAGGTATGCATACAATAATTTATAATCTAGTATATAACAAACATTTTTACTAGCTTTTGCAAAATAATTAATATAATATATATTTATATACTTTTAATAGTTTCAAATGTATAATACTATATAGTAAATACGTCATTTAATCTAAGTTTTCTTATAACCAGAATACTTAACAGCTAAAGTATTACAAAAAAAATGTCACTACTTAAACTATTTATCCAAATTCCAAAGTAATCAAATAATACTTACAATAGTCATTTCTTTCATTTTGAATTTTTTTTAATAATAACAAATTATTTGTTTATATTAGTGGTTTAAAAAAAATGAACAAAATTCAATCGGATTTTCAACAAACTCTCAGCTTACGGGTAAACACCACAATGGCATCGAAAAAACTAAAATCAAATATTGGTAATTGGCATATTAGGTTCATAGAATATACTATCTATCTAACAGCAGATAGTGAGAAAAAAATAATGACCTACGAGTTTATACAGAGTGAAGACACTTAGACTTGTCTGGTTTTTGAATTTATCAAATATTATAATATGTTATTACACTTAGGCGGCTAGACGGAAACAAAGTTCATAATGTTATGTTTAGTTATACGTTAATAATTACACTCCATTCGTCGAGAGAAGGGCTCTGACCCGCAGTAGCATTACCTATCGTTTACGTTCCATCCATTCAACCACTTGCTGCTCCTAACGACCGGCAGCATATTATATTGTAGTACTTATAGAGTATATGTTTCGTATTATGTGTTATTTAAAGTTGGAAAATGCTCTTACAGGCGTACGTGTGATTTGATCAAGGAAAGGGAATGGCCGGCGGAGCGACCTTTAAACTTATTCAGTATAGCATTTATTTTGTAGTTTCTCATGGTTATGATTGGTTATTTTCAGTAGTCTTGTATTCGTGCGGGGCTCTTGATTCGACAGGTGGTTCCTGCAGTTTTGAGTGGGTCAGGCGAGGTTAAAGAGAACACCAGCACCACAGACAACGCTTGAACCGATGCGCCTGTTTACTCTCGCCATTTATTTATAAGATAATATCGAATATTCGCTTAATGATGCATATTCCATAAGGTGGAGTCATCGAGGGATCGGTTGGTACGGCATGGTCGGTTTCGGCTGGTTTTTTTCGTACGCGTTTTTTGAGCAATATACATTATACTTTGATTGTCATTATTGTTGTCTGGGTGGATCGATCTCAACAGAGAATAAACTTGTTTTTTACGACTAACTGAATTTTATTATTGGACTAATGGACTCTGTCTCGATGAATACCCATTATCACCAGTGCCACGCTGTACGAATGACGATTTTCTCGTACGTTGACTTTTGTTTGGTACGCAATAAGATACGGCGAACCAATTCAGTCTGATGCTGTTCGCCATGAACTATATAGTAGGTATATATAATACCTAAAATGACTAGCGATAAAAATTAGTTATAATCTATATATTATTATCATTGCATTTTGCATCTTGTATATTATTCACGTTTTCACTGACGCGCCTAGTCTTTATTTGTTATCCCCCTTCCACCAATGCATATTATCAAGAATAGAACTGAGTTGTGTTTAGTATAAATGTAAATAATTATTAATTTTAATGGTTATAATAAGCATTAGTACGGTTTGTTGAACTTTCCGTGATATATTTGACATTTATTTTAAAAATACGTTAAATATTCATTTCAGTAGTTGGTATTATTATATTATAATCTAAATTTTTTCCATAGAGCCGAAAAACATAATAATAATCAATTTTGTCAAATACTTATTATAATTACACACGAACTTAGTACAATGTACAAAATAAGATATTATTAGATATTTATATAAGCATAAGTGCATGTTTGAATATTATTTATCTTCAAATTTTAAATGTTAATAAGTTTTAGTCAATTACATAGGTTGCTTTAAAGTATTCTTTGACAAACATTTTTCATTGCACCTATGATACTAAATAATAATTTATTACTATGATGAATTGATAAGCAAAGTTTTTCTTACATTTTAGGTATTTGACGTTTGCCAATAATAAAACAAAAATAATGTTTATACCTACTTCATAATTATTATTACTACTATTAATATAATATTATGTAGTGCGCATGATGAATATCCGACAGGAATAAGTGATAACCATAGGAATATCAGGGGGGTTGACAGCTTTTTAGTTGTGAAGGATCAAACCCCCTCCCCCCCGCGGCTTACATTGATATTGAAAATGTTAGCCCCTTGATATTTTAAAATATACTAATCTGGATTGGAGGGGGGGGGGAAGGTGGGTTGAAGGTCAGGTCCATACCAGATTTTTATAAAGATTTTCTGGTATTATAAAACGCCAAAAATATTTAGTAAATATGTGAAATGTAAATTTGTATGGGGGTGGGGGGCTCTACAATATTTAAGGGTGCTTAGCCCACCGCCGCTATTTGCGCTTTAGGTAAAAATTATAAATTATAATCATCGTTCTTTATAATGTATAAATTATAAGGATTAGCCGACATTTTGCGACATTAG
This sequence comes from Myzus persicae, assembly GCF_001856785.1. NCBI lineage: Eukaryota > Metazoa > Arthropoda > Insecta > Hemiptera > Aphididae > Myzus > Myzus persicae. The sequence continues at coordinate 161,171 of NW_019104222.1, forward strand.
GCCTTATATGTGTTAGTAATAAACGATACTGTAAAAAACGACAAAATTAAAATTTTAAAGGCACACAAGGATAACACTGCAGATAACAGTTGTAATTAAATTCAATGCAAGTCTCCACTATATAGGTAACAAAAATTGCATGCCGACCACCGACCAAATAACTACAATCACATGACTATATTAGATATGGTATATTATAAATAAAATCTAAATTATTATCTGAACAAACCTTAATTTGATGATTAAATAATATAAATAAAATGTATAGGTATTTATGATTTTTAAGTAAAAACACATTTGACGTTTTTTTCTTAGATGAATGTTGTAACTATACAATATACATATATCACGAACAAACATTATCACAATTTCAAGGCCAACGAAAATATTTTGCAAAGAACCAAATAATTTAAATAACTGTCGGTTCTATTATCTCCTATGATACCTACTACTTAATTCAATTTATAAATAAAAAACCTAGAAAATATCGGTGGTAATTCGGTATGCGTCCTACTGGTTTTCATCGTTCTGCGCTTATCGGCCGAATACCAGAATGCGTTATCTTCTGACTTTAGTTGTCTCGCGACGGTCGTTCGTTTCTGATATATTATGATGTATTTTATATTACACTAAGATGTTTTGGATATTATATTGTATATTAATATAGGGATTATTTATTAATTGTGATGGCTGTGATGGTGTTTCGCGAGTTTTATTCTACAGTAGTGCCAAACGAAATTGAGTGTCATCGATTTTTAGTAGAAAAAGGATTATTGAAAAGCGCCGAAGACAACGCCCCTTGTCATAAATGCGGTACAGAAATGCAAGTAAAACGAAGGAAATGCCGCAATGGGGAGTGGACGGCCATTTTTCGATGTCCAAAAAGAAGCTGTCAGACAACAAGATCACCACGGGCAGGTAGCAGTTTTTTTCATTTTACTGACTTGAACCAACGTTGCAACAGTGGGTTATCACTTTGTAAAATTGTTGAACTCGTATTTATGTTCGTATTGGAATTGCCCACAAAAATGGTAATGGATCGGACAGGAAGAAGTAATGAATGTGTCACTGACTGGTTCAACTTGTGTCGAGAAGTGTGCACAGCTGTCTTAAAGACTAAAGGAAAAATGGTTGGAAATGCACAAAATCCAATTCAGATTGATGAAACTTGTTTTACGGGGCGAAGGAAGTATAAGGGTAGAGTATTTGCTGGAGACACTCCTTCTTTGGAAGATATAGATGCTGACGTAATTAACCCTCGAAATCATGGTGCACAGGTGGATTTACCCTGGGTATTTGGTTTGAAAAATGGAAATGACTGCCGTTATTTTTACATTCAACGACGCGATCGAGAAACACTTTTACCGATCATAGAACGCGAATGCGAGGCAGGATCAGAAATTCATTCTAACGAATGGGATGCATACAAGTGTCTCACAAGCCGAGGTTTTGTACACAAGACTGTAAATCACCATACATTTTATAATGTCGATTCAAATATTGAAGAGCATACTCAAAGCATTAAGAGGTCATGGTTGGACGCGAAAATGAAATTATTGAAGAAAATGAGAGGTGTTCCCCTTAATCATTTGCAGTCCCATCTCGATCACTATTGTTGGCGACTTCACCGTAAAGACAGCCCTGATCTTTTTCTCGCATTTTTAGAAGACATTCAGAATACGAATCAAAAATAAAATAAAATATCATAAACATATATTATACATGGGGCATACATTACCCTGGAGGTAATTTTTTTTTTTTGGGGGGGGGGAGGAAATAAGAAATTTCTCAGATGTAAGCTAAGCTAAATAAAGGTTTAATGTTATTTCAACTTTCATCTCATATCCTAATAGTGATTTATAAAAACAATTTATTCTACGATGTCTAGGTAATTATACTCAGGCTCAAAAAAGAACAATCACTCTTCGCGCATCGTGAATGATGCGATTGGCGCGTCGACAACCACATGATCACACTAACACCGGGAAGTTGGTGGAGATGCGCAGCACTAACATAAATCAGTGGGCCTACTGATTATTCTCTTTTGGGTCGGAGTCTAAGTAATATCGTGGTATATGTGTATTACGTACAGTATTCATTAAAATATAAGTTCATATTTTTTTTTCGAGGGAGGGAGTACCACGTCTTACCGCTTTTGACTCCTCCCAATGAGCTATTACCATATAAAAATTACATTAAGATGACGTCGCACCCGCATGTGTTGTCTCTGTCTTACACACCAAATTTTCGTTCACCAGTTTCAATAGTATGCTGTTAGTTTTGATATTGAGAGTAAATTTACCTATTATAAAATTTAAATGCCGAAACTGTTTATTTTAAAAGATCATATAACTTACCTAAAAATAATAATATAAATAATAGCTTATTTGGGGGCCTAGATAATAATCATACCTTTAAATTGTATATTAGATCAATTCACTCTAACATCCAAACTAACAGCACACTACTAAAACTGGTGAACGAAAATTTGCCATGCCGTACGTGTGTAAGGCGGAGACAACACATGCGGGTGCCTCTTAATATGAAATACCTCAGGTTAGGATGCTAACTATACCGGACCGGTAGTTTACGTTAGACGCCACATCCAGATGCTGCAGGGTAAACGTACTTTAAGCAAACGATGCAAGTACGCTTAATGCCAAATCAAAAACTCAAATATTAGATAATCGGGATATTTTAGGCATCCCACTCTAATCTAAACGATTATAATAAGTTATTATAACACCTACATGTAAAATAATCATACAAGTAAAATATATTACGAATTTACGACACGCATACCATCTATTATGAACAATATAATTAATGATAATTTATAATTTTCAGATAATAATTAGTTTAGTGACTGTTTTAAAAACTGGCTTATGTTTGGCCCCGCACATTTAACATTTAGTTGATATTGAGGCATTTTTTCAAAGTATAAAAACTATCACAATGACAATGTACGTAACTTATAAGGTGATTACTGATTAGGATTGGTTTAAGTGAGCCATGATTTTCTCATGGCCAGTTATATTATGCAGTTTGTTCGAGAGTAGGTAGTTCCATATGTATTATAATTTTACCACCATTCAAGTGAAAACTAAAAATATTGTTTACACGGAAATTTTGTTAACAACAATAATTTAAATAATAAATTGTGTTGAATTATTATTGGTGTCTTATTTAATAATCCTTATTCTATAATTAAAAAACTAAAAGAAATCACTACAGTGATTACTTTAAAAACATGGAAGATTTAATTTTCAAAAAATAGAAAACAGCAATAACAATCACTCAATTTTCTCATATATTTTATTTATTTATAAGGTATCGTGGTGTCAGGTGATGTAGTCTTAAAAATAGTCAAACATTTTTAAATTAGATTGTAATTTATAAAATAAAAATATATTTCATTCCGGAGGAAGATCTAGCAGCTAATTATATATTATGATAAAAATATAAAATGTTATTGCTTTATAATATTTAGGGTTTAAGGTTAATGCAACTCAAGCCTTACAACTTTAATAGGTACATATATACTTACTTATATTAACATATTATGGTTCTATACATGTTAAAATAAGAGAAACCAAAGGGCTTCAATTTCAAATTACACCCTCTTGTTAAAATATAAAATATGTACAATACATCCGAACATTACGCTATCCATTTTTCTAACATTTTTAATAATAATAAAAAGCCATTGAAATTTTAGTGTCGTTAATGATACGTTTAATAATTATTGGATGCATATAATTATAATTAAAACCAAATTTTGAATAATTAATACAGTAGATAAATATTTATATTGTACTATAATCAAACATATTTTCATGGTAGGCACCAATGACGTACAATACTACAATCATACAATAGTTTTTATTATTTAATTTTTTAAAATACTAAATATAATCATAATGTTAAATGTTATTTTTAATTCTTTAGGCTTAAAAATTGGGCAGGTCTATACTATAATAATACTGTCGTATAATTATTTTTTAAAATAATATATCGTTATATTTATAATAAATAGAAAGATCCGTTATCGTAATGTATTTAGTTTGAGTAAGATTTTAAAAGAATACATATTTATTATATTTGAGACACCATCCTGTGATGCCCTTACGTATTCATTAATTTATAATTATAGTTTTATCTAATCATAATCTTTTTCGTACTTAAGAATTTGAGTATGTAATTTATTATTTGTAAATTTAAAAAACGTAATTCGTTTGAAATATAAATTTATAGTTTTTCTCCGTGTGAACCTTTAAAGATTGTAATTATTGATAGAAATCATTGCAAAATGACTATTTTTTAAGTATCATCACCCTGATGGCAGAAACTACCCTAGTTTGTAAAAATTTGCTTTTTACCAATTTACTAGATAAAAAAAAAAAACTTAAAATTAGGCAAATAATCAATCTATCATGTTTAATATTTATTAAGTTCAGATATATTTAATTACAAGCAACCTTCCCACCACCAACAAACAAATTTTGTAATGTTGTCGAAATAGTTATATAATACAAATGTTGTATTTTTAAATTGCATCACAGCCCAATAAATGACTGTAACAATAATTTAAGCTTTCAAATATAATTATTTTTAATGACAAATATACAATACGAAACACTATACTTAACCTAACTATACTTTATTTATACATAAAACCTACCTATAGAGTATAGGTACTTAGCGAAGTATAGAAAAAATGCAAATTTGCTCAAAATATAATAATATGCACTTATTGAAATTTACATTTACATACGAAATAGTTTGTAAAATAATATATATGGTTATTTTATTCTATTGATATTCTAGGCCTCGAAGAAATGATTTTTATAACAATAGGCGTAAATCAGATATAATATCTATTCATTCAAATAATTTAGATAATTTTTAGAATAATTCCTATGCTTATAATAATTATAAGCTTACATAATTATGCATATTAAATAAGGTAGTATAGGTATATATAGTATATACATAGTATCAAGTATTCAAGTATCAACTTTGGATTTTCAAACCAATTACGGGTAGTTGAACTAGTTGAAGTGTTTAAATAATTACCCTGTCGTGTCTGTGAAAAAACAACACGTAGGTACATATTAAATCCTTTCCTGGGGGATGAGGTGACCGAGTGGTTTGACGCGTCCGCTGCGATGCAGCCGGTCGCGGTTCGATCCTCGGCTACCGGGCGGCATTTTTCTCCGGACAAGTCGCGGTGACCGGAGAACAAGTGCTGCCATCCCCCACCCCCGGGGCATGGCAGAAACCTACGGGTGCCCCATTCGAAATTCTGCCAAAAACAAACACACACGTGTTCCCCCCTACCGTCCCAAAATATACAATACAAATCCTACTACAGCTAATGGCCTCAGTTGCCGAAGCTTAAGATCAACAAAAAAAAAAAAAATCCATTCCTGGAATGTAGATTATACTATAATACAATACCTATGTATTTTTTTCAAACAATTGAAGTATAATGAGTAATGAATAGAGGTATAGTATTCAGAATTTGAAAATGTGTAGAAAAGTTGTAGAAACGTGTGGTTGCACTACGATAACTGAATAACTGATCCAGAATTGTAGCTGAGCACTAGATAGTACTATCTATAATATACTATATAGTATATAGTGACAGCCGTTAGCCCGCTGTTATTAATAAAAACAATAATATTGGGTAGTATACCGATTGTTGATGTGTAATGATATTTATATTACTAGTCCATCAAACGAATCTTCAAACAACCAAGATTATATCCTATTAATTTACACAATATTGGTGTCGAAAACAAATAAATTAAATCCAACATGACGGGTGGTATACGACAAATTAATTACGTCATTTGTCTGACGGAGCAGAATCCTGTGGAACGGAGATCTAAAGAAATATTAATTTATTACATTTCCGGCTTCCGGCCCGGTGGCTAGAAACCGGTGTAGTTAAGTACTAACTTAAAGCCGATTTTCGGTCCAGCAACAACGACAACAACTACAAGTCTACAACCGTCAACAATTGCGATCACCAACTAACGTAATACGTTTTATTCGACGCACATACATAAAGACATATTACAGTACTATATATAGAGTCAACTAAATTGCGCAGAGGCCGTTCATCGCAAGACCGAGTGTGACGAAAAAGTCAAGCTGATATTATTATCTTTCAGACGTAATTCATATCATATAATTCCAGGAGTACACGTCATAATCACATCGGTGTGAGGCGTGCCACGAAAATATACATATTATAACTACTTTAACTCATACGTGTTTTAAGGCAGCAAAACTAAATAAATATCGGTAAAGAAGTGCGGCACTGAAATGTTCACTTAAGGGAGGAAAATATCTAATGACGGGCCTGCATGTAACTAAATAATAGCACTATAAAAATAATACGGTCGGGGCTGTTCAACGGCGCCGCGGACATATTGTCTGACCGTTGACCCCACAACACCCGGAGCAATAAATATGAGAACGTTTTACGGGCATTTGTATTTTTTGTTGTATTCAAATATTCCTCGTTTCTCCTGCTTTTAAATCCCGCCCTCGTGTAGATTTTAAATATAAATAACAACGAATAATATTTCTGTGAGTAGGTATCAAGTTTGTAATCGTTATTTATTACTGTTAATTATGATTTAAACTATAAGAACAATATTACTACGCGACGGCGAGGTTACCGCCGTACTTAAGCACTTACCTGTCGCGAAATGGGTTTATTTATTTTCGTAACAAAAACTACAACACTGTACTATAATTTTTGCCGAGGCGAGGACAGGATTAAAACGCGGTCGTGATACAATGACGATAACCTGACGAGAAACGCCACCGCATCTCCGAACAAGACTGTTCGCGTTACGCCGGTACTACGCGACACGTGTGTGATACTGCGGTGTGTCTACGTCCGGTCGGCCAGTGGCGGCGGCGGGTCCCGTCGGCCGTCGGCAAATGGCGAGCGACAGTGTGTGTGTGTGAGAGAGAGAGAGAGAGAGAGAGAGAGAGAGAGAGAGAGAGAGTGAGCGTGGAGCGAGAGAACGACATGTCGCACGTACACACGCACGTTTATGAAAAAAGAGTGAGTGAGATACCGGCGGCCGAGAGGGTTCGCGACGCGGGAGAAAAAGTGAGGGACAAACCGAGCGAAAAAAAAAGTAAACAAAACGAATAAATGCGTTGTCGGGCGAATTGAAGGTTATGTTTTCAATTTTTTACGCGGGGTGGTCGACACGCTCAGGGCGGCTGCGCCAGCTCCACTACCATGCGGTTAGCCCCAGCTATTGCAGTGTAAATTACAACTACAGTACACGGTTCAGTGGCGCCGACGACGTGTATTATAAATTATATTTATAGATATAAATATAGATTATTAATTATAATATTAGCATCTTGCAATCATGGGGTATATTTTCACTTGTTCAAAATTCCATCCCATAAAAACAATTATAGGATACAGCTTATATTATCATATTATATTGTCTACGATCTAAGGGATAAACGAAGACTACAGATATCAGATATCGAAAGTCTCTAGTTAGTTGTCGTCCATATTTTATAATATGTCCCGTCGAGGATTTATTGTTATCAAGTTTATGGATTTCAATCAGCTTCGGTTATCATAGGTACCCGTACCACAGAATAGAATAAATATTATACTACTTATCGGTAGTCAGTGCCGCCATCTACGCGAGGCGCTTCTCGGACGACCTTTACGGTTTTCTTTTTCTCTTTCACTCCCACCACGGCTAAATCGTTGACGATGTCACCTTGTCGGTCCACCAATTTACGCTCCAGAATCCAGGACTCGTTTATAGCTTATCTTAATATTATGTTTTTTTTAGTTGGCAGAATATGTCATTTGTAAGTGGCAAATTGTCGGTGGCTGCTCGTCTGGTGTAAACCGACTAACGATGGAATCAAATTTATTTTGCGCTTGTTTCACGTATCGGTCTGAAACAATTATGCTTTTTCGTACCCACTACTCATGTCATACATTGGGATTAGTATCAGGTGGTATTATTGTGATTTCATATTATACTCATAGCCAAATTGCAATAACTACAATTTTTTCCTGGCCCCAAACCCCTTTTTGTTTCATATTTAACGCAGGGCTTGAAACCGTTACCGAAATTGTCGGTCACCGATTTTTGATACCTGTGCTGTTGTTAGCGGTAACTTATTACCGGCCCTATATTAATTATTACAGGTTACCGATTATGCAATAACCGCTTCAAAAAAAATGTCGGTTACTGGTAACAGATTAAATATCGGTTTTCTAAAAACAATTTTATTACACCTATATAGCATGATTTAAAAATAGTTTTAAGAGGTTAAATATTACAGAAGCTACGAGCTTGTCAATATTATTTATTTATATGTAGCTAAAATAAATTAAACATACCTATTATAATTCATAAGAAACGATAGTTGGTACTCGGTATTAATAAATATCGGTAATCGTTTCTTAACCGGTTACAACATATTATTATGTCATTATAACGTTTTATGTTAACTGAAAAATCGTTACAGTATAGGTAACCGGTAACCGATGACCAGGAATAAAAATAGTTTTAAAATAAAGGTAACAGATTTTAGGTTCCAAGTTCCGGTAAATTACCAGTTTTCGGTAAGAACCGGTAATCGATTTCAAGCCTTGATTTGATATCTTAAAAGATTTTGCTTTGTGAAAAAGAAGAAAAAAATCGAGATTAACCTGATATTTTTACGTATAACCTGCAGTTTTCGACAATATTGATTTGTTCATATTCTATACTAACTCAAAAATGGATGATTAAATATGAAGTCAATGATACATTATTGTATACTAGTATACTACGAATGAACGATTCAGAACGAAGACGATGTAACTATTTTGATATCAAACAATTATTTTAATAACAATTAGTAATATTGCAATTTTAACAAATTATCATATTTTGTTTTTAGTTTATCTCTAATATTCAAAAAGTGATAAGAATTTTTGATTTTAACTTCCTAAAATTGCCAATTAGATCTAATTTACTATCAAAAACCTCCATCGAAGGTGTTGATCAGATCATATTTTTTTATACACTTGAAAAAGTGTCTTCAGGCACACTAAAAAAAATCCACATCATTGTAAAATCAATACATTCTTCTCTCCATTCAATATCTAAAAGTTGGAAATGTCTACCTTAATAGCTAATATAAATATTTTGTGAAGATTTAAATAGGATCTACGGTCGAGTTAGGTAAGAATTATTTACATAAAAATAACTAAATTATAGGCACCTGCAATTTTTGATTATTATTTTTTTTTCGATTAATGTCTATAAAAATTTTAGCTCCGTCAAAAAACTTAAAAATATAATACAAGGTTCCTCATAAATTGTTGTTAGTGGAAACTAAAAAAAAAAAAGAGCGTAGGTCCATAATGATTTTTTATGAGCATCTGAATTTTAAATTTCGACAAAATACTTTATAAAATAAAAACACAAAAATGTACACACAGGCGATTCTCATCTCCTACGCATAGGAATTAGGTACACCATAATTTGTGTTTTTGCCGCATACGGTGACGTCAATCATAGACACCGATACCGCACATGGATATGGCCATAATTCACATTATCACATAGCACTATATTATTTTTTTAAATTATTAATTTCAATTAATTAAACAATAATTATTATGGTTCCTTTTTGCCCAAGCTTTAAGGTGGTAAATATAACCTTTGATGTCCAACAGTCCACTTTTAAGGGTTTTGTGCCCAGCTGAAGCACAGTTGGATATTTGGGTGACAAACCCCTTCAATGAGAAAGTACTGGGTAGTCTGTACATCTATTAAAATAGCAACTAGAAAAATGACGAATTTTCATTGTTAATTGAATGTATATATTTTTTATAAAAACAATAAAATAACCACACCATTTTGTAGGTACTTATACAATTAAAATAAATAATATTGTTCCATTTGTTTATGGTACTTATCAACTGTAAATTGTAATAAATCATACTTTATTAAATATTAGTTCAAACATAATAAAACTCAAATGCAGGAGTTGAAGGAGCCATTATAATACCTAAAGGCTGGATCTAGAGAACTTTGAGAAGTCGACGTTTCTAAAATCTAAATATTACAAATTAAAAAGGTATACATCGATTACGCCAAGAAAATATTAGAACTAAAATATTCAGTTTAATATTTTTAGATATTTTAATTAAATATGCAAAATGTGTTAATGCTAAAAAAAATAACAAAATCGATTTTGAAAATTTGTTTAGTACAGTATACCGTCAGCTTATTGCCAAAACAATGTCATGCTCAAGTGTAAAAGTTCTAAATATTATCTGAGTTAAAATAAATGATAGCAAATTAGTGTTGACAAAAAATTAATCTAAAATCTATAAATACATCTTGAGGTGAATATGTTCGTGTTTCATTATTAAATTGTTTCATTTTAGATTCTGAGCTAAGCAATGGCATGTATTGATTTTTCAACGGCGACGTGAATCCATAAAAGTTTTATATGAGCATTTATAGTTAGAATTTTGGCAAAATTATTAAAAATTACTACAATTTACAAATTATTTTGAGTATGGAAGTTCATAAAACATTTTATTTTTATATCGAAGATTTGAAAATGAATACAAGATTCCTCATAAATTTGTCAAATATAAACAAAAAAAAATTTGTGAATTTCAATTTCTGCAGCAGTTGACTTACACTAGTACGAGTTAAGTTGAGGGAACATTTGACATGTGATATTGCTGGTTGTTGATCTATAGTGAAAATTCCAAAAATTGGTAGTTAAATAAATTATTGAAAGAAAAATAGGGGTTGCGCATGCTTGGTTTTGAACTATTCTGTGTACATATAAATTATATTCAATTATTATACTAAGTATTTAAGTTTACTTGTTCAATTAATATTTTGTTTATTCAATTTTACTCATATTATAATATATTCATATTCAGTCTTGTATTATTGACATGAAAGTATAATTTATATGCACTGTCGCAGTCATTGACTTAATTGTCTAATTTTGTGAAATTGAGATAGAATTTACATAATATTAGGCGGAGGGCCGGAGATTCTGAAAAAATATTAGGCGTAAATATTCGACAACATAGAATATAATAGAGATGTGGAGGCAAATATTAACAAAAATGGGCTACAACACTAATAAATTTACAGACCGTCATTTTTAACAAACAGAATACACACTCACTATCATCTGATAATATGTAAATAAAATAAATAATTAATTTTATTATAAATATAACCTTTATATTTAGTGTATTATTTATTAAAGTATGATGGCCTCTCCAATCTGCTCTGAGAGTCAGCTAGTAATAGATGCCTGGTCTGACTAATAGATAGGTAATATAGTTGGTAAAGTTCAACGTAAAATATTATTCAATAAACATACACTATACACCATAATGGAATAATCAATAATCAGTAATCAGTAATAAGTTAATAACTAATCACTATTATTTTGGTTTTGTAGAAATAAATTGTATTAAAGACTAAAGTAAAAAATTAAACATAAAATTGCCAAGAATACTATATATGACAATGTTTTTAGGAGGCTAAGCATCTCCCTTCGATCGCCAACTTATTATTTGTACTTATTGATCCTGGACTTCATCCGATACTTTTTGATGTTTAATTAATCATGATTTAGTGCTGCTCTCTACTGGTAAACATTATAACCACAATAGTTCATAGAAAATTCGATAGATGATGGTCATCAGTCATCACTAAGTATTCACGAGTATTCGAATGCTACGTATGCTATGTAAGATGTAACACCTGTATCCTTGAGATTTAATTTGTAATACCTTACAAATGTATAATACTTACCTACTTAATAAGTGATGTAGCTTGTAATATTAATATTATAGGCAACTAGGCAAGCTCTTATTTTAATGGCATTTAAATTAATTTTAGGGTATTTAGTAACACACTTTTAAGTTTTAGTTTCCGAATTGAAAATGTTTATAATTATTATTCAAATACGATCATGACTGAGTAGTACCTGCAGCTAAAATTAAATAGTTTTTTCAAAATTATAATTTTTAAGTAAATGGGAAGTACGCACACAGTCATACAGATATTCTTTTTGCCAATGAGGACCATAAAAGTTTTAGTACTCCGTAATATAATAGACTATCTACATAATATAATACATCAATATTATCATGATGGTTTTATAGTTTCTTCATTCTTTCATAGTTGCATATGGTTCGGTCTTCAGTGTCCTAAAATTGGGATGAGTGTAATACCTCAAGTTTAAAAACATGTGTCTCTTATTACATTATTATAGTGAGTTAAAAATAATCAGATAAATTAGTAAATTGTTTGGATTACTACCCATAGCTGTGTTACCCGACTTTATCCGAAGTAAAATTAATCTAGCTTTCTATTGTTTTCCATTTTGTTTCAGTTGAATTATATATAGGTAAGTAATACTCAATGGTAATAGGTACTAACACGACTACAACGATTCATTTTATGATTTTCTACTTCTTAATTCTGAGCATATTTTTATGTAAACACACAAAATGGAAACAGATACAACTAAAAATATATTGTTGGAACTCAAAGCTAAAAGTAATTCTGTTTACCATAATAGATTTAACTGATTTAAGTATAAATCATATTAAGCTCTTATAACTTTTATAGAAAAAATAAATGAATAGATTATCTAATATGATAAATAGTATAGTTAAAGTTATAGATTTTTTGATTATTTGTAATTAAGTAAACATTAACTTAACATAGTATGCTACTCAGCATTTTTCGAATTACTCCAAAAATCCCAAAATATATTTATAATTCATACATTTTCCCTGAAGTGAAAATATCACGAGTTATGTTCTACTTTTCTTCCCTCGAGATCGACGGGTTTTTTTTGAAATGTGGATAATTGTAAACATTTTTATATACTATATTTCTATTAGTTATAATACAGTAATATAATTTATATCCAATGGCAACCATTAAAATAAACAAATACTATTCAACTTTCACGAACAAAATTAAATTCATGTGTGACTTATATTAACTTATAGGCTATATTGATTGAACAAATGAGTTATATAAACACCTCCTGAATATCAAAGAATCTGTTGGTATAACTTTTATTGATCATGAACCATGGACCATGGTTGAGTCATTTTTGACTCTATAGTATAGAGGGTAAACAGAAAAACATTAACTAATATTTCATATATTATGTAGATTATTTATACGAAAATATTGCTACATAATAATATGTAAAATAATATGGAAACTCCAAATTGATAATTAAGTCGATTGACAATTGATTAGTTTTGAGACTATTTTATAGTGTGAATTGTGTAATTACTTTTATATTAATATTCATACCTCGATGTAAATATGTTATTTTATATTGTTCCTACTAGATGTAAATTAAATATATTTTTTTTTCAAATCATGTACCTACACTGTCGAGTGTGAACAACTGGTCAGATTTAATCAAATTATTTTAAGGAATGTTCTCACAAATTTCCATATTTTATCAAAGCGATGTTGTTATTTTAATTCTTAACACGTGCTGATTAATAATTCCTACATAATTATACTTAGCTAGGTACCTACGTAATTAATTTGTTTTTGTAATCATGAATAAGCACTAACAATTTACAAACAAACTACGTATAAAATTGACAGTATATTATTATGAGACTCCACATGTAATAATGGTATTATAATTATTTTTATGTTTTTGATTTTGAAATTATGAATAATTATAATTCATATAGTAACTACCATCCATTGAGTTTCTTATACTATAAACCTACCTATACATATTTTTTTTAATTGGTAACGAAAAGAAAATGTAATAATTTTTGATATTACAATATTATAAACGAAAAATATGATGAAAAACTAAAGATCAAGATACTCTCTGCTTTAAATTTTAAAACTGTTTAAAATTGTTATTATAAATATCGCTTTTAATGGACTATGGTGAGTATAAATATTATTATAATTAAGATTGAATAGCCAATTACTGCAGAGTGAGAAAATAATCTAAATTATTTATGAAACTCGAATTGTATTATGAACTAAGTTTTAGTGAATTCAGATTCTCTTTATTATTTAATTTTTACTTTGAATACATTTAAAACTAAATAGTAACTATATAGTATCTGGTAGTAATTATTAGAACACTTCCTATAGTTATTAATTATAAATGTAATGAATAACTGGTATTTTGCACTTGAGTGATCGTGATGGTAATATACTAATATATACATTATAATAAAACTGCACCTAGTATACTTTTAAAATAGGTATACCTATGTATAATTTCCTGTTTGTTATTTTGCTGTTAATAGTATACAATTTGTCTTGTAATTTTAATTAATCTAATTTTAATCGCTACAAAGAAAAATATTTTATTATTTTATCTAATTCTTAAGAATATATGTTTTTTAACTTGATAACAATTATTAGATTTTGAGATACTTATACTGAATTTAAATATATATAAGATTGTATAAATGCAATTTATACTTCATATTTTGGTAGTAGGAAATATAAAAATATAATTAATTGTAAATCATAATGTAAATGTAGTTTTTTTTTGATAAAAAATATTGCATTTGAAGTTTTAAATGACAATTTATAGCTTAGTTCCGAATTCCAATTGAATAATGTAAGTACCAGTTATTTAGATTCATTATGTGGACATTGAAGTATTTCACATATTGTTTTTTAAAACAAATTATAAAAACAATTCATTTTATAGTTATTAATGAAAAACACTTTTTATGCTGAAAATCTTAATAATTTTCATAAAAACAATGATGTCTTTGTAGATTATTAATAGGTACAATAGTCGTGAACTTGTTTATTAATGAAGATCTCAAAAGAAGAATACTTAAATTGAGGTTATGTGGCATAAACTTTATTAATTAACACGCTAATAGTACCTGTCTAGTTATATTTATTTATTTTTCTTATAAAATACTAATAAAACAATAGTTAATTATTATACCTCATTTGATTCCTCATAAAAGATATTTCACTTTAAAAAATGAGTAGGTAATTTGAAATAAGTTATAAAAAATATTAGTACTTGAATTCAGAATTAGTACACATTTTATATGTTCATCTTACGTAAATCTAAAACCAATCTTTATATACCTTCACCGACTTTACTATCTAATACTATTTACGACATAATGTTTTTAGTTTAAATTTTAAATACTATCAGATTGTACCTCTTAATCCGTAATAATTTGCGAAACACTCATTATAGTTTATGGTATTTAATTTTTATAGGTATGCGAATTCCTCGTATTTTATAATTTAAAATCTAAGTGTTTTTCCCTACTTGTAAATAAATTAAAAAATATTATGGATTTAATTTATAATTTCAAGGTTGTTTTTACAAACTTACTGATTTTTCAAAATATTTTGATGAATACTTTTACTAAAATAATAGAAACAAGAGATAGATAACTAAACCAATAGAAATCTTTAGTCAGAACACATGTATTTTATTGGTATTAGACATTTTTGAGAAACTTCAGTTTAGAAATAGGAAAACTCATTCTGTTTTTACTAGGTATGAGTGCACCTAGTCATTGAGTAGGTCACTATAATAGTTGTGTTAAATTTGCTTCAAATGATGAATCATTGCACTTTAAAAAAATGTTGATGAAGTATTTGTTTTAATAACTGTAGTAAGTAAATTACTTATTCATTCATTTTGTTCATACGCCTAATATCAGCTTTAAGATGTTTTAATTATTTACTTATAAATTATCTTATATACTAATTTATTAAAGTACTTTACATTCGTACTAGGTTCTAAGTAAAAATAAACAGTATATTTATTAATTTTTTCTATTTATTGAGATATTTTTACTAAAACAGCACTTATATAATACAAAACAACCGTAAAAAATTAAATAAATATATAAATATTAACACACCTATTATTACATAAAAATAGCTAAGAAATATAATTCTATTTAGTTGAATATTTTATCATATGGTACTTTGTGGAAAAACTGATGAGTGACTGACTGAAATGCCATCCCTAAAGCTGATTCAAATGCAGGTTGAAGGTCCTTCAAAATTTCCCTCCAATTTTGATTCATAAACATGTTCATATTATTTCCTAAACATAATTATTTCATAAATAATCAAGCATTTAATTATGCAGTACACTAAACATGCACACAATAAAATATATTATATAAACCTAATAATTGATCTCCATTAAACAAATTTTCTAGCTGTATATAAAGTCTTGATGTACTAAATTTTAGTTCTAAAGATTCTAATTCCATATACTCATCACCTCTCCTTGTAACTGGTTTACCATTTATGTCAATTGATACTTTCAATGCAGCTAAAATTTAAGAAAAATAATAAATTATGTAGATTTAAGTTATTGTTGTTATCAGTTGTCAGTTGAGTTATTTATTTATAATAAGTATTGCGCAATAGTCAACAAACATACCTAGGGTTAAATTGCTTTTTCCTTCACCTATTATCGGTAGAATGATAATTTTTCCTTGTATATTGTACATGCCTTCGAGTACAAGTGGTTCATCAAAATCGGCTTTGAGATTAAATGTATAATTGTTTATATTCGATCTGTAAGAACACAAGAACACATCCATATGATGCTATTACTTATATAATTCAACTAAAAAGAGAGCTTATACCAATAGATAAGGTTTCGAATGTACCTAGCCATTGAGTAGGTCACTGTAATAGGTGTGTAATTAAATTTGAATTCAATAATAATTGATTGCATATTATGAAAAACGACTCTGAGCGGAGACCGTCTGTCAGCCTATATTTCTAAGGATGTTTTATTATACAGGCACCTACCTATTTATTATATTGCTATAATTAGTTATAGCTACCTAATATTGAGTTAATTTTCTCCAATGTCAAATACCAGCATACGTTATATAATAATAACTTTAATATTATTTCATATACCTAATACTACTAAACTACTATATCTGTTATAAATGTATGAGCCAATAAAGAGAAATTACGTATTGCAGAACTATGTGAATTTATATTAGATTTTACATTTTGAAAATTGTACAGTGTTTAGTAGATAAAAGTATAAGTAGTGATGAGTAATTTCAAGCCTCTAAGAATAATATTTTTTAAATTACACAACAAAATTACAAAAACCGTTATTTTTGTCAAATTTTATCAAAATTTGAACTTCAACTTTCACTATAAAAAAATTGTACCAAAGTATTTTCGATTTTGAAATTTGCTGTTAGAAAAATGTATTATAAATTTTCAAGGTTTTTGAACAAGCACTAAAATTGTATTATGCATACATCTGAAAAAAGCTAAAAAGCTAGACCATTTTATCGGTCTATAAATATTACAAAAAATCATAATACTTTGAAATTTATGCCTATTAATATATAAATAATAATATAAAGTAATATGGTTGTTAAAAACTGAAGTCTCCAGAGTTATTCGTTTTTGAACAAAATAAAAAAAAAAACATGTCAAAAACTGCTTTCGCGTCCTTTTGATTCTGAAAAAATGACAAACTAAATCTAATTGCTAGGTACCAGAAACGGCAGAAACCACCCTCAACGTTTTTAAGATGCATTAAGTTCATAAATTATAAGCATTTCTACTGCTCTAAAGGTAAAATTAAACATATGCACACACACATTAAAAGTTATTTCATTGTAAAACCAATAAATTCATGGCATTGCTCAGCACCTAAAAGTTAGGTAAAGAATAATTGTATGAAAGTTTGTAAAACTTACTTCATTGATGTTATCTTAATAGACCCAATATTATGTATATAAAGGTCTTTGAAGCTTAGTTTGATGTCTAAGGGACCATTAGATGTACCTTGAATTATATCCATTTGCGATATTATTAAAGGATCAATTGGTATTAGCCCCAAACTTGGTATTCCTAAAAAATAAAAAAACTATTTTATTTCGGTTCGCTTACTATATATCTATTAGAAATGGTAAATTCATCTGTTGAGCTAAATATTTTTAAGCAATCATTCAATAATATTTAAAATATTTCTGTATATTAGTGAATTATAATTTTATAGTTGGCTTAACTTTTGAATTGTGTTAATTTTTTTTTATTAGTAAAAGCTATGCAGTTAATAACAAATTAACTTAACAAACCGTTTGATGTATTTTATAGTTTAAAAGTATTGTATTTAGCAGACATGTAAACTAAAGTAATTTTTGATATCAAATATATTTAACTGTAGGTAGGTACTTATTTAAATATAAAAATGTTGAAAGGTTTTTTGATTTTTACATTCTGAGCAAAGCAAATTAATTAGCTTAAGCGTGTCATGAAACAAATCTATGAACCACTTTAATCAATTAAGTATTTTGAAGAGGTGGATGAGGTTGATTTGCCGGCAGTAATTTTTATTATGCGTAATCAAAAACTATTAACAATTATCAAGAATTCTCTTTAATGTGGGTTTTTTTAGGTATACTCAGAATACATTTTCGGATGTGATAATTTATAATTGCATTGTAATAATATATACTATATTATATTATAAATAATATACCAATAAATATATACTACCCTGCGGCGAGGCGAGCTAACGAGGTAAGTGTCCTTACCAGGTTTCTGGATCCTGTTTGATATAATATCATATATATTTCAAATTTTTATGTACGTATAAAAATAACTATTTTATTATAAATAAAATACAACCATTACCTACATTAATTATAAATTTTGTTTTAATACTATGAGCGTGTGTATTGTGTACCTATGCTTGAAATTATTGTACTGAGCATTGTTGGTTCTTATATCAATTTAGGGTATAACAAATATACCACAATGTATATTTAACACAATTATCTTTATTTTTAAACTATATAACAACTATACCTAGGTACTAGGTATTATTTATGTGGTATAAAAGTAAAATTATAAAATATTTAGAGGTAGATAAAGGCTTTTAGAGTATTATTTTTTCACATTGTTTACAAATCATATTATAATACATATCTATATGATATTTATTAATTGATCCGTATTGAGAATCTATAACTGTGATATATGATCAGAATTTATTCAGCCACCAGATTGTGTATATGTAGTAGGTACTACAAAATGGTTTGAAAATTTCAACTGAAATTAGTATCAAGTATTACGAGTACTATAATATACATATTGTTATTACAATGGTATGTTGTTATGTTGTGCCATCCAACTGGAAATATATGACGACCACTATTATTAAGTATTAACGTGCACCTATTATAAGTAATTTATTCGGTAAGGAAAACATGTCGTTTGATTATGATTTAGGCTTTAGGGGTATTCAAATAGTATTTGCTTCATAATTTAATAATTTAAATAACATTTGTATACTGTTTGTCTGTTTACAGTCACAGGTCTTTAAATTTTTGCCACAGTTACGAGTCATTATTAGTAGTAATAACACGAACATCGCTGAAAATCTTCGTTCATGGTCAAGTTCAAAACACAAACATCTTTGTAATTTATTAGTTTATTACCATGTGTAACCATGTGTTAACCCGTAGCTAGCTCATTGCAAATTTTTGGTAGAAGAGCGGGTAGAAGGCCCGAAATCGGAGGTATAATGTTATTCCATCCACATTACGTTAACGGGCACCATGCTAATGTCATCACGTACCCGTCTAAGTCTTCCGGCGTTCAAGGCTATAAAAAATGTCATATTGATTGCTATCAGTGCGGCCAGAGTCTAGGTTCAAGGGCTTATAAAAAACATTTTGTTGATAACAATCTCAATGTTCTCAAATTGTCAAAAATGATAAAAAATATTCATAATTAGATGATGATTTAGGTTTATTATAACTGAACATTTATGAAATTTAACTCATTATCTGTGCCATTTTGAATCTGATTATCTCAAACCGTATTTCGATTTGTGTTTAAAAAATGTGTTGAACATATTCCAATTGTTTGATCGAACAATGACTAATGTTGACGCAAGTTATTGAAAATGTCTTTACATTATTATGCTGACCGAATTCTATAGCGCAAGGTAAATTTTAAGGACGAGAAGAGAGACGGCAGAAAAAATATTACTGTATTGTTTTTTTTTTAGATTTAAGTCTAAAATATGGCCATGTTTTTTATTTTTTTTATATACATCTATCGAAATCGAATTAAACATACTTAAAAGGTTAGCAGCATATTAATTGTGTAATACTGTAATATATTGTTTTTTCTATAAATGTACACTATTCATTCACGTTATACTGTATTTTACTGATGTTATGTAATATTAGTTGAATGTTGATAGCAAATTTATTTTATATTTGTTCGATTTGTTAAATAACATATAAAATAATGACCCTGTTGCATGAATGTTAAAAAAAAATATTAATTTACATTAATTGTTATATTATTTGATCAATATTTAGAAATATATACTTGCTTTATTTAAATTGATGATTAAAAATTAAGTATAATCTAATATAATAATTATGTACTTAACACAATAATATAATGCCTGTTCATAATAATAGTTATTAGAACTTAGTTGTATAAATTATAAATATTAGTCATTAGATAATAATAATATAATACTTTATTAGAGTTATTGTTTACAACACATTTTATATAAACTATATTGAATTTAGTGTATCTTGGGAGTTAGGAGATATAATGCTACCTTCAGAGTTAATTTAATTTAATATGATTATAATTTGATTTTATAAATATAAATTTTAACACTGAATTGTTAAAACTAATATTATTACAAATTTAATTTTATTAGTAATTTAATTACTAAATTGTTATCAGGTATTCTAATAAAATCATATATTTTATTTTTAGAGTAATTTTAACTTGGAAATGTGTCATCTAGGATACATAAAAAAATTACCTAACTTTTTAACCTGGAGCTTTTAATAATTTTTTTTTTAAACTAAATGTTTATATGTATGGGTTCAGTAAGACTTGAATTAAGTTAATTAAGATTATGAATTTTGATAGTTCATGTCTCTTTTTTACTTCTAAACATTGATATTCAAATTGAGCATTTCACAGATATATTTGTGTATTTAATATCTTATAAGGTGTTGAAATTAAATAAGTTATACCTCTTAAATGCATTGGTATGCACCGATAACAACTGCTATACAAAAAAATATGTAATAATGTGTTCGATCCGTAACCAAGATACGTATTTTTTAGCCAGATTAATGTATATCGCTGTTAAAAGTTATGATGATAGCAAAATTGAATAGTTTCTGGTTTTTTTACGAACATTTTACATTTTTCCGTGCGGTAAATTGTCGTTGTCCAACCGGATAAAAAAACACGGTTTAGAAAATATAGAAAATAATATTATAATGTTAGCGTAATGATCCAAAATATGTTCTAAATATATGACTTGTGTATAAAGATTGTAGTTAGTAATTTTGACTCACCTTTGACTAAATGTGGTACAGCTGTTTGCAGTGCTTGTTGAATACACGTGTTGACGCCTGGGTCATCTTTTTTGCACGCAATGAATCCTTTGGCTGAAAACAATGACAACAAAAATCTTAGTATCTAATAGGTATAAGACATGGAATGAACGAATTTATAAATAAATCATCGGCGGTCGTTGAAAATATGAAAGATGTGTTCGAGACAGACCGGGTGACGGTGTCTTGGACTACGAATATCCCACTTTTAGAATGGAAAGATATAATGTAATACAGACATATTATAGGAGAAGCTGAGCAAGGGTAGGTATAGTACCTAATTATATGCAAATGCGGGTAAGGGCAGATAGAAGCTCTGTGAACGTGCAGCATGGTGGTAAATTCAACTTACGCAATTTGACAACGGATGCGGAGGATAGAGTCGTTTTGGAAATCGCGCACAGCAGACACCACAGGGTGACCAGCGCAACGTCACATCTTATAACAGCCATGATAAATAAATATTATTATTATTATGATGATGTTTTGCGGGCGGTGTTCATTCATGCAGTGCAAAAATGATATTAAAATGTAACCGTTCGACGACAAACTTGGATCTACTGATGTCCGACCGTCGACAGAGATCTGATATATTTATATACATACTATATAGGTATATACACATACAATAGAATATACTTTCGATTTTTCGAGTAGCTATACCCACCCATATTGACCCACCAACGCCGAGTGCGTGTGTCTGCCATTATATCGGCATGCACGTCTTGACCTTATAAGTTACAAAAAATGTATTGTGTTTCATTGTCACGGGTACACCCGCCAGTCCGGTTCTATTAATGATGATTATTATTTCAGTTCGGCTGGGTGACTTCAGAAATTGGACAACTAAAAATATAATATGTCCAGGAAGACGGATATTTGGATAAAACGTAATTATATTTTATATCCAATATAATCATACCATTATTCTCATAGCCACTATAGCTATAGCAGTACAATAATTATTAAAAATCCTGTATCTCTACAGCAGTTGAAAATCTTTTTACATTCCTAGTCGAGGAACTGTAGTGTAATTTGTGACTTTTAAAAATATAGGTAAACATATTATAAGAAAATAAAATAGTATTCAGTATATTTTACAATAATAGTATTTAGTCAATATAACTATGCTTAGTAGTTATAGTAAGCATCAGGTATTGAGTAATTATTAAAAGAGATACATTCTTAAAATAGGTGCTATAATTAAATACTTCCTTATTCTACCTACAATAGAAGCCATAAGATTTCAACAACAACAGAAGCATTGCAAGTCTTTTTAATTATCCTTTATCATTAAGTGCTTTAGAATGATTTATAACGAACTGATTATACTAATATATATTTTTTATTTTCAGAGAATACAATTAAATAACCCATTTAATTTGTTTGTGACTAGTTACTATTAAGAACAGATAGTTTTGTAAAATGTTATTTATAATAAATTATTAATTACATAAATGATAATATTTTTAAAATTGCTGCGCATAAAGAAAATTATTTCACATTTTCTCATGGTTTTAGATCGTGCTAATCAAAATGAAAAACACATAATAATCATATAATTTAACTTTACTTCGACTCTAATGGATTTGGACATTTTTTAAAACTATTTATAACTAAACTGTCTGTACATCATTATACATGACGTATTGAGTTTCATAAATATAATAATTCAATTTTTAAAATATTAAATTGTCATACTTAAACACTTAAGAAGTGTTCAAGTATCTATTATACGAATACAAATACAATAAAAATCAAAAAAATACATTTTTTTTGTAAAATTTTACAGTTGAAACAAATTACCAGAACTCAATCATTTAAATATTTGCTTATCATAGAAATATGTGCAATGTAAAATATTTATTAGGAATTATCATATTTCATCCGTTTATATAAACTACTTATGTACCGAGCAAAGTATACTAAGTACATATTACACTGTCCGAAATAAATATATTTGTATGAGATATTGCTGAACATAAAATGCAGAATACTAAGTAGATACATTAGTACATTATGTAGTTATATATTTATTTCTTAGAATTTGTTTACGTTTTTTTTTATTATTACTTATAAAGACTATTATTTTTTTTTCCAAACAATGCTACTGAAAATAATATATTATGCTTTTATACATTACTATATAAGTAAGTAAATATATAGGTAGGTACAGTATATTAATTAATTGGAATGTCTGTTAACCCTTGTTAGTTGTTCTTGATGTAGTGCAAATATTTTAGTGAATTTTTATTTAATGTGATGTATAATATGACTAACGGCCTCTCCATTACCATAATTTACAAAAAAAAATGTAAGATATTGTCTGATTTAAAAAAAAATTTGGTTGCCTACTCATTCTCATGTACCTATTATAAACCTGATACCGGTCGAAATCAATCGTTCAAAATGTATCTCCCCACCACGTGACTTTTACTTACTACTATAGTTACATAATATGCAATGTTAGCACATAATGTCTACCAGTAACCCATAAAAAAATTCAAATAAATATATTGAAATTAATAAAAGGGGGAAAGTAGGTAATCTATCTGCTGTACAGTATAGGTGTCGTTGCATACGAAAATCGATTCTAAGCGATGAAGGTCTGTCAACCTATTTTACTAAGTATTTTTTTAATGATATATTTTAACTCCAGTTATTGTAATGTTTATTTTACAATTAGTAATACAGTAAATTGAATTGATTTTTGCCAAACACATCTCATTTATTTTATTATTATTTATTAAAATAGTATATATTTATTGAATCATATAATATTATCATTATTCGTTTTTGAATCTATTCAGGCGTATTCTGAGAATAGTTCCATGCTATAAATAGGTAAGAGTATAAAAAATAATCTAAGTGTCACTGTGTATAAAATTATGAAAATATAATAAAATTGTTTACTTTTAATTAAAAGGACGAACTAGATTCAATTTTCCACCAGAAACCACCGTCAAAGTTGAAAAGCGAAGTATTTTTACTGTTCCAAAAAAATGAAAGCCTCTTATTTCCAACTCTAGTAGAACCCAGTTGCGTAATGAATGGAGGAGTCAGGTCTGCTGTGTGGAGGTGCCCGCAGAATTCAATAGACATTTTGGACCGTATCAGTTTTGTCATTTTTTATTGGTATAAATACTTGTAGAAAACAATTTATCATGTTTACTTTCTGCATCACTTACAATTTACTATCGTCAATGAACTTAAATTTGCTAAGTTATACCTATGTAACGAACATTTCATTGCTCGGTGTATGGGGCACTCACGTTTTTCGATTTACATTATTATGATACCTTCTGGCTTCTAGTATAATAAATTAGATAATCATGAAATAATATTTCTTCTTACTTATAGCTTAATTTAATATTGCATTATTACTTATGGTGTTACTTTTAAACTTGTTTATATTGTGTGAAAATGACAAACTGTCAACGACATCATGAAAGTTGGTGTTTTAAGATTCTACACTGCATGATTGAGTGTATGTTTATGAGTTAGGCACCAACGTTATTGTTAAATTACTATAATGTTTTTAATTAGTTTTAGTTTCTAAGAAATAAGACAGATATTGTCATAATCTATGGAGAGATTCAAGGTATAGGCAGGTACTGCAATTATAACACTCTTCTAGAATTAGAAATCGTAAATACCTACTTATATAGCAATGGTAGACATGAGTGTGTACAACGAAAATACAATATTTATTTTTGCTGTAATTATATTATAATATATTAAAATGTTATTTATAATGTAAGTTTATAGTAAAGAATTACCTACCTACCAACGTGACATAATTTACTTTGAAGTTTGAGAACAAGAACGAGGAAGTTAAATTCACCTAGGTACCTATTTAGTTTTTTCGTTTATATTTAATGGTTTTAATATTACTCTGTCTTTTTTGTATGAATAACTGCTTGGTCACTTAATGATTAAAGTATGTACAATTTTGATTTCTCACTCGCCGTATATTATGTTGTGATTACTTATTGTGATTTCCTGCCAACATTAAAAGTTATTTAGCAGTGCGATATCGTTGTGATAACACTGTCATTATTTATTTTATATTTTATAGGTCTATTATAATCTATTTTGCTAATACACCTATTAACAAACAAATAATAAAAAAATTTTATTATAATGTAGGTGTTGGTATAAAAAACTTGAATTAGCCACGGAAAATTATCCCTTGTATTGGTTATAACTAAAAAGTATATATTATATTTGTTACAAGTTACAGAAATATTATGTGTACAGTGTATATGCAATATACTTAATTCTAGTATGGATTAAGTAAAGGTTAGATAGCTGAAAAGTGATGAGACTTGGCAAATTTAGTTTATGAAAAATAATATGCTGAACTATTATAAACATTATAAATCATGTAGGTACAAGCCACTTAGACTAGTTATTTGATCAACTTTAACTACTATCAACCTAAATTACTTACTATATAATTAATAATTATTAAGAAATTAAAACATACAATTCATCATTAGGTTAGAAAAAAATGTGTAAATAAGATTTTATCAACAATATCAAAGTAAGACCTAAATCCTACTGCTGAACAGGCACAAATCCAGAGCATAGATCTGGGGAGGGGATAAGCATTTTTTAGTTTAATCATTCATATAATAAATAAATTATTGATTATACATATAGTTTCTATCAAACACATACAGGGTGTTCCGTGAGGATTTACTCATTGCGATATCTCCTGAAATAATGTAGATATCATAATTCTGGTTTTTTATTAAGACTCACAGAGATAAGCATTACAAATAATTCATGTTTTAATTTTTTTTTATGTTTCGGTAAAAATGTTAAAAAATATATTTTTTAAATTAATTATTTAAAAAAAAAATTGAAGATGGCCATTTTGTAGAGTCCATTTTTCTGCAAATATTGACGTTTCAACATTTTAATTTTATTAATCTCCTAATAACTAAAGTAGCTATTTATACATTAAAAAAAAAAAAATTATCAAATAAGCGTAGTGTAACCACTGGGTGACTCCTCTCATCACGTTTTCATGAAAATATTTTCTAATATCACATATTCTTATTGTCCCTAAAGGAACAGATTGTACATACTTTATAAAAAAAAATTTAAAAAAAAATCTCCTGATTTTTAATCAATTTTTTTAGTTAATAGGTAAAACAGCAAAAAACCGGGTCTCGTACTGGCGGCGAGTCCCCCTCTACGGCTAATGGGTATATCTTCACGCGACACTCTGTGTACCTAATAGAAATACATTATATCTATGCTTCTAATTATAGTACGAAAGTAATTATAGAATTTAAAAAAAAACTGGAGAAATAATATGTCTGGGGGCTTTGTCCCCCCCTGAATTCATCCCTGCTGCTGAAAAATTTCAATCAAAGAATTCAGAAATCACTTCTTGTTGCATGCAAGATCAAAATGACGAATTCAAGATTTAATATTAGTGAAAATCTGGTTAAATGATTCGTATCCTTCTCAACTTCAACACTTCAGAAATGTAAGATAAGACGTGTCTAACCGTTTTCTTATTTTTTTATTTTACTATACGCACGCATGAAAAACAGAAATGACAAAAACACATGCTATTCACCTTTTACATCTATCAAATATTCGATTGGTAGTCAAAATAGATTCTTATCCAATATCAAATATACCTTCACGAGAGACATGGAATAAAAAAACCTTAAAAAAGATTTTATATAATTTTTTTTTAAACATTTATTTGAATAAATTATACAATCTGTAACATGTTAACAATAAGCATATGCTCGTAAGATATTATTGGCAGTGAATGCTTGAGGGAGGGTTACCTTACAGTAACACTCTACAATATAATTTGTTAGGCTATTTTACATACGTAATACTAATACATATATTAAATATTTTTTGTTCTTGTTTTATTTAATATTATTTAAGTTACCAGTTTAGCTATTTAAATGGTGACACCAGTGCCTTTTAAGTGTTCTCGGTGGATTACCAGGAATGTTTGCTGAGTTAAGTGCAAGAATTAGTGGATTCGGATGGTTCATAGCGGAAATGCTTGTAAGAGGAAGTGGCCACATCACAATAGGTAGTTCAAGATCAGAGTATTACACACTAGTTCGATACACAGAAGGGTGCGTTAGTAATTATACGAAGTGATATGGATTGGAACGTTTATGTTTTGTAAATATTTAATTTGTTTGTAGGTCCCCATTATTTTATACCAAGTGGCCCAAATGGGTCTCAGAAGGGTTTTGTAAAGCAGCAATTTATTACTTAGGTTTAGTTTAGAAAGTTTACCTAGCAGCGCGTACAGATATTTTTGTCTAAAGTCTAGTGAGAGACGTTTTTATTTTATATGTTCGGTCCAAGCCAACCGTTTGTCAAGGATAAGGCTCAAATATTTGACATTAGTAACCGGTGGTATCATTTTATTTGGCAGAGAAACCGAAAGAACTACGCCTTGTCTGAGGATAAAAGTTGGGTGTGAAGACTTTTCATTGTTTATTTTTATTTCCCATTTTGAATACCATATTTTCGTGTCGTTTAGATGATTTTGCAAGCGTTGTCTGGCAACAAAAAGGTTGTCATTAGAAGTAAAAATGATTTTGTCATCATCAAATTCGGCTATTGAGGTAAAAGGAGTAGGTTGGTTAGCGGAGCATATGTTATAGAGAATTGGGGATGAAATAGCACCTTACGGTACAACATTCAGGATGGGTGGTTAGATTTGAGAACTCTGGGCCTACTTTAGTCACAAAGTGACGATTATTTCCCAGATAAGATTTTTTTAAAATAAAAAGTAGAAAGGGGGCATATTAATTATTGAAAAACAAATTCGATTAATATTAGACATTGTCATAAGTAAACATAGCAAACATAAACATAAATAAATAGGATAATTTATAATATTATAAACATTTATTTTATAGAAGTAATAAGTAATGTATTCTGTGAAATATAACTTATAAGGATTTATTTTTTAAATACCTGCAGATAGGCTGCAAGTTAATACCGTGGTAGCTATAGTTGTTATGGAATTCTTTGTGTGGAAACATATCGTTTAATAATATGCCGTGTTGGTATTATATTCTTTTATTTAAAAAATCGACCTGAATTCAATATTATAAGATTATTATAGAGAGTATAATGTAAGATGACCACGGCTTAAAATAGTTTATAGTTTTAATATTCTAACACGAAGATAGCGTTAACAAATCGACAATCACTATTGTTCTTACAGCGCCACACTATTTTATGTTTACCCTATTCAGTTTTCACATATAATTTTATAATATGTTATAGATTTAATATATATTTTGTTTCTTTGAAAAATAAATAGAATAATGAATTTAGTTAGTATTTACTAACTCAATATTCAATCAATCTAGAATTTCATCGACTTTAATGGAGCTTTCAAGTTTCAACTTATATACACATGACCATATACGGTCATTAAGTATTATAACGGGTAGGTACCTATCTAAATATTATATATACATATGAACACATGCCCTATAAGTCTATATCCAATTATTATTTTGGGTATATTTAGATAGTTATTGGCATATTAAATTCATTTCATATCATACTAATAAGGATTTAGTGGTTTCTAGTTTTACTAATGGTTTAGGTACTCATTTGTGATATTTCGATGCTATTAATATGTCTAGAGAGATTACATTATTATTATTAGATTTCATCTTTAAAATTTCATGTTATGAGTAGAAATACATTTTTGGTATTTTGTTTGGTGATGTTAAAGTACAATAATTTGAGATTGAAATTAAATAAAACAAATTATTACAAAATCGAGTTGATACTCGAAGTTTATTTATTTAACACGAGGTAAAAAAAAAAAAAATATATAAAATAAATTAATAATATATGTCAGATAATATAAATAAGAATCCTAATGCTCTATTCAAGAAAAACTTGGTTGTAAGGTACTCTAGTAAAGAATTGTTGTGCAACTCCAGAAAATGCGGCAGCCAAGGCGTTCTCAAAATTGGTTTGCAGTTCAGCTAATATATCTTTCCAATTTTCATTCAGGAATACATTCATGTTGTTTCCTGTAATATTAAATATGATATTTTACAAACGTTCAGAGTCTTATAGAGTTAATTTATAATATTGAATTCAAAATGTTAATACACCTACACTTTATACACCATATACATATAATATATACATATACATATAATCTTTATTGTAAATATACAAAAATTTATGTCGTAATAAATTTACTAACCGAGAGCTTTGTCTCCTTTGAATAAGTTGTCCAACTTCAAATGGAGTCTGGTTGTGGTAAAGGTTAATTTAATGTCCTTAATATCCACATAGGTGTTACCGTTTCTTACAACGGGTTTCAAATATACGTTTATCTTGGCTCTGAGGTTGTCTGTAAAATAAAGCTCAAAATTAACGACTTATATTTTAAAAAGAAAAAAATATGTGTACATACCAAGGCTAATTTTGGAGAGACCGTCACCGATAATTGGTAGGATGATAACTTTGCCTTTGAAATCGTAATTTCCATCGAGCGTAATAGGTTTGTCGAAGTGTACGTCCAATGTAATATTATTGTTATCCAGATCGGCACTGAAATCACAGAAATCATTTTTTGTGTCCGCTTATATAAAAAAATATGTTGTGTACACTTACTAGATTTCATCAATTTGTACTGTCCCAATGTTTGATATGTCTAAATCCCTGAAGTTGAGCTTGATGCTGACGGGCCCAGTACCTTGGTCTATTCCCAATTGCGTTATACGAAGTGGATCAACTGGGTATATTCCCAAACTAGGCACGCCTAAAATGAATGAATAAATATAAAATTCAATTTTAACAAAATATAAAACAAATAATATGAGCTTACCTTTTACTAAATGTGGTACGGCCTTTTTCAGAGAATTCTTTATACATTCGTTTAACTTCGGGTCGCTTTTTTTGCACTGTACAAAACCTTTTGCTAAAATATAAATTAAAACATTTGGTTAGGTTAATACATATAAATATAAAAATTTATATTATCTAATGTACAAAAGAGTGAAGTCGTGCAGAAATGTAATTGATTTATTTGCTGCATTTGAGCACACCAATTTCTAACTAAAAATAGGGTACAATTATAATATATTATGTAGATATATGTTCATATTGGACATGGAGGTTCGACATTTAAAAAAAAAATATTCTGTTCTGTAGTTTTAAGAAAAATCATCGACTAAATGAAAATAAAAGTTTGTTTGTGTACAAAAACAATAAGCTAATGACAATAAAAATTATCATAATGATGCAATATTAGTTAGTAATTAGTATATAAAAAAATAAAATAGTAAAATATTGTGCAGGTATTTGATTATAAATATATTGACAAAATGAACATATATTATATTAAGTGGACCTCATATTCGGATGTACTCGTATACTAATGTAATAGGATGTATACATGTATACTATACTAGGTACACAGATATATTGGTGCATATAATAATTGATTATCACAAAATGGATATTTTAGTAAAAACATTATTCTGACTATGTTATTTCTAAAAAAAAGTTCATGTTTTTTTTATTATAACTTTGTGGAGAAGTATTTATTTATATTCATCTTCGGGTGATTATATAATCTTAAAAATGTAATAATATATTTTTATGATGTCGAATTATATTTTTCTAGTATTTAACTATAGAGACTTTGACCTGGGAACCTTGAAGTAATATACCACAATTAAGGGGGCTGAACGTCACAAATAAATGTATGTCAAGACTCAAAAATATTTAAATATCGGTAACCTTGTAATACAATCCTAAGTTGCGGAAATAAAATGGAAAAAAAAATTACCTATTTTGAAAAGTATAAATTGTTTATTATTTTTATAGTAGTTAAATAGTTAATAGTATAATATTATGATAAGAATAATGATTAATCAATACAAACAATTAAATAAACAAAGTTTAAGGTTCCATTTGAATAAACAATATAGTGATACAATTTATTTTAGATAATATAATACTCCTGTATATAACATTATAACATATGTTTTATTTTTTATTTTATTGTATTTTTCTATTTCCTAATATTGTATAAATACTTTTAGTTTGTAAATAACACTAGGCTAATAATATTTGTAATTGAAGCCTTTAATCAAATGAAAAAAATAATTTATTTTAGTTTTTCATAATATATTTTATTCCAATAAAAATGAATAATTGTCAAATCGTTGTTCTAAATAAATTTAAAATTTAAATGATTTGGTTTAATTAAAGATTTTTCACTAAATAAATATAAATACTTATAATTTATATGTACATTTTTTTTAAGCGCATGTTCAGTAAAAAGATACTTTTATTATTTTTTTATTTTAAATGTTGAAAAAAACTTTTAACGTTTAACATAAATATGTTGTATGCCTGGATACATATGTTGGTTGATTTCTCGTAAAGTTTTCGTTGCCGTGGTTACTTATTAACAAAAACATATTTTACAATATAGAGTACCAGTGTATAAAAGAAAGTATAATAATATTAATAATATTTTTAAAAAAATAGTTTAACTTATAATTTCATCTGACCTTGAAAAACCTTATACGTTTGATATGACAAATGTTATATAAAATTACTTCTCAGTGAGTCAGCATCGTCGATATTGCACGAAAATATTTATCTATCTTAAAATATGACCAGGGAATTTTTAGCTAATTTTAATTTCAACACTATCATATTGAATTGTTCTTGGTTTAATCATACATTGAAATATAATGTAACCAATGACTTATATATTTTGTTAATACTTGTTATTTACTTTTTTTAATCACACGTATGTTGTACTGAATTAGTTATTTAAAATATGTAATATATGTATGTGGATTTTAAGTGTGTTTTAAACAAAAATAGGTAAAACTTATTTTTAATATACTTTATGAAAATATATTGTTTTCATGGCTATATTCTAGTTTATCTAATCGTCTTGTTTTTGACACATGATAGTACTAAAAATATTAGTTCTATGTGTTTAGAGGATAATTTCATAATGATAATAATCAATTACTATTTCACATGAGTGTAGTGAATTAGCTTGTTTTTTTACGCAATATATGTGCGTGCATAAAACTACAGGTCGTGTTAATTTCAAAGGAGTTGATGTCCTATGATTTAGATTTTATAGCTTAAACATTTAAATGATCTTGAACATATAGCCCTTTCGAAAAAATATTTTGTAATTATTACTCAATCAAACACTTCTATATTTTGTTGTAACTATTATTATAATTACTATTATTTTAAACTTTATATTCTAAATTATAATTGAACAACAGATAATTTACTAGCTCTATAAGTTTAAAATTTGATAGTAATTACAGTTGCACACGCATGAAATCTTTAATTGCATACTGGTAAGTATCACTGTAGAAAAAAATTGTAAAAACTAAAATGTTATGATTTATTTCTGTACGAGGATAATCCATAATCGTACCGTTGAAATGTTTTAATATCTTAAAATTTAATCCTAAAGTCTTGCGAAATGTAGAAAGAACCTACGAGTTTAAGTAGAAATTATTTCTTAAACGATCTATTGAGAAATTAAAAATATGTAAAAAAGTGTAATTGTTTATTTGGAGGTACCCAACCGATTTGTACCTTTTTATTTTGAATTTAAATTGTTTTTAAATTAAAAAATCTTAAGTTCAATATAATATGAAAACTATTTAGATTTTGTATTATTCGTATTGGATTTATGTTCAATACTCACGCAATTTAACAGCGGTT
Organism: Myzus persicae; assembly: GCF_001856785.1. Lineage (NCBI taxonomy): Eukaryota > Metazoa > Arthropoda > Insecta > Hemiptera > Aphididae > Myzus > Myzus persicae. Next base: position 194,415 of record NW_019104222.1, read on the forward strand.
GGAGCGGCTAAAGCGATCCCAAAGACGCACACAAGACAGCAGGCAATGTTCATAATATTGGCCATCATATTGTGCGTGTGTATTTTAGCGAAGTCAAAGGAAATTTCTGAATGCTCAACAGAGGGCTATGCTTGACACGGAGCCCGGTTACACATTGACCAATTGTGTGCTGTACGTCCATTTTATTGGATTCACAAAGGCATCGTCCCCCCTACCTTTTTGGCAACTGTCCTCCACATTGCTACCACTCAACTACGCAGCTACCCAGAGTATAGAGTACCGGAAGGCAGCTGACTTCGTCCGTGTGTGAACGAGTTTATTAGCCTTGTATATTAGCAGAATTATTATTTTCGTTCTTCTTATTATTATTATCATTGTTATTACCATCATAATTTGCAGCCAAATAATAGTAAAAAATAATAACGATTATAATATTTTAAAAAAAAAACAATAATTCCCATTAGGTTTACAAAAACATTATAAACTAATATATAAGGATAATTTCATTGATTGTTTCAAACTTTCTATAGAGTCATCCTAAGTCCTAATCTTTACCAATTGTGAACATGACTCTCGGGTCAAGGTATATAAGTTAGGTATGTGATTCTATAATTTTGCACACCCGTCGAAATTTTCTTGAAAGAATGCCGCTGAAACATACACTAGTTAAAATTGTCTATAGAAAAATAAAATAAACACGATTGAGTAACAATCATAGCTAGTTCCTTAGTATGTTTTTAAAGAATAACAGAAGTTGTTTTGTATATATTTATGAAGAAATCTGTTGACCAAGAATATGATTTATCTGGTATAATAACATTATAATACTTGGTTAATAATCTTCAAGTTTTTAATCAATCTTATTTCACTTTTAATCATATGATTGTAACACAATAACTTCACAGATTAAAAAATCCTATAATTAATATTCATTAAAACCGGAAAAATTATTTAAAATCTACAATTTTAACTTTAATTTATATAACAAATAAAACACAAGTTTATTTTGAATAGTTAAATATGCAACATTTTGTTGTGCATTGGGTCGACTGTGTTTTATTTTATAAAATTAAGTAGTTTTTGAATATTATCTTCTGATAAATTGTCGAAGTTTGTGTGTGGGTATTTTTATTACTTGGAACTTGAATATAAGGTTAGTTAGTTAAATTCTTACTACGATTTAGATGTATCTAAACATTTTATTTTTTTTGTTATAATTCAAGATATTGAGAAATTATCAATTTTTCAAGTATTTCATTTCCTGACTAAACTGTATGTCACAATATATTATGAAACTTTAAGATTTTTTTGAATTATATTTTTTGTTTCAGGTATTAAATAAACAAGGATGTAAGGTTTGCAATTTCATTACAAGGTTATTCAAATCATATTCAGTGAAGATATATTTTTTAAAGAATATTTTTTGCTTTTAAATTATATTGGTGAGCAATTAAAATGTTAAAAAAACACCATCTAGGAAACCGAGACTTGCTAAACATGCAGTATTGTTGAATTCTATCATTATGCGATCGGTTTAGTTTTTTTTATTATTTCCATAATACTACTTTCAATATATTTTATGGATATATGCAACAAGAAAATGTGTTAAAACCTTATAAAAAAACATGAAAGAAGTCTCCCCGTCGATAACACCGGTTTTAAATTGTAAATTTTAATAATGAGATTCTGACTGGTGAGCGAAGACTCCGCTGAGTCCGATTTAAGAATCTTATTAAATGTAGGATATACACATATATACATGATATATTATAAAATATTACATACAATGCGCATAGGTTGTAACTTATAAAGTTATAACTACAAAGCATTAAAACATGACACGTGTCAAAGCGTGTGTTACTATATTGCTTAATACGGTGTGTAATAAAATTGATCTGTTGTCATGACTCTACAATGTGAATCGGATATATGGACGGATGATTTACCAACCATTCATTCATTTGATGTAGAAAAACCGTGTCAATAGAAATCACCGTGGGGATGATAAACATAGTTTACCGTTCCTCGTCCGTTTCTGCTATAGTACATAATATTACTAATACGTCGGCGAAACGAACATCAATCATTATGCAGAGTGCAAAGGCGTGTGCGGGAGAAAAAGCAGCCTTTGCATCAACCTCGCACTTTGAATCGTATGCGACCACACACCGTGTACCTACGTGGATTTTCGTGTTTGGTATTTACCAGTAAACGAGAAAAGTAAATGGAATAATTTAAAACCTAGCTAGCCGAGGCGGTTCGAAAACCGCCCATGCCCGGGCCCACCCTGTTTTCAAATAGTTTCAAAAAAAAAAAAAAAAATAATAATAATAATATGTACCTACGTCTACCTAGGTATATAAATGAAAAAATGTATAACCGGGCCGGTCGTACATTTCGATCCCGGGCACGCCTCTGCGTCCATGCATACCAAGGGGCACGTAGTGTACCATGTGCAAATATCGTCGTAGGTATACACAACGTCGAAATATTCGTAATTCGATTCTGAGTCAAGACCGAGATGATATAGGTACCTATACATGTGTGCCTCTCCGGAAGAGGAAAAGGCAAACATCGATGCATCAAACGTGCCGTCGGTCAGTGTCGGTGTCCGTGCTCGCGGCTGATGTGTTGATACTCGAAGTCAGGTGTTATTGGCACAGCGGCGATAAAAGTACCCGAACGCCGTCGGCATACATATTAATAATAATGCTATTATATACGTAGGGAATATAATATTGCCATTCGTGACTCTATCGGAGCCGTTTCATAACAACGAATTCAGTACACATACTGGTAATACCATTGCATGTTTATTGTATGCAAACACTGTAATATTAGTAATGATAATATTTCAGTATGAAAAATACCAACGGAAACGCAAACACGATAACAATATAATATTATAAAGTAACACCGTCCGTGTAAACGGATATTTTAAACGGAGTGTAAAGTTCATAAATTGGTTACCTATCTCTGTAAGTGAATGTGTCTATATAGTGGGTATATAGCATAATGGTATGTGTTAACTATTCACGATTTATACAGTGTAGATATGTTTATTCCCGTCGACATTTTTTTACTACTTCATATTTTTGAAACACGGTCTCAGAAAACAATCTCGCACTGTATAATATGTATTTCACAGAGATCAAATAAATGTAATAGGTAATACTAACTTATCAACAATTGTGATATTTTTTAGCTTACCCAAATTCAAAATAAAAATTCTATCCCTCGTCGGGAAAGTCATTGGAATATTGGATCACAAACATACTATTATTATGCCTTTTATAAATTGCAAGGAAACAAAAATAATAACTTTGTTTAGAGCTGTATATTATTAATTCGTTCTTTATGGTAGGTATGTGTCAACAAATTATGTCCCGTGATGCTACTGATAGCAAACATAACAAAATATAAACTATTTATACACTATTTACGTGTTCATCAAAGTCATCACAGTTACTCATTATGATTGTAACAAAAATGGAGTCTTACGAATTTCAGATAGATTCACAGACAAAGACATGTTCGTGTCAAAAAATGTAATTATTGTTTCGTGTTTCTTAAAAATATGAGATAGTTGATTTGCACTGTTGACTTATGTAAATATTTTAATAGTTGATAATTTCTTAGACAGGAGATGGAGTATTATACATGAGTTTAACGAGGACAAACACGGTGGAATACACAGTACGGCCCAATGTCTGCATACATATTATGTATTATTATTATTTATGTATAGTACACATGATACATCGGATGATCCATTTAACGGAGACTCTTATTATATTTACATAATATAATATTATTTTTAACATACATTCAAATTAATAAAAAACAAGATTTTTTAATTAAATGTGGTACAGAATAACCTGATAAAGTTACTACTGGTCTAATTAATATTTAAACATTTTTTAAAAATATAATTTATAGATGCTTGCGGTACAAGTACAGCATACATTTTAATTTTTATATTTAATACTGAAAATAAACATTTTGTGTCTTAATTCAAGTTTTTTATGTATAATTTAAAAATGGCCAATTTGTAAATCTAATTTTTATGAGCATTTTCATAGTAAAATGTTTATTTAAGTCAAGTGCCTACTTTATTTTTATAATTTTTTTGGAGTCAATTAATTCAAAACTTAATAACTTTTTGATAATTTTTCATTTCAGGTCTTTTTGATTCATCCCATATAATATAAAAGTTTAATTTTTAACTAGTAGTTTATGAGTTATAATTATTTAAGCCTTAATGTTTTGATCATCAGAGTGAAATGGCAGAGAGGTATGCTTTAGTCCGCTCAACTAAACTTTAATTTTGTTTGGTAACGAACTACAGTAATCAAGTAAAAGAAATATTTTCAAAAACGTTAGCGTTTTCTGAAATAATGAGTGCTTTGGTTCCTATGGATCACTCCGTGTATATTGTATATGTATTAAATACTAAGTATACATAAGTCGTACTTACTATATAAAACACCCGATTTATTGTGGGGTCCATCTTAAAATGATCGAATACGTATGTATAGTATTGTATGTAATTGCACGTGTACATTGCACTATACTTCAGTCGATAAGCGAAACGTAATAAAATTATCAGGTTATTTATATCGGGGTCGAAACTGAAATCATTGTGAAATGTACTTCGTATACTTAAAGGTAGTTGGCCCGCAGATGAACGCACTAGTGATATTATAAAAGGGTATTTTGATGGTACAAATATTGTTTCTCTGTTAATCGATCAGTATATTATATGCTTGGTAGTTAGGGAGGGGGGGGGGACTAACGTTGGTGTGTTTAGTAGCGAAACTATACATACGGTGAGAGCTGTCTACTGTACTCGGGCTGCTGGAACATGACTTCGGGCATCAACTATTCAGCCCGAAGGAATGGTATGGTTAAATAGTAGGTATTCGTCGTTCAAATCAGATGGAAAAATCAGTAATACCTATTGGATTATGTGGCGCGATTGCAGCTTGCTGTGGAGGACGAATAGAAAATGTCGTCTGCGTTTCGACAAGGGCCTTATAGTCTGCGTGGATGAATTCTATTCCACCTACGATAGATGCACACTATACATAACATCGATTATTGAATCTCAATCAATATGCTCCGATATTGTACATACATTCCTAGATTGGATCTGAGCCTGGCGGATACCCATGCACTTTTATCGCTTTGAGTAAATTCGATTACACTCACGTCTCAGTTAACACGGGCAGCTGACTAAACTTGGGCAGATAATAAAGGCTCCGTATTAGTACATTAATACATCGACGTATCAACATTCAACGCATATTATAATATTATCAATAGACGAAAACGCAGTAACTGTGTTGGAGAACTCACAAGTCCGTGTAAATATTAATATGTTGTCTGACTAGGATGATAAGAACGGCCGAGCTCGTTTAAGTACATAAATCCGTACTCACGATATGTTTTAAATACTAACTCGAGTGTCCCAAATTGTTAATCCCAACCTTTGCTGTCCTCAAATATGTTCCTCTTATCCTGGAGTAAGAACAAATTACATATTTTCTATTACTCTACCTGACATAATTAAATATTTAGGAATAAACCTAGATAAACAATTAAATGCGACCGGAAACAGTGGCACGGTCACATAGGATATAATGTCACAGCAAAAGAACGTCACACACCCATATTTTTGAAAAGACAATTTTAACAACTTGTAAATAAAGAATGATACTTCATAGTTAAAATATATTTGAATACGTTTGTAAGTGTTTCCATTGTAGGTATGACATCTTCTCTATACAATGATTACAATGTAGTATTTATTTATGTGGTTGCGGCTTATAGATTGGTTTGAAACTTTGAACCACTTCTGATATGTGATGCTGAATAAACGTTTTTTCAAATATTTTTGTTGATAACTTATAATTTAAACAATAATAACAATAATAACACGACGTGCGTGTATTTGAAAATTGTTCATTTTCACGGACGGGTGTACACATTAACAGATTAGCTTACGAGGTTCTTATATTATACTTGAACTGAAATACACGAAGTGTATTGTATCCATTTTTCCACAAGCCGATTGCCTAACCTCGGTCAGATTTGTCGGCAAAATGATAGGTACCACTGGAATCGACGTGCCCCTGAGCTGAGGTACACTAAAACCAAAATAGGTAGTTACACCGTATGCCGTATTATAAAATTGCTAATTTTTTCCCTTTCAAAGTCAAGTAACACAGCTAATTACAAATAAAAACGGATTTACCCGAACAAACTCTATTTAACAGCTATAATAGAATAATTTCTTCGATAATGTACCGGTTTTACTTCGTTGATAGTTGATTTCATTGATTTAATATAATTAAACGAAAAAAACTTGATACTCAAAAAAATATTTACTAATTAATAATTTAAAATTCGTTGATACTATATAAAAAAAAATCAAAACACCATAGAACGCTATTCGATATTTTACCTTTATGAGTCATAAATATATTTTTATTTATAAGTAAGCATGAGAACAAAAACCTTACGAAAAATCCGTCAGATCTTGTTTGCAACCCAAAAACATATTGTTCACGTTAAAAATATTAATAAAACTACTATACAGAAAAACGTGCCATTCCCTTATGATAAACATTTGGTCATTCTATTACAAATTATTATTGAATGATGTGCAGGTAATCACACACCATTGGTATTCTACACTAGGATTACGTGGCGTTATTATTAATATAAAATATCTAACATTTTATGACACCTATATTGTGCCTTTAATGTTTTTTTCGCGTATTTTTGTTTTTACAACATTTAAACATTCATCTAGTCAATGTTAATAATAAAACAAATTCGTTCTGTTGCGTTGAGGCTATTAGGTCAAATATAATAGAACAAAACAGTTTTAAAACAATTGCAGAGAATTTTACTGCGTTTTATGCAAAATCTCCTAACAGTAGTATAGTGTACATATCGACAAAAACAAAAATGCGTAAACTGAAACTATTTATCAACAGTGACGGAGTTTGCGTCAGACTATTAAAGACAACACATAACTGTACATACCGCATACCTATCGACGTTATCCAATTATAATAGCCAGTGAGAGAAATTCTTCAACATTTATTATGTTGCACGAGGATAAGAAGTTTAGATGGTTAGTTTAATTTAAATTGGTCGTAGTAATAATTTGCATGACTTTATGGGCTAAAAAATCAAATGTTTCAGAATAACTAATATCTAATTATAAAGCAATCAAAACAAAATTATTTTAGAACATTCTAGGAACACAACACGTTTGTTGTATATGTATATCTCATCTAAAACTGGTTTTTACAATTCAATATCTATGAGGTAAACTCATGACAGTCTTGAAGGTTCTTTTTTGCAGGGATTAAAAAGGTTTTAATTTGCCGGCTTCAAATTTGATTGCATATTTAAAAAAGTAAAAAATAATTTTCGTTCCTTAATTATTTGATAGGTAACATTTTTAATATTATTATTTTAAGAAATCTGCAGTCTATTACTAGTTTGATGTTTTAGTTTAAAGTAAATTATTGAGATTCTTTTTTGAAATGTATTATAGTCTTATACCTTATATAGCTTATAGTTTGTACCTAACCACGATTTTATAATACATATTATTATTGAGAGATAGAAAACAGATCTTACAAAATATAGTTTTTTCCTTAGAAATAGTTAGAAACTCTTTAAAAACCAATCAATACAGTTGGAAATTTTTATTTAAAGTTACCAATTCTAATAACGTTGTTAAAAGAAAAATTTTTAATCGGCAATAGTAATAGTTTTGTTTTTGTTTTTAAAATATTGTAATTTGTGTTTCTAATTCTAATATCAAATTTGTAAATATTAGGTTACTAAATAATAGCATTAGACTACGGGGTTTTTCTTTTAATGTTTTCTGAATTTTTTCTATGATTAACTTTATTTTTTAAAGATTTTCTTAAACGTTTTGAATCTCTGGTTCCTTGAAGATCAAGGCATGCCAGATCGAATTCTCTTGACTGAAAAATTAGATTTGTCAGCATTTGCACAAAATGTTAAGTATAAATGTATAGTAAATATACAACATTATATACATGGTATAAAGCACATACATACGTAGGTATTAAATATACAATTTACAATTCCAAAAGTGGTCGTATATATACATTCAGCCACTCTCGTTGTTGACAATTATGTGACAAATGTTATTATGTAGTACCGATGCTTAATGAAAATAACCATGATATAATTCTTGATAATTTCCGTTGGTAGGTAGGTTCCCATATTAAATGGAAAATATGTAAGAACAATTTATTTTCAAGGCCAAATTAAATAATTCAAGTTGAACTCCATAACATAGAAAATTATATCCAAACAATGTATTCTGTTAAAAATGGTTATGGAGGATGTATAATTTCCGTTGTAAGTGTATGACAATGATTCTGATAACTTAGGAAAAATCACAATTTCAAATATCTATTTGATATGATCGATAATATTATAACTAAAATACCACTAATGTGGTAAAATTATTTTACCACAAGGAAAAGTCTGCTAATGTTTACTTTTGCTACACATTTTGAAGTACTCAGATAATCTTCTAATGTTTACACTAATGGGACATTTCATAATAAACAACTTTATACTATCCGTGTATTGCAAAATAATTTTTATATTTTTTATGTGTATTATTTTTAGACTTCAAAATCAACTACAAGTAAATAGAAATGTGGCTTATAATATTGTAAAATTGTGTTTGAAATCGACTGATACAATTAAGCAATTACCATTAGCTAATAAAAATTAAAATTAAAATTAAAAGAAAAAAAACGTCAACAAACAATTCTTAACCAAGTCAACAATGATGATTTGAAGTTAGTTCTAATCTTGTCATTGCGATGGAAATGTATGAATGAATGTTTATTTTTTGAGTGAATTGTATAGATAATACAATCCATTTTAAAATTTGTAAATTGTATATTTAATACATGTTAAACGTAAAATATAATACATTATAATGTATATTGTACATAATACTGTAAATACATTATATTTTATTTGGTGCACAATAATTGGTCTATATGTTGTTTCAGGTCAACAAAATCGCAATTGTGCTATACTCTCATAGTCACATTTCCACATCAACCTAACCAAACCATTATAACTCTCAATTAATTTAATCTGAGTCCTGGTGAATATCAAAGAACGATGTTTAATTCAAAATTAATAAGTAAAAAAAAAAACAGTTGAAACCTAACCTAACCTAAGAGGAAGGACTTAGGTGGGGTTCGCATGTTAGCATGTTCCTAAATTCAAGATTTACTAAAGATAATAACATGTTAGTCACTTAGGACATGTATATTCAATATTCAGTTATAAATATTTTATGATTATAAAAATACAATATAATATTGATTTATAATTTATATTATATTTGCCTTATAATGTGAAATTAATAAAATTGTATAAATTATTTTCGGACCCTATATTTATGTACATGGCCACTGAAATGATTTCATGAGATCTATAAAAGAAAAATGGCAATTCTTATATATCTGTATTAATTTTAACTTGGATAAAAATAATTTGGCCTATTGTTTATAGTTAAATTGTTGTTACTACTAAATAGCATTGACATGTCTTGAGTTTGTTCAAGTTTTGATATTTTGGTAAGCTTGTGCCTGATCACCCTGCCTATAATAAGTAATAACTAATAACCATTAATTAATTTTTTGTTATTATAATTATTTTTTAAAATAATGTATTGTAAACTATTGAATTTGCCTGAGCTATTGTTAATCGAAATTAATATCTCATATAATTATCAGAAGTTTTTGCCTCCCAGCAATTAAATAAATTAATATCGAAATAAAAATTATTCATAAGGAAATTTTAAATGCAATAAAATGAGCAAGACACGGTTTACTCCAGAAGTAATTAAGGTATTATACATTTCATAGTAATTATAAAATCGGAAATATTAAAAACAGCATATTATATTAACTGGAAGATGTTAATTATTTGTTTTTCGAACCAATTAAAAACTGACTTAATTTTTCATTGACATTTTTTGAGCATTTACCAACTATAAAAACATGTTGTATATTGTATATTAAATACTGTTTTTAAAAATTAAATATTATGCGTTAAGTACATCAATTTTAATGCAACTAAAAAGTCGATATGTGTTGTCCTTGATATTTTTTTTCTGACTGATTTTGGTTTAAAATTCCTTCCCTAGTCAATTATGGCCAATTGCATGGACATTGAATATGTTTTTTCTTTATCATTATATCATATTGTATAAAAATAAGCAAGGATAACAAATCCTGGAGCAGTGTAATTTTATTCACAGTGATATACTAATACTATACTACGATATTCTCGAACTTAACATTATAATTTAGAACATAAAATTGAACATTCAAGCTTATTTTCAAATATTATGTTCATTATGATAAATTAAATCACCAAGATCATTCATCTTGATAAAATATGAATAGGTTTTTTTGTATATTTTAACGTGATCAATAAAACTAATTTTAATGTTTTGAATGTTTATAAAAACAGTGCAGCATGTACTATATCATTGTACTGTTCAATAGTTAAGGAACATATTCAATACAATAAAATTAAAATATAAAAATAAACTTAAAATAGTTGTATTTTATTAATTTTTTGAAATGTTATTGCTTGCTTTAAACTAAAATATGAATTTAATTTATTTTACTTACAAAATAATGTACAATAACATTAAATACTTACATAGTTTTAGTTTAATGAACGTCTTATAGTAAATACAAAATAATTACATAGGTACATATTTAGGGTTTGTAAATAATAGTAATATTGCCAAAGTGAGTGAACACAATTCTTGTTGTACAAGAATGATGGGCAAATCTTGTTAAAATCAGATATAATTTACGTGGCACTTAATATTCAACCTTGGAAAATGATCTACGTAGAAATAAAATACATAGCATTATAGTGAATAAATATAATTTAATTATGCATGACGGCGGATTGTGGATATAATTTGTGTACCTTTATGTACCTAATATTCATTTTAAAAATAACGTTGTATTGTTCTTAAATACACTAGTTTATCCAAATTTCTTGTAAAATCATTGAACAAAGTTAATTGTTACAGTAAATAAATATTTAAAATACCACATCAATTAAGTGAAGCCCTACAGCCCGATCTTCAATCAGACACTGTCAACTTCCTAAAAGAAATTAAATTATATAACCTAATTTAAGTCTTAACTAAAATGTTAAAAAAAAAAAAATAATGTAATTCAATAACTAGTGGCCGATGTTTTTATGTTCAATAAAAAAAAAAATATTTAAAATTCTAATAAATATATATGGTCACTGATAAAATTACCTTTTTTTGTCACTTAACTATAATAATAACTAATAATACATTGTAATTTAAAATAATTAATCAGAACATTAATTTAGATAAATAAACACAATATTGTTTTGTTTATCGTTTCCATATGAATTTGTAAAATTTAATAATTTTTTATTTAAGAACTTTATACTTTTACAAAATAATATAGGTACATGATATAGACATTACGATAAAGATAGATTTCCAAATTTTCGTTTTATGTCATATTTTTAATGCTATTCATATTGTAACTATGTATATAAAATAATATGTAATGAGTGATTGATATAAATATAAATATATAAAATATTGCTGCACACTACAGAGTGATTCACCAAGCATGCTCACTTCTTTTTCTTCAATAATGCTGTTATTTAGGATCTGATTTTTGGAATTTTGAAATTAACTTCACATTTTTAAATTCTTGATATTTTGTGTGGTCCTGTGAATGTACAAACTTTGATTATTCAAATAAAAACCTCACTTTTCAACTGTAAATTATTCAGTGGATATGTTTTCAATAAATTTGACGCATCTGAATCAAAATTAACGTTATCTAAATTTGTGTTCTAAAAATAAAAATATGCCCATGGACTTGTAAGATATAATATAAATTATACTACCTTCGGTGATTTGAAAACTTTAGTCATAAATATTAATCTACCAACATTAATAATTTGTAAAAATGGTTCAAGTATAATAAATACTAGTTCCAATATTACGTTTAATTTATATTTTCCTAAAATAATTTTTAAGGACTTTTATCCTTAGTACAAACATTTTAGTAACTGAAAAACTACCCATTCGAATTTTGAATGAGGTACATAAACATTTTCAAAAAAAAAAAAACATCCACTAAATAGTTTACAGTAAGAAAAGGGAGTAGGGTGGTTTTCATTTGAAAAGTTATAAATCCACAGGACATTCTTTAAGTAGAACAACAAATTCAGGAATTTGAAAAAATTGTTGGAGTATATTTAAAATTTTTATTTTTGTCTCATGATATTTTCTAGAATTACCTACATAGCAATTTGACAAAACAAGTGTTAAGGATGGTTTATTTTCAATCTATGGATGCTGTATGAAAATGTTTTTAAAGTGTAATTATAACCATCCTCTGAAAAGTTATTAGAGAAAAAAAAAGTTCACAACAACACTAATTTCAAAAACACATCGCATTAAAATCTAAAACAATTTAAAGTAGGTGTTATTTTGTTTTTTCATATGTACGAGTAGTTTATGTTAGCAAAATTATAAATGAACAATAATATTGTTGACTAATAAAGCCTTAGGCAATGTGCATACCTCTTTAAGAGACGAATAAAGAAGAAATAAAATTAACTTAGAAATGTGGGTGAATAATATCGGTGATTTATTTCACAGTACCTACAAAGTCTTAATACCACATAACCACTACAGCTTTACACCATGACAAATATCTAACATATAAGTTTTAAAATATATGGTAAAAAATAAGCTTGTTAAAAATAGGTCTATTTAGAGATACTCTGAAAACGCAATTTTTCAAGAGTGTAAAATCACAGTGAACAAGTACCTTTGGTACTAGCTATATTAAGAGCTTTTTGGTCACTATTTAAATTGACTAAAATATTCAAACCATTAAACGGCAAAGAAAATAAATCAATATCCAGAAAGATTGCTTCACAATTATTTCCAAAACAACATAACAACTTTGAAGGCCTTGCAAAAAAAATTTTCTGCCGTAGGCCTAGGAATGGTTTTAGGTCTACAGAAATAATAATAAACGCAAGGCAGACTGCCATACTTTAAATTGATTATACATAATTTACATTAATACATATAATATTAATACTTGATCACCGTTTTCATGTTTGTTAATATAAGTAATAATTTAAATACATGTTAGTGTTACTGTTTGGTATTTAATAGCATAACGATGTTTAATAATTGTATGTAAAATATAAATTGATAAAATCTAGATGTTTGGTAACTGTGGTTTGTAATTAGTAGCCTTGATCATTATTTTTTTAACAAAAATAATTAAAAATATTATAATATGATTTATTTAAAAAAAAAATTGTATTATTCACAAGTTATATAGCTGTTAGTTATAAGTATTTTATTTTAATTTCCAGGAAATATTGTACCTACTATAAGTATTATTATATGTATAATACATTTTTTATTATTGATCACGAATTCATGAATAATAAATTCAGCTTCGGTGATTAGCATGTCATATTTTTGAACAAATATTATATAATATGACATTTAAAAGTAAATATTTAGGATATTTAGGATATACTATATTAAGTTAGGTACATAACATATATGTAGATGTTTTATACAATACAAAAATATTTAGGGTATGGGGTTACATCTTAGCATCTTACATTTTACAATTGGGTTGGTTTTTTATATGTCAAGAATGCATGATAATGGTGATGATGTAATATTATAACTTATATATTTTATTGATAAATCATAATACATTGATGTTTACAGTCATCCAGTATTTGTGTTTGTTTGAAGAACTGAGTGGTATTCTATTCACTGGTCGGATCTGGACCTAAACCTTTAACAATATTATCATTTATTTTAAGTTCCTCTTTGCTTTCTTCGTATTGTTTGCATTCGTTAAAAAAATGTTTGATTGTAAGGGTAGTGGCTAGTGGCACACGATTGACATTCGAGAGGGTTGCTTTTGTTCGTTAGAAATATGGCTGCATTCGAATTGGTTCACATACCTGAGGATTGACATCCGAATTGGTTCCCGATAAAAAATTAAGACTGAAACAAATAAACTATGAAGTCCAAGAAAACAAAGATAAGTATTACTTAGGTATATAAAAAAAGAAATAAACAAACTTAAAAAAAATATGAAATCTAATAATGTATTTATACAAAGAAACAAATATATTATTATTATTTTATTATTAATTATTATATTATAATAATTTTTAAAAAAAATGTTGACGTATAATACGTTCAAATCAGTATAAAATGGGAAGGAAAATTGGGAATGCTTTACTAATAATTCGCAACTAATTCTGATACATCCTTCGTCACAATTCGGAAACCATTTCGGATATACCGAGAAATCTATGAGTTAGTCAGGTATACCTAATTTACTTAGGTTTACCTAACCTGAATTTTTGTTCATTTGCGATACTGACAATGGTTTCTATTTCATCTTATATTATGTTTATATATTAGTATGCTAATTTCTCAATTAAATAAATCACAGTTATTATTATTATAATATAGAAGGGACTCAGTGGCGGCTTGAATGAGGTATATTTGAATCACGTGATTCACGAAAACATTGATGGGAGTCCTATGGTCGGAAAAGGTATAGTTTAAATGATTTTTGAAGGTTACTTAACCATTACTTAAGCACTAACAATCTAAGAATTCATTATTTGGAGAGCAGTGAAAAAATGTTTAGGGTGGTTGGTGTAAAAAGAAATGCGATTCGAGGAAAAAGTTCAAGCTGCCGCTGACCAGGAGTGTGCCAACCTACGGCTCGTGACTTATTCCTGTAAATCTTGTTAGACGCATAATATTTTTACTAATATAAAAATACTACATAAGTGAAAAACTCGCCCATGTGAAGGTTTTTTTGTGGTAAATCTTTTACAGTATCCAACGCCATACAAGTGTATCCCAGTATGAGTATCTCAATTATTTTAGTTCACGGACAAATCGACGTCAGTGTAGCACCTAGCTTTGTGAAATAAATCGACCTAGATTGGCAACCATAAGTCGCATTATTATTTAGTATTCTCTACGGGGGGTACCACTGATAATAACAGTAATAATAATAATAATAATATTTTTATGAATATGATAATAATATGTGCTCTAGGTACTAGTAATTTTCTTTTGCCGTTCGTCCGACTGAGCGACGTCGCCGCATTATCGTATTATTGTCTACAAACGACATGATGGGCGTGCTCACGGAGTTTTCTACCGCCGTCCCCAACCACCATATCGCCACTCCAGAGCGAATACATATTTTTTTTTATAAAGATACCTTCTAATTATAATAACAAAAATAAAGTAACCGAAAACCGTCCTTCTTTGATTTCTTATTCATTTCCCATACATTTATTATTATTTCCCTTTTCCTTATATTTAATTTGGCCGACTTAGGATGATTGTAACTATAACCTCATCATCCGAAAGATATAATCATAAAAACATAGATCAGTCAGTCAGTCACCTCATCCTTTTATACATAATTATTAAATTACAATATTACTTTACTCTACAATTTAAAATGTATATACCACCTCGTTTCTCATTTTATTTTATTTATAATAATGATCCAAACAATTATGTTTAGGTAATATATTTTTCCCTAACACTAGACAACAGTCGACAATATTGGAATCAATTTTTTTTATTGGCTTTTAAGCAGTACAAGAGGCAAAATCAAATTTTGTCACTCCTAAAATGATTCAAAATAGTTAAACTAAAAATAAATATAGGTCATTGTTTTGAAAATTTCGCTTCTACTAAAGTTTTGCTCTAGACAGGTGCCTAGCTCCCCTATACCTTTTGGCTTTTGACGGCATTACTCTAAAGTCATATGGCTCTCGAGTATCAGATTGATCACCACCCCCATTACATGGCATACTAATATAATAGTACCTATTTCAATTACTATACTAACCTTTCAATGATTTTATGTTTCCAAGTAAGAATTAATTTTTATAGAATTATTAAAATAGCTTTTAAATTCAGGAAAACTGATATTTTTATTGTTAAAAATAAATATTTATGACAGTTGGTCTTTTTAAGCAAACAGTTTGCAGTATAAATACTATAACAATACAAATATTTTTGTATCACACGAAAAATCGTTATGTGATAATCTACCCGTCTACATATTGATTTGAGTATAATTATTTGGAGTGCATTCCGGTTTTATTCTGCAATTTTACCATCTTACATAGGTACTAGAACAATTGCATGGTCTCTAGTTCACTTTCATCTGAAAGTTATATAAAATTAGGCTGGTAATGACTAATATAATATTGTATATTTATTATTATGGTTATTGTTGTGACTGAGTCCGAGTTCTGTTGGCAATAGCCGACGATTCATTTTTTTTCATTGAATTCATCTTTGCCACCCAACTTCGAACCAAGATTTAAAAACCATATAGAATAATTAGAATAAGTAGACAATAAGTATTTGTAATTAATTAAATTATTTTTTATTTCTATTAAACTATAATTATTGTTGTTTTTGAACCGAAATAAATCAAACTAAATCACATCGGGATTTAATGAGTGCTAATTAAATACTTATTACTTACTGCTTGTCATTAATTTAAACACAAAAGTAAAAATGTATTAAAACTGAAACTCGACGAAACGCTAAGTGAATCCAATGAAATCGTCTTTATGTTGGGTTCAAATTACTTAAAAGAAATTTTAAAATAAATACGTTGCAGGTTAACTGAGGTCAAACCTAAAAGATCAGGGACTATGAATAATTTTTACACAAATACATATTCAAAATAAGTATTAATTTGATTTTGAATTGTTGCGGAAAATAGTTAATTACGTATTAACTAATTTAAATATTTATACATGGCTAAATAATATTATGTGAGAAATAAGAATATATAAACTAAAAATAAGCTATTATTGTTAAGAATTATCCGAAACAGATTTTACACTTACAGTAAAATTTGGTTAATTAGACTTTAAAAAAAACCATGTATTATTTAAAAAAATCAAAGGATAATTAATTTATATCATTATAAATCCTAGTTCTATTAATCAATTAATTATTAATGCACTTAGATAATTTTGGGAGTTGTATCCCTGCAAAATGATACACTATTCAATAGCATTATAGGTACCTAACATAGGAGTAAATTTATATTTTACTATGTATTTTATCTATATAATATATATATTATATGTTACGGTAAAAGCACGAATACCGGTTAAATCTAGAATTTATAGGTAAATCCTAGGTTTCGCCGATTATTGTTGGTACAACCTATGATACACACAATTATAATATAATTGTCATATTAAATTATGACAACGAATTTATATAATTATTATATTTTATTGCGGTGTTATATTATTAGTACATTATAGGTACTAGTATAGTATTTGTATTAAATTATTTATTTGTGCAGGTTTGGCTTGTTTGGCTACTGCGGCATTGCGAGTTGAACAATACATTTTTGGATCAGCATTACTGTTTGTCATACATTTTTTCAAACAATTACACCTTATTAATCCTTGTCAACCAAAAAAAGACAGTTGCGATACAGCTTGTCGAATACTAATTTCATTATCTGGTATAATTGCCGATTCTAAAAACTTTTGCGAGTGAACAGTTGTAATGAGAGTGTTTCTGCTTTTGAACCCAGGCGAAAAAAATCCCCATCCACAACTTGTTACACATTTACTATTAATATGCGGGCATCAATTTTACTTGGATCGACTTCAGGAATTTTAATTTTTACTGTTTGTGGTTTGTCCAATTAATACAATTAGCATTTTCTTGTCTGACATTTGCTTCATTTTTCTTGTTTGTTTTTGTAGGCCAATATGTGATTCTTCTTGTTGTTGCTTCATTCTTTGCGTACGCTCTGGTATGATACATTCTACATTTTTTCTACAAATTAAGTTTCCCCAGGTGTCTCTACTTCGTCATCAGGCTCCTTATCGATTTCAACTTCGTCTATTCCACAAACTTCAACTATATTTGCCATAACATAATTTATTGTCATGATATATAACAATAATATAAATATGTGTATTTAATATACTTGTCATTAATGTAGTACCTAATATAGTATAATATACTTCAACAATATAATAAATATTAATAACTGATAAAAAATGTAGGATTTTTACTAACACTGATTGTTTATTCTAAGATTTACCTAATCTGGTTTGTAAAACTTCGGGGCTTGACAAAATAATTTTGTGTATTTCAGGTTTTACCGAGAGTAGTCAGTGAAACCTAAGATTTTCCGGTAAATCCTAGGTTTAACCGGTATTTGTACTTTTACCGTAACATTTATATACTAATATATAAATACGTAAGTATTCAGATTTATGCTCAAGATAATCTCTGGAACTGCTTTGGATTTGAAAAATTCTTTTTGCATTTGATAGCCAAATTCTTAAGGAAAGTTATAGGGTATTTTTACCTTAGGAGTCGAGCAAAAGTACAAAATATGTCAGATGTCGTGTGGTCGTCTTATAACAATGTCGTTTTTAGTTGTTGTTTATAAAATAAATGATTAGTAATTAACTTGTGCGTATATTATAGTGGTAATTTTGCTGTGTATTTACCTGTTTAAAATCTTAGTATTAAACGAAATTCTACTAGAGTACCATCGTTAAAAAATAATAGGTGTACAAATAGAGTAAGAAAAAAAAGATTTTGTATAAATTAATAACTTTTTCCCGGATGATTAAAAACCACCGGATCGTTAAATTATGCACTTGCCTACTCACCTATCTAATATACTGCTCGCATAATCACAAGCGAGTCTCATGGGCAACGCCGGGCGGAATAGCTATAGGTACATTAAAATATAATATGATTTACATTTAAAAAGACATTCCATATCGAGTTACACCCAAAAAAAGTTGAATAATATGTTTTTTTTTAACAATTTGTTTGTAACTTGGTGAGGCGCGGTCATACGCTAAATCTGCGGCAACGCTTTGAGTGTACGGATCGGCCGTCGTGGCTAGCACTCGGATGGGTGACCACCCGGGCTTTTAGCAACACATCCTTGCCACACATACAAATACGTGTTTCAAATAAACCGTTTCCCCTTGCAAACAGTAATGGCCATAGTTGATGAGCTTTAAATCAATAAAAAAATGTTTTTCAAATTTTTAAATGTCGGGAAATTCAGCTAGTATGATATTATATTTTGGCTTTGTATTAAATATTAAAATAGGTACGTTAAAAAATGAGTTACACACTTACGCCTCCATAACTGTTCAGACTTAAACTTATTTACTTACCTGCAGGTGGCTCCGTGGTGCTGCCGTACTGGAGTTAGGACTTAGTGATATTACTATGCTATAATATATGATCTCTTTATATCATAGGATCGGTCCAATTTCCAAAAAAAAGGCACTCTATTGAACCAAAGAATTTTCATACTAACATTTGTGGAAATTTTGCATTCATTTGCAATAGAAGTCGTTGGAGCTAAGATAAACTGCATAGCACTTTTCTAGTTGTTATTGATCTATTGTATATTTTTATGTATGAACAATTTTCTCAGAGACAAATGATAATTGATATACCTATCGAATTAAGTATGCTTTATGCCTATAATACACATAAAATTGTTAATTATGCTCGACACATGTTATTTGACCCTCAATCAAAGTTGCAATGGAAATAATAAAGAAAGAACAAAATAATTATCATTCATCTTATTTTATTAACAATAGTTATGAACACTGAAAAGATCACAACATATTTCTTCTAAATTGTAGAAACATAAAAATACGTAACCATTTTACAATACAAATTGAATGGTATAATCTGCACTTTTATTTCTAAATGCAAACGATTTTGTCCACTTTGATGAAAATTATAATGTTTTCATCTACTTATAATCATAGGTACCTACCCTAGTAGAGCCTAGTATAGTAGTATCATAGAGAAATTATAAGGTTTTGCCTAGCGTGTGAGTTTGGAAAATGTAGCAAGAAAACTGTATAATTATAAATTACAATTACAAATAAAAATGAATTCCTGTTTTATTACTCAAATTGTCTTAGTGCTACATTTTTATCGATTTATTTTATTATTTGCAGGAATGCAGCAAATGTATAAATTATGACCTTATTTTATGTTATGATGTGTTTATATTGATAGGTATTTAACAATTTAGTTTCAACTTGTTATAAGTATTTTTAAAACTTTAAAAGAGGTATGATAATGTATAACAATTTCTTGTTATTTTGTTATATAATTTATAATTTATATCCTGTTGGCCGTTATGTAACACTGGAAATTATTTTAAAACAATGTTGTACGATCACATCACATAGAAATTGAAATTGAGATCTTAAAACAAATTTACAAGTTTAATATGTATATATATTGTTAATTACTATTATTGTTGAATTTCACTAATATGGTTTGTAAGATTATGTTACATTTTAAAATTAAAAGACTGTAGAGATGGCCTGTCTCACTTGTCTCACTTCACTCTTCTTTGATATAAAAATATGTGTATTACTTTTACAAATTCGTAAATAATATTAAATCACCACATTTTCAATATTGGTATGAAAAGAAATTGGTTGTCATAGAGCATTTTAAAAATGTTAAATGTTGTCCATAGAAATAATTGACGAGTTAATAAATATTTAAAAAATCTTTTGAATTTACAAAGATATAAAATATTAAGATGAAGAGCAGTTAAATATAAAAACAGGCATACATCATATCAACTGAAAAATTATAAACAATACAGTCGTTAATGTCACATGATATTTTAAAATTACTTTTTTCATATTACTATAAATCAACTATTTTGATTTGTTCTGACGAATATACAAGTAAATCAGGATTATAAATTTATAAACAATAAGAAATATACTATTTGCCTGATTTTAAATTGTATAGGCAATAATATTGACATTTACAGCAACAAGTTGTCAGTAGCGAAACCTTAATGTATATTTGAAGTTGGTAGCTGAATGACTATAAATTATAATTGTACTTATAATATATTGTAATTTCTAAGATGAATTTATTATTTTAACATTTTTAATATGTATTTTACACTTATAAATGAATTGTTATCTAAGAAAAAATGCATTAAAGATGCATCGTAAACTAATCTAAATATTTTTATTGATTACGTATTAATATTTACAAATATTGAAACATGTTGGCATGCTGAATTTTATTGAAATTTAAAGAAAGAAAGGAAAAAAATGAAAATTGAAAATTCCGTAAACAGCTCAAAACGAGGCAAGGTATTTTGGAAAATTTCATCAAGTGTAATATGAATTGATGAAATAAATAAAATGTGTAAATTTCAAGTGTCTACAGTTATTCATTTTTGAATTACAACAAAATTAGAAAATCGCTACATGAGAAATCGAGTGAAAATCCAATGTTGTACACATTTCAACTTCAAACACTCATAAAAGTTTAACTTGACTTTTCAGTAAAATTGTTTTTTGATTAAGGTAAACTTACTTATAAGGAACCTTGTATTACATTTTTAAATCTTAGATATAAAATAAATATTTGTATGAATTTCTAATTCAAAATAAGTGACTTTTACTTGATTTTAAATTCAAGGGAATAGAAATTTGTTGTGGATTTACGCTCAATTGTGTTTTAATTTCTACTAGCAAAAATTTACGAAGAACGTGTATTATATTTTCAAGTTTTTAGCCTAGTGAAAAAAATTTTTTTGACATTGATTAAAAAATAAAATAATGATCGAAAATTTCATATGCCTATTAGTATTGAAAATGCTAACACAAACATTCAGTGAAAATTGTATGTATCTATGGTAATTTTAATAGAGTTACACTAAAAAACAAAACTCATTTTTTCAAAAACTGGTTTTGCGTACAAATTTTCGTTTTTCCTTAATTTTTTGTTTATTTTTAATGTCGCTTTTAAAAAGTATTGCGAATTATAAATTTTGATTTCTTGAATGCACCAACTAGATTCACTTCCTATCAGACAAGTTGCTGTTGAAGAAAATTGTAGCCTTTTACTTCTCCAACCCGTGATGACGGACACAAAAATAAAAATAAAATAAAAAAATAAAAAGTTAAAAATAAAATAAATTCAAATATAATTAATTTGAATTATATTTTCAATGGTTATAAACTTATAATAACATTCAAATATAATTTGTTTTTATTAATACTTACTATTTATGAGTAACAATAATAGTTTTGATTGCCTTTAAATGAAATAAGTAACTGAAGAATTTTAGACGTAATGAGTAGGTATTATTATCTATTTATTATTATTAATAAAACACCAAGTAATGAAGCAATAAATAAAACACTCCTTTACTTATAAAAATAATAGTACCCTAAACTCGAGGAATGACACAATATTCCAATATGTTTGATGAATTGTTGTGTAACACAGCCCTTGTTAATTTTTTGTTTTTATATAATTGATTAAAATGGTTTTTAAATGGATTTCTTAAGGCAAAATCTTTTTAGTATAGATAAGTTCCTATTTATAGTAGGTACACATTTGTATAATAATAAACAGGCATACTGAGTTATATATATATATGTATATGTGTAAGTGCAATGTATTACTAGAAATTGTCCTTCTTAGATAACATCGTGCGGAGTAGGAAATTAATAATTACACACAAAGAATAGTTTCTATTAAAATTACTATAATATTATTATATAAACGTATGTACACATAAACCTACTAGATGTATGCAACTTTTTTTTTGTTGTTAAAAAATCTGATTAATCGTTTGTTTTGTATTAATTGTAATACTTATTTTTCAAACTGTTTAATATACTTTACCTGTAGGCCATATGTCTTAATAAATTGTCTTTATTCCAAGTAGTAGGTTCTATCAATATATCGTTCAATCTTAAATCGTGTGACGTGTGTTGTATTACATGGTTAATAAATTGTTTGTCGAGGGGTAACTGGAAATTGAAACAGTTAGTTAATAAATATATTAATTTTTTGAATTCGTGACTTTTGAAATAATTATTGCATATAGCATATGCTTATTATATTTTGTAATCAAATTAGAATTGTATGATCAATAATCATTCCAAGTTCTAATATCAAATTCAATTATTAAATTTTGAATTTTTTTTTGCATTTATTTAACTAAAATGTTATAATGACCGAATAAACGAACAGTCTTGTAAGAGACTAAACCTCTACAACCAGATCGGTGCTTTACATTTTTAACTACACATCTTTAAAGTTAAATATTTTTCAAACCAGGATAGGGGTGTAATATTGTCTAAAATCATCCATTAAGGAAGGTCCAAAGAACATACACATGATTACATTCAATTTGATGCCACGATTATAGTTGTTAGTTGTTAGTTTGTTACTGCTACTGTAAATCATGGATATTGTTATCTATATCGTAAATGTACAGCAACTAATCTAACTTACAATAGACTCATTATTAATATTTTTGTTTGCATAAGTATAATATATTATAATATTATCGGTATATTATATTATGTTCCTTTAAAATACTTAAATCCACAGAAAATTTAACAATCATTATGTCGGATTGAATAAAACGAGTTTTATATACCTAATTAGATAATTTATTTATAATATGTTTTCCGTGTAAGATACTAAGATAGTATATAGTTGACTGGGACATAATTATAAAACCGGTTTATGAAGAATTTATATCTCATACCTACACTTTAATTTATTATTAATGCAATCAACGAAGTGTATTTTTAACAACATCGGTATGATGGAGTATACTACGGCTTCATGTGTGAAGTTCACAGGAAACACATTTTGCTTAACTACCATTTATTTGTAAAGAGCTGTGATTTTAAATAATATACCACAGTTATCGTATATTAATTGCTAGTATAAAATGATGAATAGTAAATACCCAACTATGTCCGATTCTCTCATAAAGTAAATTACACCTAACTAGAGGTAAGCTCAGACAAGTTTTTGGTCAAGTCATAAACTTGGTGGTGGGGGGGGGGGATGATAATATTTTCCATACACATTCATTTTTTGTTGTTGATTGGTACTTACATGTGAGTAGTCATTTTATGTGGTACGCACTTTATTTGTATATATATATTATATGACATCATTTTTATTTATAATAAATCTTTTATGTTTTGATGACTATATATTAAATTTAACTATATATTATGCGTAATCAACAAAATACAATAATAATAATATATGCCTTGATTGGTCCCTGTTTTATTTTTATTTAATAAACACTTTGTAAGCATGTACCTTTTTGAGCAATTAAAGAGTAAATATATATTTAAATAATAGCTCAAGACAAACAAATTAAACAAATGATACACAGTTTACGAAATTAATAGTAAAAATATAGTACACGGTCTATAAAAAAGAGAAGGTGGGGTTGACGTTTGCTATTTGCATACATCGTTGGAGTGTTTGTTTGTTACTGGTTACTGGTTACTGGTTAGCATAGTTAGAATGAGACCTTGGGTTGTGGAAAGGGACAGAACGACATGTCGTGATAGTAGGGACATTGAAGATAAGTTAGGATGGTAAAGGAGAAGATAGACTATGATGACTATGTGCAATTTTAAATAGAGTTATTACGTATTTAAGCGCTTAAATATTGTCATAGACCAAGGAGGCTGGGGGTAATGTACGTGGCTGCCCCCCTGTAAAACTTCTACGGACTGAAACGGAGCTGCAAGAAAACTGAATCATACTTACCAGAGTTACATCAAAATAAACCGATTTCCGTTTCAATTGGACCCAATTAAGTCTGATTTGTCGAATAAGGTATTGCTAGTTTTAATATAAAATGAAAAATACATTGAATTTTTTACAATAAAATAGTAATTTGCCTAAAAAATTGGAATTTGTTCGATATGTATAACTTTTTAGAATAGCTAACCATTTAATCAACTCATTTTTTTATATGAATTTCAAATAATAAGATCGATTTTTATTACATATTGTTTGGTTACTTGAAGTAGATTGTGAATATACCTGTTTATTGAGACGTTTTTGGAATATTTGCGATGAAGCTATTTGGACACTTAATTCAGTGGCGGCGTGAATAGCTACTTTATGAGGGAGCCGTCTCAAGCAAAAGTGGGGGTGGGCACCGCAACGACTCCAGTCTCCAAGACTTTAAATGCTAGACCAGTTTATAATTTATACTCGCATAGTTACATAATATTATGATCTACGTTTAAAACGTGTTAAAAAATAATTGTAAAATGTGAAAAAATTGGTGTGTGGGTAGGTACTTATTTAAGATAGTTGTTTCATAGGAAAAAAAGTTAATTTGACTTAATTGACAGCGAAAAGGTTAAAATCTAAACTCTTATTAATCCATACTAATATAAAATACTATTATGAAGCTGAATAAGTTGTATCAATAGCTTGCTTGAGACTCGTATAGTGTTTTTCAACCTCTATAGCCTATAGGTTGGTATATAGTGTGGCTCACGCCTCTACATTCATGAATATTGTTTTGACTCTCGAAAATTGAATATTTTTTATTTACTGTTCAAAGTAATGTAGATTATTTTAAGATACTCAAGGCAATTTTAAAGAGTAGTTTGAACCACGTTCAAAAATATACTTATTAAATGCTATAACTATTGCCCATGTCAGTATAGTTAGTTGACAAAACTAGGTACCCCAGTGCCGAATTTCGGGTGAACTGAGGTACACTAAAACCGAGTTACACATTGTGCCTAATTTTACATTTGTTTAATTATTTTCTGGTAGAGTCGGGTCTTATAAATCATCTA
Organism: Myzus persicae; assembly: GCF_001856785.1. Classification (NCBI taxonomy): domain Eukaryota; kingdom Metazoa; phylum Arthropoda; class Insecta; order Hemiptera; family Aphididae; genus Myzus; species Myzus persicae. Next base: position 220,293 of record NW_019104222.1, read on the forward strand.
GTATATTTCTAGAATAAAATCAAACGATAACGAAAACATATTAGTATTGAAATATATAAAATATAAATACTAGACGATCCTATACATGTTGCCCTTGACTAATAAATGCGCCCGTGGATTTACCCCCAACCTATAAATCCTGAAAGCAATAAAGCATAGTTAATAATGACATATTTTTTTATGCATGCTTACATGATATTAACAAATAATAAAAAATAAAAAATGAATAATATCATTAAACATCAAAATCAAACTTGTATATTATCTTATAATTTTGCATTGTATAGATATTGAGTATGTATCTTTACAGTATACAGTGTACAGGACCGAAATAATACATTATTCGTATTATTTTAAGTCTCTACATTTTAAGCGGGCCTTACACTGGCATTTGTTGTCCCCGTCTTACATGTTACGAGTGTGTAACTTCGTGAATTCACTCTCAGAAGATCAAGTTTAGCTTCGTTAGTTTAAGACTTAGAGTGAATCGACCTAATATCAAACTTGATGGTAATAACATTATTTGTGTTTCAGACTGAGTGTTTTACGATAACTTAATTTTTTTAGCAAGTTTTGAGTGTATAATATAGCTTAAATTAATAAATGTTCATAACTAACTTTAAAACTGAATTATTGTAAAAAACCCATTTACAAACACAGATAATGTTCTACCTCCAAGTTTCTAATACGTCGATTCACTCTAATTTTTAAACCAAAGAAGCTAAACGTAATCTATTGAGCTTAAATTTGCTATGTTACGCACTATTGTAAGACTGAAACAACAATGATTAATATCTATGTAACGTCCTCTTAATAACGACCGTTTCCGAGTTCAAGTATAATTTTCGCCGACAGCCACCTGATTATTTTAATTAAATTTAAGAACGCTTATTTATGTTAAGTGAGAACTAATAATATTTTTCACTAATAATGTCATACTAGTATTATACTACACACGTCAGAAATAGTAGCATACATACAGACTCTTATTGTACCATCCCCTATCACTGACAGACTATCAGAATCATCTTTTGAATTCTGTATAGTTTATTATTGCATTTAGATTAAAGATTTTAAGATTCAAATCAAAATAATAACACAAATTCTGTTTCAGATTCTAAGCGAAAAAATGAAATGTATGGTTTTTAATAGTTATATATTTTTTTTTGCTGTAGATTAAATATAGGTACTCTTAAGAAGTTGTATGTGATATTTTTAAAGATCTGAACGATACTTAGAAATATGTTTTTACATCGTCTCCAAGCGTAAGTAAAAACTACAGGGCACATAATGTGTAAAAAAAGTTATTCAAAAAATAAGACCTAAGAGTAACTTGGTTTTAAATAAATGTCAGAAACCGAGGTTTAATCAGAATAGTTTTTTATAACGAGATGTGGTCCGTTGCTTTTAAATTTAAATTTGACACCAACACACAGCATTATTATGAGGTTTATGAAATATATTATATTTGAAAGCAACGGACCTAATATCATTATAAAAATTATTGTGATCAAAAATGTTTTGTATAGAAATACAGCTCAATAAATATTTTTAAAGTTTCAATAGCTAAATTAAGGTTATTGAAATGTAAATACATTAAAATATAATAATATTTTGTGTTTCTGTACACTGTACTGAGCATCTATATAACGTGGAATTATTAAAAATACAAATATGATTTTAATGTTTAATGACATATTATATTCTTCACGATTTGGTTATGTTATGTAAGCATGTGTAAATAAATTTATTATTTTTATTGCTTTCAGAAACCATAGGTTAGGTTACATAGGTATAATGGTATATGGTACAATAATTTACGAAAACACAAAATGTATGAATTTTCTTATAAACAATAATATTTATATTTTTTTAGAAACTATATTTTGAGAAATTTGAGTTTGCTAATAAATTGTCATAGACATTTAAAAATGCATTAATATATTATTTCTATAGTTGAGATTAGATTCAATTTAAAAATCATAAAATAGGTATGTATATATTTATTGGTATCCAAAAGATTAATGTCTTGAAAGCCTTGTGTGTGAATCACACAAACGTATTTATGAATTAAAAATTAATTGCGATATCTTTGTTAGAATTTTGTTTGTTTTTCTATTTGCTTAAATGCCTACCACTATTTTAAAACAGTGTACTTTTTTTTTTAATGTAGTAGTTGGAAGTGTAACCACAGTTTCTTTCTCCAAGTTACGTGGGTAGAAGAGTTTATTAAAATATAAAGAAAAATTTTGAAAACTGTTGATTGAGTTTAATTGTAGAATAAAAAAATTAAATATTTATGATGTGTGAGTAAGAAAATATAGCTTTACACAAGTATAATATTTTGTAAATCATGGAAAAATCGATATCGACTGGTATGTAATGTCTACATTTTTGGTTAACTCAAAGTAGGTAACAAAAATAATTATAATATGAATAAGTACATATAGGCGTCACTTCGGGGTAGTGAAGGGGTAGCATTGGATACCTCATCAATTTTATTATTATATCTACTAACTGTTAATAGGCTTCATTAGACCACATACAATTTAATTAAAGATATTATAGAAAGATGCTTGCTACCCACGAGCTTACTCCAAAATGACGTTTCTAAATAAGAATAATAACTAAAAATATTGTTTTGTATAGACGTGTGAACAAAGGTTACAATAGTTTTTAATAGGTATATACGAATGTAGCGTATGTATAAAAGGTAGACAATATTAGCACACAGAAAATAATATACAACACTACTTAACAATTTAATAGATTACAATTACATATCTAATTACATAATCATTATATTTTATAACCATGAATGTACCAGCTGTTTCAGCTTGTTTTGGAGTCGAAAAATAAAGTAATAAAAATAAGATAATTAAATTTACTCCGTGTATTTTTGTTTATGCCCGGTTACACTACTGTAATAATTGTGGATGTTTAAGTTGTTTTATTATAGAATTATCGAAAACATAAGAATATGGATGTAAAATGTTTATTAGTCATCTAACTCATTCTCAAATAATAGAACGATTAAAAAAAAAAAATGAATAAATTTCACTCAATAACATTTCTAAAGTATAAATAAGATAATATTATATTATATTTTATATTCGTATTAAACTCATAAAAGTTATTTGATAACAGTTAGGAATTGAGAAAATGCAATAAAAATGTAGCCAAAGAAAGCAATAACAAGAGAGCTTAAAAGGAGGGGTGTATGTCTGTATGATATTCAAGACGGACGAAAGGATTTATTTTTGTTAAAGTTTTGTGTTCTTTTTTTTTCTTTTAGTAGATCAGAAGTTTGCGTGGTGTAAGTGGTCGGTAGTCTGAGCAATCTACGACTTTGTAACTATTGTCCTACTGTTTTTATGATTGTGTTTACAGTATAGTTACCTAACTTTACCTAACTTACCCAGGACATGAAAGCTAAGGCTCGTACACACTTTTGTATGTCAGGAATTAGGATACTTCTAAATACAGCGTTCATAAAAAATGAGTTATACTTCTTAAAAAAATGAATACCGTTATTATTACAGTTAAGTGATATTTTAAGTTCTAAATGGTCTGTTAGTTTTTACTCAATCAATTAATATTTTTAAACACAGTTATACCGCCGTCACATAAGAAATATACGAATATATTATTTCACAATTATATTGAGATTGATAAAAACCGATTTGTTTTCAATGAATGTAACAATATATTAATATATTATTATTAATTAATCGGTGATATTATTGACTTATATAAATGCTGAGATAATAATCTAATGATGGTTTTTTAGAACTTCTAAATTGTCGAAAGAATAGTTTTAACAAAATCAATATGGGCTATTTTGTCGTAATTCAGAAAATAATGGGCACTTAGAACTTTTAAAACTTCTTATAAACACTATACTGTACCAAACTGAGTTTAAAATGGTTTTCTGATTTCGATGATTTATCATTTCATCTTGTTGTTACTTTAAATAGGTCATTTTTGATTTTATTATTAGATTCCCTACATGTAATTGCGTAAGGCTAAACTATACAGAAAATCTGTTTCAATAAAATTGGTTCAATTAGTTGGAAAAAGTGCTTAGGCTGAATAGAGATGTTATTATTTTTAAATGTTGATGTTTTTATATAGTTGTATTGGTTTTTAGTCCTTAAAATATTTAATGCAAGGTTCAATCCTTATCAGTGAATTCAGTTTAAAAAAAAATATTATTGTTCACTTTGTACTATGTCATAATTCGAAATATTAACTAATGCTGTCATTGTGAAAAACTATTTAGAATTAAATGTATTACATTTTTCATATAATATGTTACATCAAAAGAATTTGTGAGGTGCCATACAAGCGATTTAGCTTTCAAATGAATGTGTTAGAGCAGGATTACAGAGTGCGATTCCTCAATTAGCAATTGGTAACGACAACATTTAATCTGACTATTCTGAAAAGTCATAATTTAAGATCTATGATTTATAATAATTTTTTTCTTAAAATCATGGTGATATTATTTAGGAATCCCAAGTTTTTGCTTGCTGTAAATCCATCTAATGGATCCATTGAGAATTTCAAAATTAAGAATATACCAAGGGTCTTAACCAATCAAACTCAGGTTCAACTATAAGAATTTGCATGTAATAAATATGAGATCTGTAATAATAAAAAAAAGCTATGTTTATTAATGCTAATAATAATATTATTGTACTATTACTGATGTTGGATTATTACAGTTATCAATCTACAGTATGTCAATTGAATCTGAAGCTCGAAAACCAATATTATTCTACCAGGGCTTTACGAAATGAATGGACAAATATTAGTTTTACCCATTATAGAAAACACACGATGCAAAATTAGGTTAGATTGGAAGCGAAATATTTTTTGACATTCATTTTAGTGTATTTTTTAGAAAACCTGAAGTTTTCTAGTAAATTGCAAATGACATAAGCGTTAAAAACTAGAAGTATATTCTTAGAAACACAAGTTTTATCTTGGAAATTTACTACTTCAAAATAAATATGAAGTTCGATAACTTATTTAATGGAAACAAAGTTCTTGGTTGAGTATAAAGTGAAGTTATTTCAATCATCTTAAATCCTGTAATATGCGATTTCAGTTCATGATTTCATTGTTTATTGCTTCATGCTTGTACAATGTACATTATTAATTCATTTATTATAATTTATTCAATTTAGTTTTTTTTTTAAACACCTTATATTAATTTTATTAAATGTATAGTTATTATGAGTTGATTGTTGGTAAATTGATCCTTGATTTCCATAGTTTTTATAATACCTTCATGTTTAATTTACCATACTTTAAAATTGTGTAATAGGTTATTATTGTTATTAACTATATTAAACGTATGTTACATTAGATGCAAAAATCCTTTAAACAAATTTATGATAAATATAATTTATTACCTTTATGAATATTTTATGAAAATTTACACTGATACTATTTTATTTTTAGGAAATCGTTTGAACATTTTTTTTTTACGAAAACTGGATAGAATTATTTGATGAAATACAATCGGCAAATATTTTTCTTGGACAAGGTCGAGTGGGGCTAAAGTTTAATATAATATAATATATTATTCTATACTAGACAGTGCAGAAAATACATTTTGGAAAAAGATCACAGCAGTTGTTTTAATGTTTATTCTATTTAATACGAAATATCTGTTATGCATTCAATATTAACCGTGCAAAATATCTACCACCTATTAGATATTAATGTATTGTACATTATGTACTTTATTAAGGAGTTCTTATTTTTTTTTTCTACAAAAAGCGTAACTTATGTACTTACGAGTATTGAACATAGGCACCTATAGAATATCATTTACGTATACAATTATAAAATTTATTTTTGTAATTTTTTAAAAATATTTTAACATGATTTTAATTTGTCAATATTAACATAATATAAACAAAATCAGTATTTTCTGCTGATAATGATAATAAAAAAAAATGTTGAAGAAGACGCCAGAATATTTATATTTATGTTTTTTTTTAATGTTCAATAAAGTTTAGTTCACGTATCCACCAAAGACACTCTAAATTGTAAAGGGTTGAGTTATATAATCAATGTTAATGAAAGTAAGGTTAAATAAAAATACTAATTTTTGGATGTTCTTTTTTTTATATTATCAATTTTAAAAAAACCTTCTGATTCCATTATAACCATATATTTAAAAAATACCTTAATATATGTATCTTAAAAAGTTCTTTTGAATTGGGTTAAGTTTTTAATATTGCTCGGATGTTCATGCAGATGAATGTTTTTTTTCCTATTTGTCCAATTTAATGCTAACCTAGATTGACTAGATTCAATTCATTTTCTACTTAATAAAATGATTTATTTTTACCTCTGTATACGTTGCCATGTTCTGTAAGTTTGAACCCAGGTCATAAGTTTTTAGAACTTAAAAAATATAACTAAGAAAACATAATTCACATTGATCCATCAATCAGGTTAGTGTAGTAGGAATTACTAATTAGTCACCCCAATACCCTTTACCTAACAGAATAGGATTAAGTATAAATATGGTGTAAGCTCCTGAATCATAGGGTTATATAAATATGCTAATTTCACATAAATAAAGAAAATGATTGTTTTATTAAAACTGAATACTGGTTCCGAAAGCTTAAAACCAAAAGCTGAACCGATATTTAGTTAAGGTTTCAGTGTCTCCTTGAGAGTTAGTTATATTTTATCACAATAACATCCAACTATTTTATATTGTTTAACCTATTAAGAAGACCTTTTGTGCAGTAGGTATGGATGTTTTTGTTGAGTTAAGGATTTCCTTTCATCAAAATTTAAAGGACATATTATTTATTATTGTCATTATTATTATGCGTTATAATATCTAAAATTGTTTTCATTAGATCAGTGTATGTTCCTTGGTTAGACGTCTGTGCCTTTTTGAGGCAGAACTATGATGAAAAAATTAATTCATCCAATTTCAATAAAAACTAATAGTTACAATAACTGTCCCATGATCAACTGTTGCATTAATTATTCTTATAATATTTGTTTGAAAATAAACAAACAGTAAAAAAATACTAAGCTCTTTTATAATAACACTAATTCAAACTGTACTAATTTATTTTCAAAAGTATGTAAAAATATTGAGTAAACAATAAAAACATAAATGTTCAATAGGTAACATGAGAAAACTTGTGTTGTTTTCCCTTTTTTGCTGTCTAAAACACATTTTGTTGTTTTTCTCGTAAAGTGATCGTGATAATGTGAGCTTATTGATAAGGTTAGTTCATTTCATTGTATAGTATACTATAGTGTTATAAATGGAATATTTTTTTCAAATTTGTATATTTGTCATGGAAGTAAATATTGGCTCCTCTAAGCTTTAGGTACATTGATTACATTACATTACATTCTCACTGTAAATTATACCTATAGAAAATATAATAAATAGTTATTATATGGGTAATGAAAACGATTAAAATATTTTTTAAACGTAGCTATTTTAAAATGCATTTATGTACTACTCAGGAGTCAGAACTCGGAAGGTCAACTCGGAATTTGTTAAAAAATTATATACATACTGAGTAGAAATATATAACGTTCAGTATATTATTAAAAACTGGTTTTTAGTTGATGTGTTTTAACAATCGTCAATCTAATCAAATATAAGATATATTTTGGAAAAAAAATACAAATGCTTGTTGAGTTTTGTTTAGTAAGAGCACGAAGCAGTGATAATGATTTGAATACTTATCAGTTGAGGCCAATTAACTTTTTTATAATTGTATTTAGATGATTATAATACATAGTTGATAAGTATCACTAGAAGACAACAATGGACATTATTATATAAAATAATGCCAAATTAACATTTATTGTCTCCTATATTTTAAAGCTAGAGGTATTTACTCTGATTTTTAAGTAAAAAAACTTAAAAATATAACCAGTTACAAAAAAACATTGAAGTCATAAAATTCTTTCATATAAATCATGCATAGTATATATTATTGATTTTCCCAATTTAAAAATAGAATTATCCACGGCTATCTAACTTTGTTCTAAGATATTTATTTTTATAAGCCACATTTTTTGGATAAAATTAAATATACACTATAAAGTTGCATTTCACATGTTATATTATACTAAACATAATATTATATAATATTTTTAATTAATTCATTAAATTTAACATTTTATGTGGATAACATCATAATTTCTACGATTGATTATTATTAAAACAAATTAATAGTAAAGAAAATTTAATTTACCATAATATCGTATAAATTATATATTTAATTATTTTTTTAATTCAATTGTATTATTTAACATTAACAATATATAGCTCGTGTTAACGATAAAATTCAAAATTTCAAGATATGAGTATTATTTAAAATTACTGAATGAATGTCCCATTGAAAATGATTTATTTAGAGTGGTAGTAAAATTAAATGTACAACATAATATATTGTGTTACTAATGTGAATTATAGCATGTAAACTTTATGGTAAATTTTAAATATTAGACATGTTGCTTTTACGCCAATAGCTCATCGATAGAAAAATATTAGACTGTATACGATTAGTGTTCATCTCACTAGCCGATAATTATGTAAAAACTATTTTTACTATGCTGTTGATTCTGGATCAGAAAAATATTGTTTAAGCTTATGAAAGTAATTTTATTACTCTTTTCTTTCACAATTAGTTTTGTATAAAAAAAATACTGTTTTTTTTCTTTCTAGATAGTAATTATTAAGTTATAAAATAATTGCATTAGTTTATTAACGAGTAGGTGGGTATAATATATTTTGAATATTATGTAAACGTATTAATGAACTTGAATGTAGATGTAAAAAAGATACCTTTACGCCTTTACTATCTATATTTAAAATGCTTTAAGGTTAGTTAAAAATATTAAATAATAGTGTCAGGTTGTATATCTTATTTTTGTCAACACCTAAAATTATGAAAAGATATATAAGTTCATAGACATTTATAGTTTTTTTTCCTTCAAAGAGCTATTAGTTATCTTATACCCACATAACTAACAGCTCAATAATTATCATGACTTTGCGTCACATAATACAAGGTCTATCAGCATTAATTAATTTTTTACTCGTAAATTTTTTAGCTACTTATATTTTTAATACGTCTTACCGACAATATTATTAATTACGACTTAAAAGCTCCGTCGAGAAAAGTTTTATTCAAATATACATTATTTACGATTGATTTAAAATATTTATTGGCGATACATACCTCACCCTTTGCCGTCACTGTGCCAATAGTGGCACCCAGTAGACTAGTAGAGCATAGCAAGACGAGTGCTCCAATTCCACTTTCTATTCTTCTATTTCTTTTTTTTTTTTTACAAATTATGTTTTTTATAAATTTAATTAGCATAGTATAATCTATTTAAAATTGAAACGAGTAGAAAACAAAATGTTTTTTTTTTAATAATAATACCCTCGGCAACATGGGCCATTGGGCTTACAGTGCAAAAATTAAAATGTTTTTGTGATAGTATATAAGTATAAATATTTATAAATAGAAATAAATAAACAAGACGTTTGGTTACAAATTCGAACCATTGCACGCTAAATAAGGAAAAATAAAATTAGCACTACAAGATATAAAAACCAATTTATGGGTGTCTAACATAATTCATAGTTATTAATAAATTATGGGTTGCACGTAGACCGTGAGGGTTGAATCTTTAGGGATGTCAGTTTTCGTTGATAAAAACCATGATGGTACGGAAATAATATAGTGCCAACTAGGTACCAACAATAGTTATGGCCTTGGGAACTGTTGTTTGTTTTGTAGAACATTTTGGATATTCCCTCAATGAAATATCGTTAATCGCCTATCTTAATATTAAATTACTTGTTGGTTTTGCCTTATGGGCAAATGGAATGTGAGAAATCAGTTTAAGCTGGTTGGTGTGAAATACTAACAAAAATGGTTTGATTATTGTTTTTAGTACACAAACGTTTTCTTATACTTTGAATTTTATGTTGTATATATATATATTATTTACTTTATTAAATTAACTATGGATATTGTCTTAGAATGTGTTAAAAATATTTTTTAAAATTACAGACATACATTTAAGGTCGAGGACGAACATTAATAATGTACCTACCTACCTTATTAATACATACTACCATAAATAATTTAATGGAATCAATACTGCATTTTACACATAATAACACATGGGGACCAGTATGTTTATGATTTTTTTTTCATATAAAATTTGTTTATTAAATATATTTTAAAATTTACATTTTTTCACAGTAAGTACATTTTAGTACTTACCTATAATGATGAAGACCCTGATAAAAATTGTAAGAGCAACTCACCTCAGTTACCTTTATATGGTTTAATTATTTACATAAGATATTCAGAAAATAAAAGTATTTTTAATCAAGTGATAGAATTGGTATTTAGGGAAGGAAAAAAAACAATTCTAAATAATTTTCAAAAAAATATAAAAAACATATATGAAATATAAAAAATCAATTTTGTATTATTGTTGTTTTCAAAAATTAATAACAGTAATTAACTATATATATTTTAATTACTAACGATTGGAAATGTATTTAATTTTTAGTCAATAACAGCTAGTATTATTATATGAAATAATATGATAATGATTACTTAATTATTATATAGGTAAGTGATATGTTTCTGACTAAAATTAGCTCAGTCTTCTATATTCTTTTAAAAATCAGATCAGCCTCCTGTATAAGTAGTTGAAAAATAAATTACTTATAGCAATATAAATTTATAATATAATATCTTCTGAAGTATAGGCTGACAGAAGGCTATTTGAGTTTCTGCTCAATATCGTTTTTTACGAATGAATATTTATCATTATATTAAAATTTAACACACCCATTCTGGTGACCTGCTGAATGACTGATACCTAGCAGAGAGACTTCCTCGGATAGGAAATGACACATTTTAAAGTTAAGTTTCTATTTTTGCTTGTAAAGTTGATGTACATGTATTTCATTGCGAATTACATTTTAATAGTATATTAATAAATAACACAATAGTACGTAGGTACTTAAGTTTTTCATTTAAAAAAAGAAAAATCAATCTATAAATTAAAAAATACATTTATTAAATTGTCCACATTATTTTTGGCAAAATTATATTGTAGGAATCGTTTTTAACATTAAACGTTCGATGAATGCTTAAGTAAAGATTCATATCTAATTTTTATGAATGTCATTCCAACTTATTTATTTTATGAATTATGTATGACATGTTACAACAGGACTGGATAAAAACGCTGGTATTATTTTCACATACATGCTGTTGATATTTTGTATTATATTTCGTGGAAAATTTCAAAACCAATGTACCTACCAATTATAATACAGGAAATGGGAATAAAAATTAAAAATGTTAATATATATTAATAATATTCATAATATAATATATAATTATGAACATCGCATTATTACAAAAGTATTATAATTGTATCTTTGCAAATTTTAGATTTTTAGAACGGGTGGAAGAAAAATAATGCAATTAATTTAATCTTTTTTAATAATAATATACCTTACTATCTTCACAATGCTAACAGATAAACAATTTATACTGTTGTTATGTTGTGAGGTTTTAATTTAAGCTCAATAATTGGTTTATTATGTATTTCAATCGATTCATAATTAACAATTTTTGAGGCGTTTAAAAAAAAAAAAACATAACAAGATATAATTTTATGATAAACCATGTACATATTTACATATTATATTTCATAACAAGTTATACCTAATATTTAATATAGGATATTTTAGATATTTTCTAAAAGGAGAAATACAAATGGAGATAATAGATTGAAGTTATAAAGGTTTCAACGTCATAACAACATAACCTTAGGCTAATTTGCTTTAAAATTTTTCACAAATGTTATATCTCAAAATATTTACTGTAAATTGATAGAAAAAAAGATGAGCTATTTAAAAATGTAAAACATTTGAGGTTTTCAGTAGGTACTCAACCTAAAACTATGTATACAATATATTACATGTCAACTATTCAACTATTTCCGATCAAAGTTCAAATCATTGGCTTTGAAATTAAAGTTTTAGATGTCGTATGTTGTATATTCATGACAAACGTTCAGATAGTTAAAAATAATTGGAATGTTTTTAATATTGTTAATTCAGCTGTATTGGTTTAAACTGTAAGATTTAAAAAAAAATGTATGTTTTATACTGAATAATGTATATTGTTTTAGTTGATTACCTAACTATAAAAACAATTAAAATACGTATAAGTATATAAAACTTAAAAATGGATTAATTTATTACTATATCATAATATTGTTCAGCGTGCGACTAAACATACCAGCCAAACGAGTTTGTAAATTTAGTTTTTCTAATAGGTACATGTTAACTAAAATGAAAAAAGTAGGGAGACGATTTTCTGTCGGAATCGAGACGAATAATTAAACATGAACGACGCTCAGAACGTTTTAAAAGCACACGACCATAGTCAGACTGCGTGGAGTTTGAAGTTTGTCGAGGTTGACAGTAGTTCAATTAAATTTATCCGATAAAAATCGTACAATATGACTGCTAATATTTTAAACATTGTTTGCGGTCTTGTGTGCGTTGTCATCGTGTGTGTAAATGCCGCTCCTTCATCGAAATTACGTATGTATATCATTTATATTTATATGTCTAACAAAGTAAAACAATTGATAGGTTCTATGGATAAACTCTATGGAAAAAATGAACAGAAAAATTCGCTAGTACAGTTAAATATTACAACAAATGCTACAGCTTTCGCTAGACTTAATAATATCCTAGCTTATTTTCATATTTTTTTTGTGACAACATTAATGTATGATGTAATTTATTGTAAAAATTGTTAACAGATTCTCATAAATTTATGATTTACTTACTGTCTATGCGCTGTATAAATTATTAAATTAATAATACTAATATTTAGTAATGATATAAATAAATGATTATTATGTATTAATTGTTTTAATTTACTATCAATTATTCTTATTCATGCATTAAAAGATTTCAAGTTTTGTAGGGAAATTTCATAGAGTTTCATGATTTTAAGATACTGTGTTTACTCGTAGGTGACGAAACATTACAGTCATATTTTATCGTGCTAACATAGTACAAACATTTTTTTCAAGACATTAAGTGTTTGTAAATTATATATATATTGTAGGAGACTGCCTTATATGCCTTTTTATGCAATATTAATACTATAGTTTTTCTAATAAAATAATTTTTTTTAAAATTTATTTCAAATATTAAAGTAAATTTTTACGACATTTTCTTTTTGAATTGAGTAAATTTATGTTTATGAAAATATATAAATATACATATATAAATAACTTAATTTTTTTTTCAATTTAAGATGATTTTTTGGGTTTTTTTAAAATTAATTGTTGCCTAAAATTCAAATTTTGTTTAATTGTTTCATAATTGGTACTTAAACTGTTTTTATATTATTTCTAACTATTGTATATCCTTATTTGTTAATATTGATTTGGTTGAATAAATTGTTTATAAATTATTTATCTATGATCGCAAACGTGATTCTTTTAAAAATTATAAATTAATATGAACATTTTTATATTATTATTGACTATGTTACGATGGCATTCTTTAACCCTGACTATAAAAAAAACTATTGATTTTAGAAATTCTTTTGTAACTATGCACTGGAGTTTTGGTTTGAACATTATTTTCAGTGCATTATTATATAAAAATAAGTTTAGACAGTATTTAAATGTATTATGAATAATAAATGATGCTTTTTAACACTGATTTTAAAATTCATTTAATTTCAAGTAAATATTTAAAATGTTAATAATTTAATGTTGCAGCTAAAGGTTTTATACAATGCAAAAAAAGTGATCCTAATTTTGATGGATGTTTAAAGATGGGACTTCAAAGTGCTGTGCCACATTTAGCAAAAGGTAAAAATAAACACAATTCCAGTATTGAAAATACACTTTTTTAGATTCTGTGTGCCCAATGGAGTGATAAATAGATTAATACAATATATTGATTCTATAACGATTTGTGTATTACTTATTCTCTGGAATAGACCCTCTGACCTTCGTAAAAATGATCTAAGTAAATACTCTAAGCATGCCATAACTTACTGCTATATTATGCATCACATATTGTATCAAGTTGGTATTTTTAGCAGTTTAGGAACAGCGGTCAATATTTCACAAATTGGGTTGAGGCTTGGTAAATTTGGTACCTAAATGTACAAACGTAATTTCCACGAAGTTTGCGAGATACTTTTGAAGAAACTTAGTCATATATTTTAATATCGTATTCTTCAGCAGCATATTATTTGCAGTATTTCAATCTAGAAAAGTTAAATTTCAGACAGGTAGTTCATTAGTCATAGTTAAAAGCATTATAAATGTTTTTGGATCAGCGGAGTAGACTGGTACAAAATAAGAACGATAACAAATAGTAAAAAAATCATTTTTGCAGATATATTGTTTTAAAATTATATGAAATTATGTAAAAAATATTCAAAAAGTTGACATTTTTCGAAATAATTGGTGTCTGCTTAAATACATTACATTTTTATATATATATACCATATACGTATATATTTTGATACAATTAATAATATGTCATGAAAAATGTACTACCCTCTAAATACCTAGGCACAAAAATTGCCACCTCGCACAACAAATTAGACTTGTCCGCCTCTAAATGGCGGATCGATACTATGTTAATTCTTATTATTCAACAATTCTATATTGTACTAATTATAACTATATCATGACTTATTTAGGTGTTCCAAACTTGGGAATACTCAAAATGGATCCGCTGCGAATCTCTTCACTGCTGATAGACCAAGGCAAGGGGCCAGTTAGCATTAAACTGGACTTTAAAAATTTGGATATCATTAACTTGAAATCCATTATCATTGATAAAATGCAGTAAGTACCTATATATATAACAAAAGAATGTGTTTTTAAAATTGTATGTATATTTATCTATTGCAGTTATAGTCCAGAATCGTATAGTTTGAGTGCTGAGTTACATCCCGAAAAATCTATAATTTTGGACGGCGATTATGAAATATCTGGAAAAGTATTAATTCTTCCAATTGTTGGAAAGGGAAGATGTAAAATTGTCTTAGGTAATAAAATTATAATTAACAATATTGATCATATTTCATTTAGTATTTATATGAGTGTATTTTTTTTTGTAGATGTTTCGAAACTTGTTGGCACTGTTCAAATGAAACCAGTGATGAAGAACGGAAACAAACATTTAGAAATTGTAAACATAGCATGGAAATTCACACCTACAAAATTGAACCTCAAATTTGAAAATTTGTTCAACGGAGATAAAGCCTTAGGTAATTTATGAGTTGCATTAATTATAACTAGTGCAAGATCTGCCGGTTGTTACGATTTATTTAAGGTGTTTTGTCCTATTACTGCATTAAACAATTTATAGTAAATAATTCAAAGTCTGAATTTCAAACAATAAACAGTAATATGTGGATGATATTAATGTATAAAGAGTAATTTTATGACACACAACACTAAAATTTTTAAAATAAGAGCCAAGAGGTACGTACAATTAAGGGACATAGTCACTCTACATTGCTGTTTGAAATGCTTACGAAGTGAAAAACAATAAACTGCAGATAGTTCAGTAATTGATATTTGTAGATTATCTTTTTCTTTAAAATATTCCGACTAGGTATAAAAATGCAGTTTGTGATGTTAAAAAATATTACATTTTTAAAAATTTTGATAATTTTTGAAGTGCAAATTATATAAAATAGAAATATTTATATCTATATTAATACCTAGTTTCATATATAGTTATTCGATTCTGGATGTATTGATGTTACAATGATGTGTGTCTTTTGTAAATTCTTATCACTTTTTGAGAAACTAACAATTATCAATTTTAGTTTTGATAGGAAAGAGTATGAAGTTGGTACTTTGGGGTCAAAAGTAAAAATTGTTTGTGAAATATTTTAAATTTGGAAGGTAATATAGTAATGAGCGTAGTATCCAGTATCTATATTAAAAAACGTTGAACTTCGAAAATTTCTTCTGTTATTGCCATGTATCAGGATAAATCCTTTACTGTTATCTAGATTTTTGTATGTTTGTTTGTAAAATATCATCATTTTTTTGTTATGTATTTAAAAAATAGTAATCTAATTATATAATACTTATGTAAACTGTATATCATAGATGTTGATAAGTAACTAATACGAATCTTATATTGTCATGAATTAAATGTTTTATAATATTAATTATGATTTTAAAACTAAATATTTAATTGTATTACTTTATTTATTGCAGGAGATAACATGAACGTATTCCTTAACGAGAATTGGCGTGAACTTATAATTGAACTGCAACCGGCTATTGAAGATGTTTTTGGCACTGCCTTCAAAGAAATTGGTCAAAACTTCTTAAACCGTGTTCCCGAAAATCAAGTACTCCTAGATTAAATTTAGATATAGCTTGTACGTTGTATATCATTCATTAAGGTAAATATGTTTGATTGTTTGCAATTAATGACGATGGTATAGAACATTTTATAGATATTTAAAATTTTTTTTTTATTTATATGTATGCCTCAGATGCTAAAGTTATTGGCATTTCTGAAATATATTACATTTTGTATATATTATTTCGGTAAATCTGGTACTTATTTATTGTATAATTTATCATCAATATACAACAAGATATTGATTGATAGAATAGTACATTCAAACAAATATTAAAATGTACACGTTTTTAGATATTATGTAGTTATATATTGTAATGTTACCACTGCACGTATTAATTTATATTTAATTATTTACAATAAAGTTGTATAAAAGAATATGCTATTGTTTGGAGTTTTATTTTATGCCAATTCGTCCATTATTTTGATTGATAATTTATATAATCAATTTATTTCTAATAAAAAGGTGCAATAACTAATATATTTTATGGACTTGTAGCTGTCATATAACTACTATTGAAATTTAAATATTTAGTTACAAAAATTTCATATTAACAATTTTTTTTGGCAGTTTTTTTCCTCAAAAATCATTAAGTAGTTATGTATTTATGTATATATAGAAACAAACAATTCTACTTATAAGTTATAACTAATAACTACTAAGGTAAACATAAATAACAGGAAAATATATAAGGATATAGGTTATGATTATTGATTACATACTAGTCTGTGAAAACGTCAGATTATATTTTTTCTTTTTATTTAATTTGTATACCTAATTAGACATTTTAGTCACGTTACCATTTACGATTTGTAATGAGGATTCCAGGGATTTTTTAGGGACTAGTAGGTTTGTAACTAATGGATTTTGTAGAAAAATCAGTCGTCAGTTGCATGAAATGCTTTATAAAATAAACATTAGATTTCTTCATGAATAGTATAGTTTTTCATTTGAAATATAAATGATTCGAGTAATGTATGGAAGGTCATTAGTTAATTTTCTAAGCTCATTGTTCTTGTGAGTTTGGATATTATTGAATTTGTACAGCATCGATTGAAGGATAATCAAAATTTTAGCTCCCTCAAAGAATTTAAAGTAGAGTGTTACTTTGAAAAAAAATTAAAGCACGTAAGCTAGTGAAAAAGAAAATTAATTTTGTTCAATAAAACTAAAGTTTCTAAAATAATCAATCTAAAAATATCCATTCTGGATGGATTACTGCTTATAGATTATTATCTTATTTTTGATAATAGAAAATGCTATTAAATGTTTATTTATTTATATTATTAAAATATTTTTATTTTTGTTTTAATATTATATTTAAATGTATTATGTCTTTTAAAAAATATTTATATCAAATTGCCTACATATTTTCATAAAAAAATCAGAATACTCGTATAATACATTGGCTTGTGGAGTTTTATCAGGCAATAGAAATTCAAAAGATAAAAACAAATGTCGGTACTGTATGTATTATAACTATTGAGTAGGTATACACGGCGCATACTCGTATGGTAGGTGCGTTTGAAATAATTAATGACATGTATCATATTATTTATTATTTATTATCATGTTAAATTGTACTTAAATCTTGTTAGACTTGTTTTTTGACTAATATTTTTGTGACATTCATATTCGATAAACAGAATTACAGTAGGGATTGAAGGCTATCTATGTCAGCCGTTAGGGTTATAGAGGTGAATGGAATTATTACGTTTTTCTCGAATCGTATAGCTAATGTCTTTCCGTTAAAACGACATAAGAGTATATAAGTGGATTCCCAAAGAGCAACAGGATTCAGTTTCACTAAGTCAATCTAGTAATCTTGCACATCAAAATCATACAATATGAGTAATATCACTGCTTTTATCGTAAAGTTTGTTTGTTGTCTTGTGTACATTTTTGTCGAGACCAGCCACGCTGCACCTTCCACAAAACTGCGTAAGTGAAAAATGTACAATAAATAATATTATAAATAGGATTTCAGTAACTCCAGTGCTTAATGTTTTGATTTTAACACTTCTAAAAACGTGATTACTGGTATCGAGCAGTTCTAATATTAAAATCGTGTCCCACGTAAGCGATAAATATTTTTATTATAATTTTAGTAAATATTAGGTTGAAATTTTAATGTTTGAATTTCTAAGTTCTAACTTATAATTTATGACAGTCTTATTGAATATTTATTATTTTATAACTCTGATTTGTTATTAAATGTTAAATGTTAAAATTATTTTATTTTAAAGTACAAACTCACACATTTGTGTAAAGTTTTCTTCTTAACTTAGTGTAGTTAAAGTATTAGGATTGCGTTTATTGTAAGATGCCGGGCAATATGATTATTAACTTATAAGTCATTCATATTCAAATACTTAAATAACTCTTTTTATAATATTAGTTCTGAATAAAAAAAACAAGGATTACATTTCTTAGGAAAAACTGTTAAATGTATTTTGTATAATGTATTTTCATATGTTAATAATATGTCTGTTCAAACCATGTTAGTCGTAGAAAATATTGGAAAAAATTAAAAGTTTATATCTAGTTATACAATTATATTATATTAACAATTTGGCAGTGTCAACTTCCTTTTTTATTTAATAATACATCTATTAAAATTTCGATTTTTGAAATTTTAAAATACATCTAAAGACCATATTTTTAAATTCTTGAGATTTGTTGTACCATTTAAGGAGGGAGTGTCCTGTGGCAATTCAAACTTCTAATTTTCAAATGAGAACCCCCATTTTATACTAAAAAGTAAAAACTATCTATGTATGGTGCTTTAATTTAAAAAATGGTTTGTGTATCTATAGAACACACCTTAAGTAGTATAAAAATTCAAAAGTTTAAAAAAACGGAACGATCCTTGAGTATATTTAAAGAAATCCAAAAATCATATTTTGAGTAACTGAATTATAGAAGAAAGTAGTTTATGAGTATGTTTACTAAATCTCATTGTATATACGGCTGGTAAATCAAAACCTTGCCAATCTTTGACTTGGGCAGTATAATACAATTCATGATATGCATAGAAAGAAAAAAAAATAAAACTTTTTAATAGGTAGTATTAATTCATACCTTGATATTGGATTCTTTAAAAGATTAGAAGGTCACTTTTTTTGTACAAAAAAGGCTGTTATGTATTTGTTTGCATTCTTTAACAGTGTGGTATAACAACGACTATTTTACAATTATTGTATGTTAAAAGTTAGAATTTGTTTAAATTCAAGGAATTTGCAGTCATTGTAGATTTGTGTTAATCAAAAAAAAAATTAAATAATGTGCAGTGTAAAACCCCGGAACATTTTAACTCAAAAATATTTAATAAGATGCACTTTTATTCAATGTATAAGGAAGTCTAAAACTTATTTTTTGGTCCTTGATGCCATAGCACAAGTACCCATGGGTAATCTGGCTTTGACACAGTCTACCGGAAAACCATTTATTACTATTAGAGTGATGTCTTTGGACCGGTTCGAGCAGTAATCGTACAATGTCCATGTGAATAAAAAAAAAATATATATATATTAATTTGTTTTATTATGGAATAAGTAACTTCCATGCTTGAGTGGCCTTCACATTATAACATCATTGCGATTAATACACTGATATATTTATATAAAACAGTTTATAAACACTTATTCCCAAGTTTATTCCATGTATTTAAATTATTAAAACAACATTCAATGACTTACATGGTCACTACTTATGGCTACTAAGTACTATACCAGTACAAAAGCAAATTTATTTGAATACTAAAATATTGTATAAGCGATTGTTCATGGATTTATACTAAATAGACTAACACACTCAACACATAACTATCGACACCTAGGTAGTTGCTAAACTTAATATACTTGGAAATATGCACTATATTTTATTTGTTAAAAATAAGAAATAAATACTTGGGCGATAAACTAAAACTACCTATATAGTTTATAATATCTATGTTTATATTATTATATAGTAAATAATAGTATACAATTAGGTATATATCTTTATTAAAGTTATTTTTACACTAACACAATAACATAAAACATTGAGATAATCATATGGACTAAACCGAAATATTCATACTATTGCTATTTTTTATTTTTTCATAATCAGTATTATCATGCTATTGTTATTTAATTTTTGTTAATTTTGTTTTTAGCAAAAGGTTTCGTGCAATGCAAATTAAGTGATCCAGCTTTAAACGAATGTATCAGAGATGGGCTTCAACGGGCCACTCCTTATTTGGCAAAAGGTAAAAACAATACTAAACAATTAAACTAATATTTCATATCAAATAATATTATGTATATTTTAAGGTATTCCGAGTCTTGGATTACTCCCATCAGATCCATTGAGAGTCAATTCATTAGGAATAGATCAGGGTATAGGGGCTGTGAATCTGAAGTTTAAGGATCTAGATATTTTAAACATGAAATCGACGATTGTCAAGGACTTGACGTAAATAATGTTGTTAGGAAATGTTTTTGACAAATTAAATATTGATAAATGATTACAGATATGATACAAAGAACTATACTTTGAATATCGCTCTAGTCGTTCAAAAACCAATTGTGTTGGAAGGTCAATATGAAACAAATGGTAGAGTAATAATTTTGCCCATTAATGGGAATGGAACATGTAGATTTTCTTTAGGTAATTTAAAAATGTTGAGAACAATTTGGTGTATTATGGTTGTACAAATTCCACAAGTAAAATATGACTAATAACACTGTTTTTATTTTTAGACAATTACAAATCTTTTAGTGTTGTTAAAATGAAGCCAGTACTTAAAAATGGCAATACACATTTAGAAATCAAAAGTTTAGATTGGAAGTTTACCACTTCGAAAATGCATTTAAAAATGAATAATTTATTTAATGGAGACAAACTTTTAGGTGAGTATAATAATAATTATAAATAATTACCTACCTATGTTAATGTGTTTTCGTAATTGTTTTTTATATACTATCTATAAATAGGCATAGTTAATATTTTTAATATTTTCCATTAATTTTGACTCCAATATAATTTTCTATTATTTAATTAAATTAATGAGACCCGTACCCCTCTAAAAATAAAATATTCTGGGAAATTACATAATGCATTATTTTTTTTTTTTTTTTATTGAACTTAAGCCCGGCAACTAAGGCCATTAGCTGTTGTAGGGGTTATGAACTGTGGTAGGGGTAAAGTTGGTACCGTAGGTTGTTTTTACGATTGTTAGGGTTGTTACGGTAGGTAGCAAACACGTGTATGTGTGGCAAGGTTTTTAACTACTATGAACCCGGGTGGTCACCCATCCGGGAGCTAGAAGCTGTGGCCGTTACTTACTCCCAGTCGCATTCCGCGACTGGTAGCAGCCAACGCGCCACGCCAAGCCACACATATATATAATACATTAGTATTATATCCAATGTATTAATTTATGCATTTAATATTTAAACTAGATACCTAGATCTGTGTGTCTCAAGATTTTAAAAAGAATAATGCAATATTTAGTTATAAAAAGAAGTATTTACTACATTTTTTATGTTTCCGTAGAACAGTGAATATGTTGAAGTTTAAATATTTAAATACCTATTAATAAATATGTTGGTTACCATATAAAGTAAATATACTATTAATGGAAATAGAACCTATTAGTTTTCAAATACCTAATTTGACTGTGAATTAAATAATTATGTAGGGATATAAAAGGTATCTATGGAATTTTTATTTTAACCAACAAATAATGCTAAACACTTCAAACGACGTAAAACACTAAGCATTTAAATTTACTTAACTTATTAGTTTTTCATAGATTACCTTTAAAACAAAGTACGAAACCTTTTAAACCTAAAATTGTTAGTAGTTTAACAAGTAGTTTCGAATCCCAAAATAAATTCCACATCATATCGTATAACATTTTAACATGTATTCATTTATGCCAATTATTATGATGTAGGTGACAACATGAACGTATTTTTAAATGAGAATTGGATGGAACTGTTAAAAGAAATGCAGCCAGCTTTTGAAAAGGCTTTGAGTGTTGCTTTTATTTCAATCGCACAAGAGTTCTTTAACAGGATACCATTAAATCAAATTTTTATTGATTAAATATTTAAACACTAATTATGTTATATTATATTACTCATATTATTGTAAAGTAAATTAATTTTAAGTAATTGTTATATCTTAAACTGCAATATTCTTAATTTAAAAATAACTTATGGAATTACTATGTTATTTAATTTAATATAATGATAAGTATAAATGTATAAGTGTTGAAATAATAGCCAGCGTATCTCAATAAGTAATAACATTAATCTTAGTTTTGTATTTATTGTACATAAATATTTATATATAGAATCAACTAGTAATTTTTAACTATGTAAAAAATGTCCGTTAATGAGACTATATAAATATATTCATATTCAATAATTCAGTGTTTATTTTTTTGCAGTAAAAGTTAAAATTCAAGATCTTTTAAAATCAGCCCATACCACAGATATTTAAACTAATTAATTACCTTTATAAAAGTAAATATATTTTTTTTCAATAAATATACAAACAATCCAATATAAAACTCTTATTGAATCATATTAGACATATTAAAGGTACACATTATATATATAGGCGCACATTCAGCCACAAGCTTGGGAGTGGTAAAATATTTTTTCCCAAAGTGACCCGTTAGGGGTATTGTTCTCTTGCCCACTATATGGCTATACGATTATACACACCAGGCATAGATTAATTTCATTTTAAATACAATTGTAAATTACTAAGTTATAAAAACTCAAAGTAGTGAACTTGATTTTCAATAAAGAATCTTTTTTTGACCTATATGTTTTACCAATTATTACAACGACTATTACATTCTTCGATGAACAAGGGATGCAATCCATGGTCATCCACACTTTCACTACTTTCATCGTTTTTGTTTTATTAAATTTAAATATACATATTTAAATAGGAAATACATGTCCATGGCATTAGTGCATCGCCAATATAAACTGGAATAAACTCATTTTTATAAACTCAAAACTACACTTCAAACAATATTTTTGACCCCAAATAATCTAGAGGTGCTCATTAAGGACTTGGGGGTGCTAAGCACCCCCGGATGTGCGCCAATGATCATACATATTATATTATACAGATTAAATTTTAATTAAACAATGTGTAAAGAAACGTAATGCAATGTAAACAATGTAAAACCGGCTAATAACTACGCAATCGATGCCTTAAAAAAAAAGATTACATATTATCCGAAATATAAACAAACTGAATAGCTGTCATAACTAGCATTGTACAGAACATAATTTCACACTGACAATTAACATTATGCGAACCATTATACAATATGAATTGGTGGTGGACACACTTACGTATGCTACACCACGACGGTCGTGCAGTCTAGTGTTCACCTTACCACAACGAACAACGTGACTACCAAATGAGTAATAATGACCATCACACTATGTCACGGAAACACCTTGACAGTCGTCTGTGCATTTTTTTTCACAATTATTTTAGTTTGATAAAATTATATTTTATAATCGTGTATAAATATTCAATTATGATACGTTTATTGATTAAAAATCGCAAGTAAAGTTCGGTGAAGCGAATTCAAAGTTTCATTTATGCCTGGATCGGTGATGATACGATCGTCTGTACATTTTACCTACACCTTTAATAATAATTGCCATACAAAGTTGCGACGCGACGGTTACATTTATCATTTGAATACAATCTGAGTCTCTGACTATTCCGATTTTACGTAAATACTTACCTGACTTCGATGGTTTATCACCTGATAATAAAGTTAATTTTACATTGTAAGTATATGTATGATACTATATAATTATAGGTAACTTGGTACGTGAATAAAGTAACTACTATGTATGCACTTTATATATACAGTGTATATATGTATGTATATATATATTTGATTTGCTGTATTTTATTTCTATAATATAACAGAAAAGTACTATCATGTTCATAATTGTTTATTATTTTAATTT
Source organism: Myzus persicae (assembly GCF_001856785.1). Lineage (NCBI taxonomy): Eukaryota > Metazoa > Arthropoda > Insecta > Hemiptera > Aphididae > Myzus > Myzus persicae. The sequence continues at coordinate 244,786 of NW_019104222.1, forward strand.
CAATGTAATATTGTGTAATTATTTGATTATTTACTATTTACTATTTATTTATATTTTAAAAGTATGTACCCTTATTGTAATGTGTGCCTTACATTTAATGAATCTGTTAATTGTATAGTATTTATACATGCAGACTACAGAGTTACTTTATAAACATATGAATGACCCGCATTTTGATTTCAAATCAACTCTTTACAGCATAACTGGATTTTAAATCAATAGATAGGTCCATAACAAATTGTTAATATGTAAGGTTTTTATTTTAATGCTTAACGGGGACTCAGATAAAAAAAAACACATTTTTCTTAAAATCTCCAATCAATAGTATTTTTTTATTTTCGTTAAATTAGTAAAAAAAAATTATAAATAAATAAATATATCTTCTGTGACGATATTGTTACATATAACTTTATTAAAAAATGTGTATGTTTGTCGCTATACTTATGACTCTACTTTATTGCACATTATTTTGTTTTTAAATTGTTTATTGATCACATAACGATTAAAGATTTATCACACGTAATATTATTATACATAGTTTGTTGGACGTTTTGTGCTTGTCGTTTGATAAAAAAACACCAGAACAACGTTAGAAGAACCATTAACAAAAATGATACAATTACGATATGAGTTTGTGCATTGAGTTAAATATCAATCTATGCTCAATAAAATATTATTGTTAACGTCAATATTATATTATACAAACACGTTTATACATACCTATAGTTTTGGAATAACAGTAATTAGAAATCACATAAACTACGTACTTATATGGTATAAATTATACTAATTGAAAATAATTTGTCTGTTGTTTTTTCCTGTGATCAATCAAGTTTTTGAGTGCAATTGAAATCTTTAGTAGAATAACATTGATTTGAATAGTAATTAATTAATCATGATTTAATGTTCAATTAAAAAGTATATGACTTTTAAAAAAATACGCGATACTCGACTTAAAATAATGCTGTTCGACATTAATTTACTTTGAAAAGTTGTATAGGTAATCACATATGTGCTTATTGCTCTACATAAAGGAATAAACATCGAATAAATTAATAGTACTCGTGTATATCGATTGACATAAAAAAAAAAATAAACAAAGGGTTTTCTAAAAAACAAGAAAAAATTGATTATACAAATGAGAGTGCATATGAATTTAACTAATTAATAAACACTTGTCTGGTTTAACAAATAATATAAATGAAGAGGAAATTGGACCAATGCAGTATTCGATTTATTTTAATTACATTTATAGTATAAATTAAGCGATGTAACTCAGCGATGCACTGAAAATCACTTATTAATCATGAGTTTTGTATTCCATACATGTTTTTGAACAAAAATAAAAGAAAGATGGAAATTAACTTGATTACTAGAGATTACAGTATATGAACTGTAATAACATATATTAGCATAAAGACAGGTAATAGGTTTATTATACATAATGGTATGCAGTGCCGCAGATGTATAATATAATAAACAGAGAACTCTGAGTTTATCATACATATTATTCAAAAAAATAATATATTATAACGTATACCTAACACAATTATCTCTAATTGCAATGCTTAAGAAAAACATGTATTTTAAAAACAAACTGTACTGTATACCATTTATTTAACACTGTTATTAAAATATGCATATACGTGTTGTGCCGCAAGTATGACAATATTATAGTAAAAATCAATTTTTATAACAGAAGCCCTTCGCATCTCATAAAATGACTGGGCCAAGACAAACACAAACAAGTTTTAGCAAGCGTATACATCATAGTGTATATAATATTATCGCGGCAGTATGAGGCGTGGCTCACGGAGTTTCAATAAAATCGAACATTTCAAGAATCGACGTTGCCGTGAGTGACCTAAGGTATGCAACACAAAATAATAATGGTCTAAATATATTACGTCTGATTCGGTACAGAAAGTCGATTTCATAAGGTTTGCGCCGTCTCCAAAAGAGGCCGTTAGAGTGTACGAAAACCTGCGCATCAATCATACTGCAGACCTCACGAAAGACGCTTCTCGTGTCTCGTAATATATTCATTTCGATTTCGAATATTGTTCCATAGTGTTGTTGTACTCTTGATGCGTATTATTGTTATTATACAATTGACACGTTAAATTGTTAACGTATTAGAAAAATACTTTGCGTGAGTTACCCTTTACACCTAGGGGTATGAAAAATAGTGTACATCATTCTTTGAGACCTCCCTAATATACACCCAACATTTCATGAAAATAGGTCCAGCCGTTTCGGAGGAGTTTGGTAACAAACATTTTTCATTGTGACACGAGATTTTTATACATTAGATAAGGAATGCTATCGTGTCTCCAGTTATAGTTTCACGAATATTTTTTTTTAGTTTTAAATAACATCTCAACATTGTATAATTTTCGAAAACAATATTGAATGTTATATTATATAAAGCAGTTAATAACTTAATAATATGATTTAATACAATATATAATTTTATAATATAAACATGCTTATTGGTATTTTTTTAAAGTGTATACTACTTTTGTGTCTGAAAAAACTGTATAAACGTGGTTAAAATGCGATTTGTAAAATACATTTGTATATTCTAGCTTATACAAGAACAACGAGAAACCCGATATACTGCAAACATCGCGAAACGTACAATATCGGACTCGTGTAACTAGTTTAGTGACTGGTGACTATCCTATAATTGATATTAGAATATTGTATCGGCATTTGCAATCAATGTTTGTAAGTAGCATGTTATTACATGACACTTAGGTAGTTGTACTAAAACAAGGATTGTCGTGTGCTGTCTATAAGTGTCTAGTGTACTGCAATAAAGTGTTTACACGGAAATGTTATCATAACCCGCTTTACAACCACTCGTAGCTACCACTAAGGAAAACGTTATAATGTGTTAATCACGATGTAGAAACAATATGAGTTAATATATCGGCCAATGGATGTTTAAAAAATCGTATGAAAGCACATCGCAGGAACCTTAGTAGGTACTTAAAAAATAATTTTGAGTACCCACTAACCCTAGTGTGATATTTGCGGAGCACGAGCAGAACATTAGAAAACTCAGCGTGTGCCACTATGACGTTTAAGTCTTCTGCTGTGCGTCAGGACGTTTTTGACCTGCGGGGCAATAGGGAACCGTCCACATGTGACTTTTGAGGAGAACAGCATTCGGGCGGCTGTAACTCAATGATACATACATACATATTATTATTATTATTATTATTAACGATCGTGAGAGCTAAGTAATTGCATTCTTTTCGCGTTCGATTGTTTCTTGAAAGTAATCAGTGGATTCTATGTCAAACCGCGAGTCACGGGGAACAGATTAAAAGTAATGCGTGTTGATTATCAGTGACTATACTATTGACACACCACCATAAGTAAATACGTCAATATTCAATAATATTGTCATGTATTTTCGAAAGCGATGAATTCCAGAGATTATAACAGCACTAAATATAATTAACCTGCTATCATCAAATGTTATACTATTTTGTTTATTTATGAATTAATGCTTATCGTTCATTTGTTTTTCTAGTTTAAACGTTTGTTGTTGACGATTATCAGTGTAGGTACTGTGACTATATTATAACGATTTATCAGCTCCAAACATTTAACAAATACGTTTAAATCGTATAATATGGCCTGGAAAGTATACATTATAATACGCAGGACATAATTTAATCAAGCAACTAGTAAGTCAACTCTTGTACCATTTCTACTGTAGGAGGTATACGGGGTGTTGTGAAAAGGAATATTATTCATACTCAAATGTACAATGCTATTTAGTATATTTTATTTCATTTTCATATTGTTTGATTCCTTCCAAACCAATATTTATATTAAATTATAAACAAAAATGCACATTAATTACTTATATAAATTGAGATTATAAAATTATGAGTGGGTATAATATTATGTTATATAATTTGAATGATGTACGATAGTTTTTAATGTGGAAATGTACAAAACGCGACGGTAGTCTCGATATTGTATGTACGAGTGGTGGGAGAGGGGGTGACGGGGAGGTAGATGTTTTGGGAAGTTTTTTTGTTGGGGCATGGGGATGGGGAAATATTGACCACGATGGGTCAAAGCTCGGTGACGTGCAACCCAGGTGGCGGCGGCAGTAGCCAGTAGACGCCACCGTAGCCGCCACCCGCAGCCGGTGACGCGGCGGCGGCGGTCGCCACATCCGCCACGTCAGCCTCGTCCGTCTGCGTACAGCTGTGCCGCTTGCTCCGGCGCGGTTCGGGAGGTGGCTTGGGCAACATGACCGCCTCGTCGTACGACGGTAACTGCGACATCTTGCGCGCCGATTCGGCCGCAGCTGCGTACTCGTCAAAGTATTCGTCGGGGCCCGCCGTCCCCAGGCCCCCTCCCGACCGGTCTGGGTTGCCGTACTCGTCCAGCTGCCGCCGCCTGCGCATCATCTGTCGGGTTTTCATGTTCTCGTGGACGGCCACGAATATGGCCATCAGCCCGGACACGCAGAGTATGAGTATGACGCCGATGGCCATCGAGAAGTTCTTCCGGTTGTCCCGGGCATACGCGGGGCTGTTGACGCACGCCACGTGCCACAGCATTCCGGTAACGTTGTCCGGGCTCAGACAGCTGGGCGCCCTGAAAAACGCACACAACTGTCAAAATAATATTAGTATTTATCGGGTGACCGATATCGTTCGGTTCTGTCGTGTTTCCTTTAGGTGTTATGGCGTAGTATTTTTCGACCGTAAATACCAAGTACCAGGGTATCTGCATATCCCTGGCACATAATGGTGGTTGGTAAGACCAGCAATGAACCACTGGTCCACAAGAACCTTCAGACTATAACCCTGAACATGAACGCATGCTTCAGACTTAAAAACTGAATTGCATGTGACAAGTTTGCGACGCGTTGGTGCCTGTTCTGGCACGCACCTTCTTCGATTGTCCTCATTAAGCCGCATATCCAGATTCTGGATATGTGGTCAAGCCATTTACAGGTGACTGAAACCCCAGACCAAGTGGCATCGGATATCTTAGGTGTGGCCATCGTGATGACCATCCTGACCTTGAGAACACCCTAGAGATCCATCAAGCCGAGTCATTCAGGACGTAATTTGTGGTAAGCAGTTTTATTAGAAAATGGGTGCAGAACACCGGAGGTAGACCTAACTTTTGCCACAAAAGACAAGCTAAAAGGATGCGGGAAGCAGAGCCGTGAGCCAATTGTCATTCACGATAAGCTCAGTAACCCTGAAGGGCCCTGGAAAAAATGTTCTCTTCGAAAATAATGATTACTGTATTGGAAGCCAGCCAGGTGGGTGCCCCATAAATCATTTTTTTTAATTCTCTTGGTATTTACAAAAGAAAAATACTATACCTATAACAAAACATCTCTCAAAAATACTTTACTTTGAGGATAATTGTTTTCCCAATATTTTTCGAATTATCAGTTATTAAGAAAATTATAAATCAAAGGTGGCCAAACAGTGGCCTGCGTCTTAACATTTTTACATTTTATTAATAAAATACAAAATATTATTCATTTCCTGCTATTATTATTTTTCATTATATTGTGCGGCTCACGACTCTCTTATCGTTGGCCACCCCTGTTATAATTCTACTTTCTTAATCTTTATTGATTTCCCATTTTTACGTGCTGATTTCATTCAAATCAGATGAATATTTTTATTTGTTGTTATGGCGAGGTTCAATTTATTTCCTTCTTTTTTAAAGCATTATGAGATATTAGTTTCCTTGTTCATTAAATTCAATAAATAACTTCTTATTCATTTTATTTTCCTTGCTATAAATTTACAATAAATGAATAAAAAATACATTAAATTATTTAAATATTATTAAATTTTGAAATTTAGTATTTATTATTAAAATAATATTAATGAATTCCAAATTAGTTTCATTAGTTTAACATTCAATATTTATGTACTTATAGATTTATTATCATGCTAAATATAAGCTATAAAAATGAAAATATCGGCTTATGGTTAAAAATACGAGTTTTCGAGATATTTTTGATTGTTTAATTTAAAAATATATAAAAAAAATATTATATAAAAAATAATATTTAGTTGAATAGGAAATCAATAATATTCAGTGTATGGTTAGTATGGTGGTTGTTATTGCGTATTTTATAAATTTTAAGTATTTTGGTATATTTACGTATTTTATTGCTAATTTAATAAAAACATTTTATATTTTACAGTGTATATTGCTTTGATTAATTTTGTTAGCTTGAGTAGTTCAAAAACATCCTATTCAGGATGCGATGCATTTACCCGCAAAAGTACATTACAGAATAGTGATTGTGACAATTTTCAGTTGAATGGAATGTGATAGATACAAAGTACCGTGTTGGATAAGGAAACTCAGAAAGCAGAAACTGAAAGCGTTATAAATATATAACGCTTCAACCAAAGACGATCGGCCAATAACTAGATTTGATTGGTGTCAAATCGATATTGCTAGAGATAAAATGCCCGGCTTACAAAAAGTAATTTTCAAAGACAATAACTATGATTTGGGACTTTTGAAATTCCATATATTATACATAATTTAACTTATGAGTAATAATAATAAACAGGTAAGCATAATTTATAGATACCTAACTACTGTTGTAATGTTATCATTATTATTTTATTGCAATCAATACTAGTAGAATTTTGAGTGTTTCGGCATTGGTCTAATGGATGACTTATAATATTTCAGCTAGTTTCAAATAGCGGGTTATCGCAAGCATAAAATGATTTAGTGAATATTTTAATAACGAGTATTTGTAGATATGAGTACAGCAAAATATTTATTTTGCATAGTAAAAGTTAGATATGTTACAATAAAATAAATAAAATGTTACCTCAGTAAAGTTGTCTAAACATTATAATAATATCTTATAACTTATATCTTATAACTTATAAGTTATAATACTAATGATTTGTATGTTCACGTATCATTTAATTATTGATTTTTTATAATTCCCACCTAGTCGATTTTAAAGAAGTAATCACTAGTTTGTGTGTTGCATGATATGATGTGTCATAAATTAACCGATTTTTGGATAGCTTACATCTTTAATCTGTTAATTAAGTTTTTATGAATATTATAGTCATTATGTTATTATTTTATTGTAAATTAATATAGTTTTTTTTTAAATTTAACATTTAATTTTTCTTCTTTTAAATATTTTGCCTATAAGTATTTACTATGTGATAAACATGTAGAGTAAAAATAAATAGTATCTTTTAGTCCAACCAAGAAAACTGGATACTCCTTACGAGTCTTTCAAATATCAATCGTCCACAATTATTAAAAGTGCATTATTTTTACATATTACGTAATATTTGGAATTTTTGAACTGATCGTATTTTTGAATGCACAAAAACTATAAGTCTAAAAAAATGTGATATAGATATATTAGCATTTGTACTTATTTCAAGCGGATAAATGTAACATGTCCGGACGTATTATATTTGGCAAAACTGATAAATACAATTTAGTAATTGTTTTTATATTTAATAAATATGTCTATAAAATACTTGCAGTATATCCGTAGAAAAATATAATAACTGTTGCCATTTATTATAAGTTCATTCTAAAAACACTCAAAAATTAATTTTCTAAAAAGATGTAGAGTTCAGTCGAGTTAAGCTAGCAAATTGATGTTTTACAGTAAATTATACACCATATCAAGTTCACACATAAGTAAAAAAAACTATAGGTATTATATTAGATTTAAATCATGAAACTTTCTAATTTCAAACCCAATACCAGTTCTTGGTGTATTATATTAAATACTTCAAAAAAAAAAGCTGGTATTGTGTTGGAGTTTACATTGGACTCTACAATTTATTGTTTGTTACTATTGATAATATTTATTAATCAATTTATACCTGTTTCTTTTTTTCAGCAGACAATGTGTTAAGCAGTACTTCTTACTATAAGAGTATGAAGTTTTTATCAAGTTTTAGTATATATATTATAGAACCATTGCAGGCAAATTACTTGAAAACAGCTCATACCTTTCAACTGGAGAATGCTTGGTAGTTCTATTGGCGAGTACGGCCATGTACGCGAAATCCACACTGTAACAGTCACACATCCACGGGTTGTCGTCCAAATAGACGTACTTCAGCTTAGTGCATTTATTGAACGTGCCGTTTTTCAACGTCACTAAACGGTTCCCGGTTAATCTTATTTCAGTGAGATTGGGCGAGTTGACAAACTCGTACGATATCAGGTGCGATATCCGACAATAGCTGAGATCCAAAAACCACATGTGCGATGAGTTGAAACTACCCGGTAGTAACATTTGCAACGGGTTGTTGGATAAGATGAGCTCCCCAAATCTCTCTAGTTGAACGAATGCCCCGTTCGGAATCGAATGGATCCAACAGTGATCGAGGTTCAGTCGGCGGAGAGTGTTCGATTTCAGCCGTCCAATTTGAGAGATGAAGTTGAACGAAAGGTTCAGCGATTCCAGTGATGGTAGTGTAGCCATGACAGATTCCCATGAGATTTCTATGATGAAATTTATAGACAAGTCCAAAAACAGTAGCGATGACATGCCGTAAAATGCTAACGGGTCCACCTGAATCATAAAAGGAATACACATTTTATTGATACTACTTTATCGTACTTCGTGTACCTACATAGGTACAACGTCATTCGATATTATGCTACTGTCATCATTATAAGCAGTTGTTTTCCAGTCGTTTGATTTTGATTTACAACGATTCGGGGACCACCTTTCATAAATACATTTATTTGATACCTTGGTGAAAATGGATACCCCGCATTCTTTCATTAAGAGTTGATATTGTTCGAGTTCATTGATCCTATCGATCAAGGTGACATTTTAAATTTCGGACCGTAAACAACAACTATATGTATATATATATATAATATAGAAACGAATTTATTCTTACTTCATGAAACGAGACATCGCTATAAATCAGTAATTCGAGAAATTTAAAAGTTATTCAACTGAATATTTGTTTTAATTTACCTGACATGGCATGTTTTTAAAAAATAAAAATATTCGTATATTACAGCACCTAGGTTATACAGGGTGTTTCTGAAGTGTGTGAGATAATTAGTAGGTATACGCATATTCACTGTGATGCCACAATGAAGATTTTTTTGGAATTTTTTTTCTAACTTCAAAATCTGGGTTTTTTTAAAGTTATTTTTAGAATATTATCTTGAATATAAAAGTAAACACTCTAGTCGTATTTTTTGCAATATTCTCATACGAATCGAGATATCGCATCATTTTTGCGCTTGTCACGCGTTGTTCGCTCACGAATCGCCTACTAAAAAAAAAGTCGTGCGACACATCGATTTGTATGAGAATACTGCAAGATAACCAATGGTGATAATTATTTGTTGTCATTGATAATACACGATTAATTAACACATTGTTTTACATTGTCGACTAATAAAAAATATGAAATAATAACAAAATTAGGGGTTTAAACGATCAAATTTACTAGCATACATTTGTGTCATACATTTATTAAATAACTTTTAACTTTATAAAGTTATAATAGTTAGAGATAAAAGAAACTACTTATTTGTGTGTTTATACTGAAATTCCAGTTTTTGGATATCATAGTACCTAACATAATTATTTTGACTCGATGAGATAAACATTTTATTTTATACTATTATTATTATTTACGTTCTGTCTATAACATAGCTGCAAGATTTCCATTTCCATCAGCTAAACCTAGTCACAATTAATTTAGCTTATCTTATCGAGGTTATCTGATGCGATATCTCGATTCGTATGAGAATTTTGCAAAACATACGACTAGAGTGTTTATTTTTATATTCAAGATAATATTCTAAAAATTACTTTAAAAAAAACCCAGATTATGAAGTTAGAAAAAAATTCCAAAAAAATCTTCATTTCAGCATCACAGTGAATATGCGTATACTAATTACCTCACACACTTCAGAAACACTCTGTATGAATTATTTATATTATAATTAAAATGTAGTAAATCGCTCATATACTATCATTTATTTTTAATAATATTTATTGAGTTGTATATAGTAGTTAATTTTTCGAATAAAGTGTGTATTTTATAATAATATTATTATATTGTATAAAAATAAATCATGTGTGGCAAATGTCACGAGCCGTATACATTAAGAACCTTCTTCACGTTTGATTTAAGTATCAGTATGAATAAAGTCACCTTACATTTTTATTTTATTTTCAATATTGAAAAAACTATTGACAAATGATACGTACAGTTTCAACGTGGTTTTTAGATAGATCCAGATTGATCATTTTTGTGTTATTAGCAAATTGATAGGCTGCAAGTCTTTTAATTCGGTTGCTGTTAATAAATACAGTTCTGAGATCTGGCATACCATACAAATTTGGTATGCGCACTGAACACTGCGAAATGTCAAGCGTAACGAGTGACGTGGATTGTATAGTATTGTCAATAAACAGCTGATCGTTTAGGCTGACGTCCAATAGTTCGAGATGTGTAAATCCACTCAGAGCATCATCGCTGAGATAGACGAGAACACAGCCACGTATGTTCAACGTGGTTATTGAGTCCGACAACAGTCCATCCAATCGTTTTAATGGGTTATTCGACAAGTTTAGGTATTTCAGCTTTTTGAGTCCACTGAGTACAATTGGACCAATCAATGAGACGATTTGACATTGACTAACGTCTAACACTTCTAGTGATTCACTGATCAATATAGTGTTATTGTCTCGGCCAAGATCAACGAGAGGATTGTTCGATAAATTTAGAAACTTTATATTCTTGTTATTGTTAAACAATTCTGTTGGATTTATATCAGCGATGTCCATAATGGAGTTACTGCTCAATATCAGATCTTCAAGATTCCATAAGTTTTCCAGAGCAGCTTTCTCGATATTCTGGATGTTATTCATGGATAGATTGAGCCTTTTGCAATTAGTCATATATGATACTTCAAGTGGAATAAAGTTCAGTGTCATGTTTGAAAAGTCTAAATTTATTAACTGAAACAAAAAATAAAATTCGTCAACTCCATATTATTATTATTATTATTAATATTAATATTATTATAGAAACGTATTCAACGATAAACGATGAAAGAGAATCGAGAAAAATCAATTTTCTAGGTATTTATTACAAAAGTATATTGATGTGAAAGACATATCAATGATAAATTATTTTTATAATATTTTTTTAATGTTTTTAATTATTTTAGGTAGGCATATAAGTTACATATAAACAAAGATAAAAAAGTTATTAATTTAATCATACAGTTTTAAATTTGAATTATTGAAATAGGCAGCTATTTACAATACAAAAACATGACCAATACCATTATGTTTTAACGAAAAATGTTATATGTAGTATGAAACATTATTGAACGTTTGGTGGTTTTAATATAGGTTAGAGTGTTGAATGATAAATGATAATATTTCTGAGTCGAAAAAGAACGAAATATATTAAATACTATAATGGCATTAAGAGTTGAAATTCAATCTACGTCTACATACATAAATAACTATTTAATATATAGCTATATTTCTATAACACATTTTGCATTCACGTGTTTTCTCAGCAATAAATTTTAGTAACCTGTCAAAAAGATGAACAAAATGGATAATAATAAACTATTATTAATAATACCTGTACTTATTTTTAATTTAAGTAGGTATAAGAATCATAGGTATACTCTTCATTCAAATTCCAAAATGAATATCAGTATAGAAAGTCAAATACTCGAAAATTAATAATATGATATGAACATAATTTATAATTATTTAGTATTTTAAGGTACTTCAAAATTATAAAAATTATTTATTTACCTTGAAATATTAATTTATAACTTAACACCCACTGGAAAAATACATAGGTAAACGTGTCTTTTAAATTAAGAAATTAATTAATTTTATCAGATTATTTTTAATTCATTAAATATGTAATAATACCTACATTGTATCATATTATGTTAAGAAAGTTTGATTTACTGTTATTATATTAATTAAAAATAATTAGAATTTATTGGTAATTTAATATTGTTTCGTTATAATTTATATTTCTAAGAATTCAAATACAAAAAGGTAAAAAGAAGGTAACCCCTTTGCTGTAAGGTAGGTGTCGTGAGTTCCTCACTACTGAAGAGTGAGTCGCAGTAATGCATGTGCAGATACATGTGTATTTAGTGATAAATCATAGTTTAAAAAAAAAACGATTCTGAGCAAAGACTGTCTGTCGACCTGTACAAATATTATTAAGTATATTTTATGATATACATATTATATTTATATTGGTATCAAAGACATTTATTTCATTATTAGTATTAAAGTAGAATGAATTAATTCTTGCCACAAACATTGCATTTTAAGATCTCGCTGTGTGTATAAACTATTAAGTATAAATGTATAATTATATACTTTTAAGTTTCAAGTACCTACGAAAATATTTTTAAATTAAAACAAAATAACTCAAATCGTTATTTCTTGTTTAATTAATATCTAGGTTTGTCAAAATTCAAACTTAAAATATCTATAAAATATAATCGTAGTTAATATATTGTTTATATTTTTTGGTAGCAAATACTTATAAGAAACCTCGTACTATATTTTCAAACTTTTTGACCCAGTACAAAATTTTTCATAAACGTTTATACAAAAAAAATTCAAATTTCTAGAGTCCATAATAGCGTAAAAATAATCAAAATATTTTGAAATTTTATCATTTATAGAAATATTTAGATAAAACTTTTAATTGTAATTCATTTTTGAGTTACACCAAAAAAACAAAATTGATTTTATGAAAAATTCTCAAGTTTTTTAGATTAGTTTAGGTTTTTCGTGGTTATTTTGAATAAAACTCTCAAAAAAGCAACTAGATCCTATTTTTTGATAGAAACCACCGTAATAGTTTAAAATTGAAGCATTTTTAACTACCTACAAAATAAAAGATAACAATATACAGAAAAAAACCACGTTATCTTATAATCAGTAAATTCATCTCACCTACCAGAATCTTAAACAATCAGATAGGTACGAAAAACATATTTTTTTAAAAACTATTGTGCTTAAAATTATTTTTAATGTTGTAAATTTTAATCTAAATGCAACAATAAGTTTTAAAAAAACTAAAACATAAATTAACAACATTTTTATTTGTATAGTAAAATAGTATTGATAAATTTATGTTAAATATGTTTCTGATCATCTTGATCAACTTTAAAAAATAAAAATTACTTTTGATTTAAACATGAGTAAGTAAATTTTATATATTTATCAAGAAAATAGTTCATGCACTTATTAAAGTTTTCATGTACATTTTAATAGTATTATTAACTACAATTTATAGGGTTCTGGTAATGTTATGATATAGTTAATCACTTTAGTAATCAGTTATCAAGAATGCAAATGCGATATTATATGATTCGACCTCGAGGTCAATCAGTGCAGAAAATCTCTAACAATATTTTACTTTAATTCAATATTTCTGATAACAAGACATCTTAAGTCAAAAACAATACATTCAAAATAAAATGTATCCAAATTAAAAATGACTATAATGACAAAAACGTCTTATGTTTTATATAGGTAAGTGTTTTATTCTATTTTACTGATAAATCGAGAAAAATACTTAAAACATTGTTAAAAAAAATTTAATTCACATTGGCAAGACATTATTTGTAGGATAATTAGTTAAGTTGAGATTACTTGAGGATCCATATCATAGTTTAGGACATCGGTGATGTTGGCACCAGAGCAGAGCATTTCGATAGAAGAACAAACAGCACATTGTTTGGGACATATTGCTTTAGCAGTAACCAGATTATCGAGTATTTCTGGGTTTGTTGTCTTCACCATACAAAACAGTATCATCGCCAATCCTATCTTCACTGTAAAACCAACCTGAAACATAAAATATAAACATCTGAAATTTTCTAAATATTATAATATTATAATTTATTATTCGATGTGTTATTAACCGTAACACTTTTTACACAATTGTATCACTCCAACATTCAGAACAACGGAACCATTCCATCCGTGAAACCAGGTTTTGGATTAAAGCCAGAAATAATATGTTACAGCGTTACTTCAAAAATTTATATTTTTCGAGAAAAATATTTTTAAAGGGCAGTAAAAGTGTAATACAACAACTATTATTTTTTTTTGTATCCCCAAAATAGAAGTTCCCAAACTTGTTATATTGCAAAAATAAAATGTTATGATTCATTACCTAGTCACTATCACCCTCAAATATAATTTTAATATTTGTATCTATCTGTGAATGTTAAATATTTTTTTAAAGTTTTATTTGAGAATAATTTGAGTTTAAATAAAATGTTTTGAACAAAACAAATTTGTTTGAATAGTAACTTTTAAAAAAAATAAAATAAAAACCACTCTATATAGTTATATAGTATTTTTAGAATGAAATTGTTATTGCTATAAAACTTAATATAATAACCCACTAAATTTCTCTCTTGTAAAACAATGACATACCCAATGCGCGAGATACATGCCATATGTTAAGTAATCATGTGAGATTTTTAATATAATTTTATGGTTTTTTTTTATTGTTATTTTTTTATATTTTTTTTTTACATTTATGCGTATGAAACAATACAAAGCAAAACAAACCAAGTATAATTAATAGGGTGATGTTTAATAAAACATTTGAAAAAATTCAGAATGTGATGAAAAAAAGAAAACATATTACATTTTATAAGTTAGAAATGTTGAAGTTCTATGAAAAAGTGGTGAGAAAGAATAGCAATTAAAGTATTTTTATAAAAATTTTATGATAATATGCAGATGTAAACATATTGTTCTGAATCGAGTACCTGATTGATTTTATATCTGTATGAAAGAGATCGCTTATTTCAATGGTCAAGAAGGACAAGAACCAGAAAATGAATATAAGCGGTAAGAGGGAATATTGATTGCATTATAGTTTATTATACTATACATTTCCCCCCTTTTGATTCATTACCTATTGAAGAACGTCTTATTGTGAGTTAAAAAAATTACATTACAAAATTAAAAATACTTAAAAAGTGATTATATTATATTTCACTAAAATATTAAAATGTCATTAATATTTGATTTATTCACTTTTAATTTAACAATGTTGAATATGTATATAAAACAAATGAATACAATTTAAGCTACCTTACCAATTTTGAACAATAGGTCTGAAAAATTAGTTTTTTTTTTATTAGATAAATAAATACGTATTTTTACGGTTATTGTAAACAGTATTGTTATATTTTTTTTCTAACAAATGAAATTGTATATTTTTTACTTTAACAATTCAACAAGCGAAATAGCCTATGATAATTTTTTAGTGCATATACATTAATCTACGATGTGACATTGTTCAGTTGGTTTTAGACATACCTACTCGTTGTAAATGACGTATTTATACAACAAATTTATGGAATTTACATAGATTGACCAACGAAAACACTTAAACGTAATTTATAGTATGAAATCGATTTTTTTTAAATTATACATAGAAGATCAAACAAAATGCAAAAAATTATAATTAATTTTGCTGTCGATATCCCTAGTAAAAAATTATTTCTCAGGGGATGAATGAAACGAGCAAAATACTTTCCTCGTTTCCATTGTTTTGTTAAATGCATACATATTGTATTATTACAGTTCCATTTTTTATTAACTTTTTAACTCTACGAAAGTTCAAGTAGTTATTTATAATGTTTTTTACGGTATTGGCAAGTTAATTATTATTACTATTATTGGTATTGTTATATATTTTTGTAATGCTTGCTTTTAAACTAGAAATATTTAAAATAAATAGGTCAAAATGTTTATTGTAATTTTAATGCTAGCCATACATATTTGTTTAATATTGTAAAATGTAACAATTTTAATCTCTTTTAATTGTCTCGTTAAAGTTTTTAACATTGTTAGCTTCAAAACTTAAACTAGTAACTGAATCGATATCACCTTGAAATGTATAAATGGTTCTGATAAAGTAAATAATTATATTTTAATAATAGACACATGTATAATTATTAATCTTGTAAATAGTTTTATTTATTTATTTCTTTTATTGCAATTACATCAATTCGAACTACAGTCATAATGTGTAAGTCGAGTACACCAAAAACAAAATGAATACTATTAACTTCACTATTCACGCAGATATATATTTAAAATTCAACTTCAAAAATCGTATTATATACGTACCATCATACGTTCGTACCATATTAAGCAATCCCGACACGAGTGGAATACTGAATATCAAGAGCATCGAATAAAGCGAAGATTTAAAAAGACTAATATTTACACAGTACGTCTTGTTATCACGAGGTTGATTTTTTTTTAAACAGTTTATCTTTATTATGTTTAGCGTACTCATGAATTACAGTGTTCGACTGACAACTGAAAATGGCATCGTACCAGAGGCCATTCAAATAGCATGTACGCAACAACCATGATTAACGAGTAAAATTTATATTTTTATAATTTTAACGACTCATTTTATTTTCAATCGATTAGGAATTAGGATTGATAGTATTATGAAATATTGAGGTAAGTACTCGTATTAGTTAATACATTTTAAAACTTTACTACTACGGTAGTAACAAACTATAATATTCAGTTGACCCAGTAGTGAAATTAATCTAATTTCAGTCTATTTAAATCGTTATTATAAATACTTTCCAACTAATTTATTATAGTCAAGGTTTATATACAATAATAATATATTATATTGGTCGTTGCTAAATTTTGTATTCAAATACTATTTTAGTTACCTAATATTATATCAAGTATATACATTTTGTATTAATTCATTGTTGTTTAGTTACAATATTTTGTTATTAACAAGTTACGTAAGTCCTCAATAATTACGTCAGTTATGATATTATTAAAAAATATATAAAATAATTAAATAATGTAGGATAATTAGTTGAAATTTATCTACAGTAAAATTATAGGTTTTTCACTTGTTAAAAAGGTCCATCTAGAGTGTGTCTGAATGGGTAATTAAAATTAACATTAAATTAGAACGATTATAACATAATAATATAATATATAACTAATGGTTCGATTTAACGATTAAAACTGAAATAAACTTTTGATAAAAATAAAAAAATGCAACAAACTGTTAACGGTATTATTGTTGAAAATTAATGTGCAGTATCAAAAAATTTGAAATTCTTCAAAAACGGCTTCATTTAGAAAAAAATCATGCCGGCAACGAGTTTTATTATTATGTTTGTAAGACAATTAATACAAATTTACCACGGATTGGCTTATCGTAGATATAATTTGTTGTAATCGTTTGTTAATGCATGTACGTCATACAATAATATTTTACTCATATTATTATGCGATAAAACAGTTCTTTTTTAAATTTTAATTGGCGACAGTGTTGATGCAACAACGCTTCAATTCACGCGAGAGATGTTATTTCGTCTTAATATACAGTTAGGTATGTTATCTGACGATGATTTGAAGAAATAAAAAAATGATACCCATTATTGTTGTTCCTTATATTCGTGGTCATCGCTCCGAATGAATAATAAAAAACGATGCAATGCGCTACGATCGAAGGGGGTGAAACAAATCGAGCACGCTCGCTAAATATAATAATATTATAAGGTTTGTGGGGGGGCGTACGATTGGCGTGACTTATACACAGGCACGGACCATGCGACGATACCATCATATTATGCTTTTTTTTCCGTCCTTTATAACTCATCCATTACGGGGGAGGGTTTGGTCGTGGACTAGCGTCAGTCGACTTCAGACAGGTGGGTGGTGGGTCGACGGCGAAGGGTTGTTTATACAGTGTGCCGCGGCGTTCCGTTACCTCCATTGTCGAAAATTCCGATGCGGTCCGGAAAACGAAGAGTTCGGCCGACGTGGTGTCTGCGGCAAGGGGCGGTCAATGCATCCGGGCGGCGGCGAGACGATACAGCGCAGAAGACGTTTGCCGGCGCACGTTTACACGACGATGGACGGCGGCGGTGCACGGGGACCCGAGTACAAAATATATCATCGTTCGCATGCACGCGGTAAACCGGACCAGGTGGGACGAAAACGAAAAACTGAGAAAACAAAACCGTCTGTTGGTCTTAAACTCGGTTCAAAACTATGGTAGTATAATATAAGTCACTATAGTGGATATCGCGTTGTTCTCTAGGTTCAGTGTCGTTTAGCACGCGACGACAGAGCTGCACCGCTTGGTCGGAGGAGTGTCACCAATCCGTCGGCAGATAAGACTGGAAGGTTCGTGAAATACGTTCGGTCTAGCCAGTGAATGACACCGTTTAATTGCTCGGCGAGAACTGATTAAGGAAATCGTACGAAACTCACTTGGCTGCGCGTGTAGGGATAATGACACAATAGCCGAGCGTGATAAGGATGCCCCGTCTAACGCCAACTCGTTTCATAATAATATTGCCGTTTCTCTTTCTCCCGTTCGTTTGTGATACGCACACATTCGAACAATATGATGATTATATTGTTATTATTTTTTATTGTAATTGCCCTGACGTCTTGTCCAATTCGAATAAATAATATCTTATTATTTGTCTATTTCGAATGATTACAGTATATTGAAAAAATATGATACCTAGCACTAACCGTATTCCGTTGTATTAAGGCGACCGGTGAAAATTACCTCCGTATAAATATCGTAATATTATACAGGTATGTGCGTCCGAATGTATCCTAAATATCTTATTTATATGACGTACAGTTTTGTTACGACGTGCCTATATGCGTCTTTTGATCCTATGGATTCCGACGGGCTCACGCAAACGCAGCTAAAATATATTTAACAATTTAACATACTTGTACGTAGGTTTTTCGGCAATGCCTATACCTGGAGGTGCCTATCACATATTATTATTGTCATACACGATATACATATGTCCTCCCCTCTGTACTTCATTCTGTTATTCATAATAGAAAATATAATATTATGTTATACCTTTTATATGTGAATACTATTTAAATTTCAAAAAGCTAGTAATCTTTTTTGTCGTGGATTCGAAAAAAAACCAACAACGCGATGACCGCCTCGAGGCGTGAGCTGTATCACCAATAATTATTTACAACCGTAAAGCTGGTACTAACATATTATAAGTGTTTGAAAGCTAAATCGAATGTATATTTGGGCGACGTTGCGTCTTAAAATAATATGTCACACTTCTGCGGATAATAAAATTGTATTTCACGTGTTTTCGCTATCATAATTTGAATTAAGTCCGTGTACACGTCGTGCATCAGTATAATACCTTTTCAGATATTTTCGATGTTTTATGTTATTGGAAAACTAATCTGTTTATAATGACTCTGAATGTTACTGCTAGGTGACTTCTCTCCTCATGTCTTCATTTAATTGTATAAATTAGGCACACATATTTATTGTAAACACCATTACAGATTGTATATTATATTCTAATAAAGGTTAAAAAAAATTAAAGCCTTATAATTATTAGTGTTTCGTGTACATAGTAATTACAAGAGTTATCTAAAAAAAATATGTATTATCCTTTTTAATTTAGAGAAAATAGCTTTCAATGCTATAAACTATTGCGATTTACTATCGTCATTGTTTTGTTTTATAAATTCATTCTTGTTTATTGTTTATAATATTTGTCTAAAATATATATTATATGTATATGCCTTGTGTTCTATAAGTGTTACGTACAAATTTAAAAGTGATCGTAATTAGTAATAAATTCAATATATTTTATACATCGATCATATTTAATAAACTTGTATAGAACTCGTATTATACTAGTATATAAGCAATCTGGAGGTGATTCAGTTATCCCGAATCAAAGGATTTAACTTAATATACTAGTATAACACCAAATAAATTGATTAGAATACTTTGTTTGAATTTAAAAAAAAAATGTACATGTGAATTACAAATTATACAGAGTTTTTATTAGTATTATTTGTATAGATACTATTATTGAGTAATTATTATCTTATGTAAATTAGTATATTCTACATTTCTACATTCTATACTTCTGATGTATGACCAGTAAGGAGTTTAATTGAGTTATTAGATTCATAACTACCATACGAAACATGTTAACTACTCACTTCGAAACAATTTAGAGATGCTGGGGCAGCGTGCAGGTTGTGTTAGTTAGCTGGTTCGATATGTTGCCCTGGGAGACCGCTGAACATTTAACAATATTACTATATTATTAAATTATTACTTATTAGTTATTAGTATATCATCGTATATAATATGTATTTTGTACAATACCGGGCCTTTCAGATCACCTATGTTGGAATGATTTTGTTTAAATGTATATTTTTAGCTTTTGTATTTATAACATATTCAATAGAATGTTGAAAATCGAATCGAATAGAGCGTTTATATTTCCATAAAATGTAAACAATTTCTGTAAATACCATAGGTACCGATCATGAGCCTGAGGCTCACTAGGAATTGTTTTCCGATTGCGATGATTTATCATTACTTCCCCATTTTAAAGACAACCGTTCCACTCGTCCCATCTTGCACTCCTCTATCTCACTTTTTTTTTATACTCTGATGTTACCATTAAATATGAATTATGAATGAGAAAATATTTATAAAACATAACAAAAGATGCGTATTAAGGTCAATTTAATGTGAAATAAAAATTATAATTCAGAAATATTTTTTCGAAATTAATGATTCAGTCTGATATTATATTAGACTGCTTTATTATAATGACCTGTTTAATATACGTTTGAACTTTCAAAATTAAACTATAAACTAGGCGTAGATACTATATTTGCTTTTATATTGACATGTAACATATTGATAAATTAATACAATACAACTTGTAATATCTTCGATTATCATAAAAAAATCATGTTACCTATGTAGTATGTACATTGTATTATGTACATAGTACCCACATGGTCACATATTTTAATGAAATACTGATCACCATTTTCAGTGCTGCATAATATCCCCTAATTTTTTAAGTTTTGAAAACAATATTATGTTAGCACTGTTTAATATAGATTCCTATACAGTCCATTATAATATTATATATTTGTAAAGAAACATAATATCTAAATTATACTTTAATAATTTAGGTATCATAATTATTTTTATTACTCACTTTGGTATCGACACTATAATAATGATAATAATAATGTATATAATCTTTATAATTGAAACGATTAATATTGAGGTCAAAACTCATGGTTTTTGGCATCTATGTATGATTTGTATAGCATGATAATTATTTTTCTTTATAATGGCTTAAGAACCAACTTCAGAGTTGTGTTCGAATTTTCTGATATTTCTGACATAAAACACTTCTACTTTTAATCTGGTATATTTTGTAAGTAGTGAAAATCAAATGACTTTATCACAGCATGTAAGTCATCGACAATGTCGATTATGATTTGTTGTAGATTGTTCTACATTATGATATTTTAATATTACATGATATTATGTACTCGTTTATCATAAGAAATTTCCAGCAAAAATCCAATAAACAAAATTTTTCAATTGTTAAAGTAAATAACCTCATATTCAAAGATAACTCCGTTAAATAATATAATTTCAGCACAAACTGCGAAACTGACAGCGTTTTTAACTCCTCAAAAAAAAAAATAAACTGTTACAATCTCCTAGACAACCATGTTCGATATGTTATTGTTTTATAAGCCCACCGTGACACTCCGTGGATTTGACATGGTATCTATATAGTATTAAACTATTATATTGTAGTTGATGTTACAGCTGCAGTTATGCTGTTATACCTAACGTGACAAAATAAGCTTCCTTTACTTATTAGATTTTATTTTCACTCGATGACAAACAAAAAATCAAAGAATTATCTAAAACACGTCTACCCAAATTCCTACCACCAAACACGTTTTTAGTGCCGAAATAGGTACTCCAGTCGACA
Organism: Myzus persicae; assembly: GCF_001856785.1. Taxonomy (NCBI): domain Eukaryota; kingdom Metazoa; phylum Arthropoda; class Insecta; order Hemiptera; family Aphididae; genus Myzus; species Myzus persicae. Next base: position 266,704 of record NW_019104222.1, read on the forward strand.
CCATCTGGCCATTCTGTAACTTGTATACTTAAACAAAGTAATGAAATCGATATACGAGCAGTCACTAGAAAGGTTTTTTTTTTTGAAAGAAATCGAAAGTCAATTCTAGGATTTTCGTCGATATATGTATTTATTTTGATAACATACATTTAGACGAGTCCTTCTATAACTGATACGGTACATATTACTTAAAAGCAATCTGAAAAAGATTCGGGAAAGACTATAGGGTGTTTTTGTTTGTAACTGAATATATTCGATTTCAAAAGAACGAGGGGGTGGAACTTTCTACATTCTACAATGTGACTGTAAATTATCAAAACGTTTTAACACGATATAATTGTTTAACGTCATTGAAAATAGGTTACCTATTGAGAATGTATTTTTTGGTAATTTGAGATTGTATTTCGTTTTAGTTTATCTAATTTATTACAAATAAATGAAATAAATAAACTACTGTAGTAAATATTATGTTTTTTGAATTTTGACTTTGTTACAGGTTGTGTTAATTTATTTTATAAACTTATGAATATTTTATTTTTAAAACTTATTATTAATTTTAGTTGAGTGTATTTAATAATATGAACGATGTTAATATATATGAAAATAATGAATGTTTTATAAAAATGTTTTTTTTGTACGTATGTCGTCACCTTTTGGAGCTGTAAAACTGTTTAAATTTTCAAAATTAAGAGTAGGTTGTTGATTGGACCTGGTTTGTACGAAAAGGGGTTTTCAGAATAATTGGAAAAAACCAAAAACCAAAAACAAAAAATTGGGAATAATCGAAAATTTAACTGAAAAATAAACGCAAAAAGAGTTTTTGCCAAAAACCGATATTTTTTTTTTTTTGCTGTAGTTTGAAAAATGTAGACTTTAATTTGCAAAGAAATTTTAAGCAGGAATCTGTGCTGTATACAAAATGTACAATAGTTCATCTCACCCTCGAATACGACTGTATGTCCTGCAGTGTGATCCCTACACAGCAAGAGATTGTATTCAGTTGGAACTTGCTCAAAGTATATTTATACGATTAACAGGATTCATACTGAATATTCCATATCTATTGTTCGCTTTACAATATTATATGCTACTGTATAACTGAGGGGCTTGTGCTTAATTCATTGACAGTAAGTATGTTAAAATGTTTAAATAATTGTTTGTTGCTTGTTTAAATAGAACAGTTATATTTTATCTTATATTCACTCATCAATTTAAAATGTATTTATTTCTCTTGTGTAATATTGTATTTTTCTATACTTTTATTTATTCGATTATATGAAAAATTATATTAGGAGTTTGATGATTATTGCTGATACGATTCCTCCGTTTACCGTTTGATTTTTTGATTTAGATATTTTAACTGTCGTTCCATCTATCTTTCGAAATGTACACAAAATTGAGACAACTGACAATTCAAAAAATTTTAATTACTTTTATTATTTTAAAAACAAACACAAAAATGAAATACACAATCAAACATACCCGGCCTCGCTAGAGGACCCGCGCCGTATTTTTACCGCTGTGCTTACGTGTTTAAATATAATTTTACAATGTGCTGTCTCAGCTCATTTGTTTCATTGGCGTGTTATTACGAATACGATTCAATCTTTATTTGTATTATTTAATTTAACTTTTGAGTGTACCAAACTGGTTGGCGCATACAACAGTTCAGTAGAGTTTGGTATAGCTACCTATATGATTAACCTACAGTGCCGTTGAATTCTATTCACACTTTTTATAGACGCGTCTACACCATGTATCTTCATAAACATATAATATTATTATGACACGTGGACAAAACAATTTAATAAAATATAAACAGTTGACGATTTCTGTAACGAAAGTGGTTGGCGTTTGTGATTACTCAGGTAGCTACAATAGTACTAGGTGAGCCTATACATATAGTGCAATATAAACGTGTCTAACGTTCTCCCATCGCCAATTCATTGAAACGTTACGACATTAGATTTCGTATTTTTCTTCTACCGCCATTGATCTATGACCTACAATCAATCGCCAAGTCTCGTCCGTGAAAATCAGACGTAATTCGATTTTCGATCTACACGAATAAATAAATCGGTTACATTCGGTAAATGCGTTTCATTTGACGACACGGCATACTCACGACATCATCAAGTCCTACAACTTGAGGTTAGGTTAGACGGGGGAAACAGCCTCCGTTATTTTTTTCTGGTCCATGTTTCTTTGTGCTACACATTATAACAATATGACTTATATTGTTTCTAAATAAGAATATAAAAAATATATATAACCCCGCTACGTGTATTTTTATAGGAAATATACGACCCAATACATATTTCATTCTGGACATTCTTCATTTTATTTAAACGCGTGTAAAACAAACCATGGTTGTTGGCACGACGGGGAGTACGTTTTCAATATCATGAGTGTGTGTGTGTGTAAGGGAGGGAATATATTTGAGTCGGTTATGATGTGCTATTTGGTCACGCGTCGCGTGTTTTCCAGAAACAGCCTTCTTATTTCTATTATGCGAGTTATTTAACTGCGAATAATTAATGTAACCTTCGGAGAAATACTCCATAAAATTCACAAAAAAATGTTATATTGCATTCAAATTCAACCGCATTGGTTCAGATACTAGTTTACATATCATCTATACTCTTCATTGAATTAAGTACAAGTTGTTTTTTGTTTTAACGCATAAACTGCCATTTGCATAAGTGGCATGACTTATAAGTATTACGTTGGGGCTTGTAACCATGGATTATTTTAGGACTTGACTATTTTGATTTGGGAATTTTAAAATAGGATATTTTGACCAGGTTTGTGTATAAGTAGTATGTTTTTGTGTATAATAGCGTATATGGAAATTGTTTACTTTATTTTAGTAGAATTTGGTCTTAGTGATAGGGTATGATAGGTATGATAGACTACCTAAACTGGCACATCAGTTCAAAAACATATAAAGTTTTTAAAGCTAAAAAGTAATCTTACCACTATATAAGATGTCTGAATGATATATTGCAAAATAAGGCCTCAATAATTTAAATAAAAATACAAATTGGATATGCATATTTATATCAATGCATATTTCATTACTTCATCCATTTATTTAGTTTTAAAATGTTTTTTAGACTGTTTCCAAAATATATAATTGTAGCAAAAGAATTAAACCTAATATTTACTCATGGGAAATATGGTAGAGGAAAGTTCATGAGAGTATTATTCAATAATCATTGAAGTAGGTGTGGTGGTATCAAAAATTTGGAATTTACATGTTTTTAATTTCTTTTATGCATTACTTCCGTTCAAACTCTGCATCTTTAATATGAGCTATAATTTTATCATGTTCCAAAATACTACAAATTTGACGATTCCACTTCTCAAATCGTTGAAGTCTCTTCCTTTTATTATAAAGACAATTATTCTATTACAGCTACATTATGACAGGGTATGGTATAATTTATGAAGGGCCCATAATTTATTATAAATATTTTTTTAAGTACTAAGGTATATTGAAAAATTATGATGTGTTAGAGGGACTTGACCAAATATTTTTGAAATATAAGTACAACTTATATTTTTGAGAATCTTAAGGGTTAAAAAAAAATAGATTATGTAAGAATAGTAAATACATAATTGTAATAAATTGTATTATTACTTTAAAAATATAAATAATATAAAAAAATAAAAAAGTGAGCAAGTGAATACTGCTCTGCTTTAAATTAGGTGTCATGTGTTGGGGTCACTGTAATGGATGTGTTTTTGAATTCAATGATGTAAAATAATTGTGCGTGAAAAATGATTCTGAGCAAATTTGATCTGCCAGGCTATACGCCTATACTTATAATATTACTGCGTTTATTTATGCTATTATTGCTAGGTATTAAAGTAATTTATTTTATCAGTTAAGCCAAACAGTAGGTTACTTACATTAATCCCCAAAAACATTAGATTTGATAAAACTAAGTTATAAAAGTCTTGTAGGTTTCAAGTACCCACAAATAATGTTTTTAGATTACATATTATAAATTGAAGATTTTATAAATTTTTATCTACAAAATAATTTGTAAATTTTAGTGATTTTGATGCATTTTGTCAAAGTGATAACTTTAACTTAAAATACGTATAAAAAATGGTGCTTACGTTGAATCTTTAATATTTTTGAACTTATATCATAACAACTTATGAGAAACCGTGAATTAATATATATATACATTATATTATTGATATGTATAGAAAAAAAAACTTAAAACAAAATCAAACATTTCCTATTCCTATATTCCTATGCTCAAAACGATTCAAAATATTTTTAAAATATTATCATGTACAGAAAATGCTAGCACACATTTTCAGTGAAAAATCATTTGAGTCAGAACAGGAAAAAAAATCGTTTTGGTCAAAAACTGGTTTTGTCGGTTAGGTTTATTTCCTATTTTTCCTTAGTTTTGTTTTGTTTTTCTAGTAGCTTTTTTAAACTATTGGAAGTTTTTAATTTTGAAATGCTCCAAGTAGATTTACTTTCCTATCAAAAAAGACTTCAAAGTTGAAAATCACAGTATTACTTCGACTACTTATCAGGTACAGACACCTGGTACATAGACAATAACAAAAAAAAAAAAACCCACATTATCATAAAATTAATGCATTTATTACTCCACTCAAAATCTAAAAAACGACGATTTACTAAAAATAGTTCATCATTATTTTTAACAACTCTGAATACATTGTTTATACTATGATAAGTTTTTAAACATATTTAGATGGTACTTAATATTTAAATGTGTGAGTAAACTCAATAAAGGTATCAAGGTTCGACATTTCAATCCAAGGTCAATTAATCATATTCTATTAAAATGTATGAATAAAAATAAAGTATACATTACACTCAAAAAATAAATTAAATACATATATTTTAGTACATATACTTATTACAACATTAAAGTGTACTTATTCAACTCGGGATAAATTGTTTTTTGAATGAAAAGCTTTCAAATTCAAAACAATAATACAATTCGTTGATGATATGGAAGTGATCAAGATGACTGCTCTAACGTTTTAATTTTTTTTTATTTCATTTCTGTTATGTAATATTTGTTTTTTTGTATACTAACAGTATACTCATTGGACAAGTTTGAAAAAATAACTTTTGAGTTAATAAAACCACTTGATTTTTTTAAAATTCTAAAAAAAAAGTGTAAAAAATGGCTCGAAAAAACGTCGGCCAGCGTAAAACAAAACATGCGGTGGATATAATTGACCACAACGCAAAACACTATAGTGGTTGCTTACTCGAAATGAAACAGGTTGCGGAGTGTGCAACTTAAATGTCGTTTATCGAGAACACGTCCCGATAACGAGTGCGCAGCGGGTACCTTTAAATAGGGTACAAAAAACACGGCAGAGAGCCGACAGAGGCACGAGGGCACAAATGGCCGTAAAGTGCAAAATATGGCTCGAAAAAACGTCGGCCAGCGTGAAACAAAACACAAGCGGTGAACACCGCAGGGACGGAAAAAAACTTGCATAATAGCTATTCGGACGAAATGTCCAGCAACAAATAATTGATTAAGATGGGTCGGGGTGGATACACGTCTTGACGAGTGTCGACTGGCCGTGCACAGAGCTAGTTGGCCGGTGGCCGGTGGTTGCAGGACACTGAATTGACAAGTGGGGCGGGGAGGGGAGGGGACACTTTATTATAGCTATACAATATTATGGGCTGCATTAATCACGATTAAAGATGTAATCCTTTAATCGCGGCGGGGCATACAGCCACTGCAAAACATCAGGCTGACGAACCTCTTTGTTCGGCTCCAAAACGAACGGCGTCGTCTGGGTATTACCGCGCTGGCTATCGTCTGATCGTTTGCTGCACCATCACTGCAACCGTCGCCGGTTTCCGGATCCTTGAAACTTGTCGTCTCGAGGACAGCCAATTTCGGGGAGCCATCTGTGAGCTCGACCTCATTCATCGATCCGCCTGTTGACTCTACTGTACCGGACTGCAGCACAGCCATGTTCGGCATTGAAACCAGCAATTTGTTTCCGGCGCGCGTAGAACCTCTGGCGAAGCAGACGACACTGGACCTTTTTCGAGGGCTGCAGGCGCCATAACTCCTACGTAATAGCTGAACGCCGGACTCGTGTAGTCATGCCAGTTCGATTGGGGTGCGGTCTGCTAGCGGATCAACTGCGGGATTCGTTGTGTCGGAGAATAGTGCATGGTTCGCCGGCACATTCGACTCCTCGGAACCTGTCTCCAGCACTACCAAATTGGGCATGGAATAATATCCTGTCCCTCGCTGCATCGGCAGACCACGCTCTGTTAGAGTTGGACGATTTGTCCTTGGATCCTCGAACGTCATCAACATCAAGTCGCCAGTCGGTCGTGGAAGGCATCTCGACCAGTGGCGCTTCGCCGGCAGGAGTACCATCTGCCTTGCGTAGACCAGCAAGACCACGACGATACGCCCGTGGTTTCGAAGAGTTCGACAGCACATCCGCGAACACTTGGCGCATCACTTCCATTTCGGACTGCACATTCATCTCAAGCGATGCGAAGCTATTTTCAGACATGATGGTACGACTAATTATGGTACAAGGGTAAATTACGAAAGTAAAGTAAGTTATACAGACAATAAATAATATACCAAATTATTAGATGTGCTCAGTGCGACAAGCAGATACGTTATGACGATTAGAAATTTAGAACAGATATAATTTATATCAAACACTTATCGTATAACTTAGTATTTTCGAAAATGTCGTTGTAATTGATTGATAAATTATAATTTATATAATATATATAGTATAAAATACTATATAGTGCTTTTTGATGCGACCTTTTACCTATTGGCTAAAAATAGATCATAAACAATACATTTCTCCGCAATGTATACATTATCGTTAATCGTCCAAAAATTATAGGAATATCTGAGTATAGAATGAATTGTAATGAATTATATTATATGACTTACAACCAAATAATTATAAATTTTTCAGAAAATTTTCGAAAATTTAAAAACGTAAAATTCATGGTATTTCAATAAAAAGATAAAAGTTGGATATAAAAAACAAGGAGTGCTGATTTTTAAATTTGGGATGCTAAAAACCTTTTTGCACCCCTCTAGTTGCGCCACTGGTCTACAGTAAGTGTCAAGTGAGCCATTGTATTAGATGTGTTGGATTTTAATTCAATGATATAACTTAATTGTATACGAAAAACGATACTGAGCTAAGACGAACTTTCTTATTACTAAGTATATTAGTTGCTTGGTATTATTGATATCAAAGTAATTTATTTTAATATTAATTGTAATACAGCGGGTGGAATTAATTTGTTCCAAAAAAATCGCATTTGGAAATGTCATTGTGTGTATGACCTATAAAATATAATAATATACTTTAAACGTTTCAATTACCAAGAATAATATTCTTATATTACAACAAAATAACTAAAATCGTTATTTTTCGTTTAAATATCTAATTTTGTGTGAATTTTAACTTAAATATCTTTGAAAAAAACGGCGTTAATAACAAAAGTTAAAATATGGTAAACTTTTATTTGTTGTTAAAGACAAAAAACTTATGATAAATCATGTTTTGAATTTTCAAAAGTTAACTATAAATATAAAATTGTTATGAGTAAATGAGATTCTACTTTTTATAACTACGAAATAATTGGCATATGTTCACGATTTTGACGATATATGATCTTGTTCAAATTGTAACTATACAGGCACTCATAAAAAAAATGTTGTGGATTTAAGCTCTACTATTTTTCTAATTACACTAATAACAACTCATGAGGAACCTTGCATTGAATCTTCAAAATAATTCATAAAATTCAACGTCAAATTAGTTTTCCAAAATAATATTGAAAAAACTTTAATAAATGAAAAACTTATCGTGGCTATAAAATATTTTGAAAATGTTATTATACATTTAAAATTTTCGAATTATTATTTAATGAATATTTTAAGTACAGTTATTAGTTTTTGAGTTACACGATAAAAAAAAACTAAATCAATTTGAAAAAAAATAGTTTTGAGTAAAAGCCTCCTTAAAAATTTTTTTTTTCGAGGTTTTTTTTCTGTTGGAAGGTTAATTTAATATTTTAATTACACTTCATTTTTTCAGGACTATCGATACATTACAAATTTCAGCAAAATATATGTTTGTACTAGCAAATACAAGTTGATATTAATTTTTGTTTTCGGTACAAGATTAATACGTACACATTTTCTTGGACGTGAAACGAAAAAAGTGCAAGTGAATAACACACGACCGTAATTTACCATGATTTTGAGCCCAGCGACAAGTTTGAGTGCACAGGTATAGTAATCAAGTTTGCGCATCGGACCGTATATTACATCCGGACCGGGAGACGTCACCAATTTACGGGATTTATTGGGCCAATTTATTTGGATCACTTATGAAAAACCGAGTTCCATTTACACGGTTTTCTATTGCTGTGGCAAAGAAAAAGGGATGAAGTTTTTCTTTTATCGTTACCCAGGAAAATATTTAATATTTCTAAGCATTCAGGTCATATCACTTTAGATAATATATATTGCTATTATACAATTTATACCTATACATAATACAAGTACGATTGATACCAGGAATATTCATAATTATTGAGCACTGTATATTGTTCATTTCCTGCCCGATTTGTATTTCCTCAACAATTCGATATCATTTTAGCGTTATACATTTTTAGGTGTGAATAGATAATATTGTACAGTTATATACCACAGATGACAATGTTTTAAAATATATTTTAAGTTATAGGGTAGACTGTCATAAAATTATACGATTTGTACCATAGTTAAAATTAAGGGCGCCAGTTTTGGTTCTGTAGAATGTGGAAAATCTGATTGCGGTTTCATAATATTAATAATAATAATTTTGAAGTGGTGGTTAGGTCTCTAAGCTAGTTTCTCCCACAATACCTCAGCGTGGTTTAAAATGATAACATATTATTATGGTATACAAATAATGTACCTCATTAGAGTTTCATTTCGCTGCTGTTTAGATTTCAATATGAATACTCGGTACGGCGAATATTACTTTTCTGTTTATAAAAATACAATATTATGGAATTCTTCGGCAAATAATAATACTAAATCTCTCCAGTTTATTAAGTTTGTCGTTACGAAAATTATCGGTGACATACGGTATTATTAGTCATCATATTTTGTAAGGTTTAAACAAGTAGGTAAGTACATTAATTATTCGTCTCTGGCATCAACTAGTACTGCTATCATATTTTTTTTCAGCTAACAAAATAAGTATAAATTGGATATATTGTATCTGGCGTATTAATTGAAATTATTTTATTTTTGTAAATATTAACTTACCCGGGATTTTGAATGTTACATGACACTATTACAAGGAGTTTGAACCTAAATACTGGTATTAGCAAGATATTAACTATTCAGTACCTACCAAATATTAACAACTGTATCATGGGTACTAATTAAATTTAAAGAAATAAGTGTATTAACGAAAATAAATTCATACATTAAGCCCCTCTTAAGCTCTCTTTAGCTGTTACTTATTTAATTTTTGTTTTATTATTAAAATTTATGATATTTTCATTCAATTTAACTATTTAGAAATTAAATAAAATATTTAGTACGAGAAAGCGTAATTAATAAAGTATTTTAATCTCTGGATATGATTTAATTATAATTAGAGGAATGGTTAAAATCCATAGGTATTAAAATACAAAATTATTAAATATTTATATATAGCTACATAGGCAATGCCATGTATAGTTGTAATACATTTATATATACATATAATTTTTACGATTTACAGGTTCAGTCCGAAATGTCGCTAATGCCGTAGACGCCAAAATGTGAATATTATATTCGGATAATTTGCATAACATAATAATTTTTTAAAACAATTGTGTTTCTCTTACTCTTAATATTATAATGAAACGAACAAATTATGACCAATTTACTTCCTTTTCAAGTTACAATGTCAACTCAAATATCGTAATTTTTCGTAAGTTAAAAAAGTTTCAATGACTCTGAATAACATTTATTTTATTTATTCATATCTTGGGTTATGTAGGTAACTCTTTGGGTTAATATCATTTTTCATAATAATAAGAATAATATTTTGTCATTAAGTAGCTAAGTTTTACAATAATTTCACAATTGCTAATCTTAAAACAACGAATGGCGATGTATCTTGGCAAAATTTGTAGTAATTGTTTTTATGAATTATTATTCATGAAACATTCCAATTTTGCTTTTCTAACAACCATTACTCTGCCCATGGATTCTTCACCAAAGCAAGTTATAATATACTTGCTTATCTAATTTAAATATGAAAAAATCATTAGAGTACTCGTAATTTTTAAGTTTGTACTTTTCTTGTGAGATGTAAAGCACGAAGAAGTTTGTACTTAAAAATATAATAATTACAATATTATTGCGATTAATATTACTCTAATTTTAAACTTCGTATGATTTTAGCAAGTTGTAAGTCGTAGCATTAGATGTATTCATTAATATTCTTGTATAATCTCAACTCCCATCCATATTAAGTTGATGTAAACCTTTGAATAAAGAAGAGGTGTACAATTCTATTTCGAGGAATCTAACCGTCGCAACTGGTAATTAATTTCGATTCCAAAGTATTTTCTTCATTTATTTTCATGACTATTCGGAACAATGGTTGTATATCATTGGTACTTATTTTTAGAGGTTGTTAAATTTACAATCAATACATTATTAAGTATCATATTGTAGTAGTACAGATATTTTTGATCAAATAATATTGTATTTAAACTATTTAATACAATTTTAGTTATTTACAATGATTATTGTAATTTGTAATCATTATTTCGATTACAATAAATATTTAAATGGGCCATACGTTTTGAACTAATAATAGCAAAATAAAACATCTTGCGTCTAATCATTTCATTAAATATAATCCATTGTATAACCAATCATTATATCTGACTGGATTTAAAATCAAGTAGTAGATGTTTGGTTTTTAAACTAATAAAAAAAATAGGTAACTTGGTAACTTTACCCTTTGGTAACTTATCCGGGAGTAATTTTTTCAATTTAATGTATATTTTCAGTCCTGAAATCACGAAACTATAAAAATAAAAGTTTACAAATGTTTAAAATATGTACTTCCGTAGAGACATTATACATCATCTGGGTACTATATTACACACTCATAATGCATATTTTATACTTAGTAGAAATCATAAATTGCTGGTATATCCCGAAAATAAAGAAGGGGTCTTCAAAACCTACACTTCATAAACGCATAATATAGTAGCATTTTCTTCCGTTTCTTTTCCGGCATAATAATACTTGTACATTATTTTAAAACATTTGGCGTCAAAAATAGTCGCGTACGGTTTCATATTAATATGACCGTGTATTAAATAGGTATGGATTCACACAAACATGCATACAAAACTCGTCATGTTATTAAATTATAAATCGTTGAGATTTATCTCATTAAATAATAATTGTATTATTGTGACTAGGTACAATGAATTATATTTTTGATATTACTGTACATAAATCAAATTTAAAGAACAACAAAAATCATTGATATTTTATTTTTTTGTTTATATGTTTTATACTAAAATATAAATGTTTTAATAGTGTTACTTCGTTTTCTCTATTCCATCAACTTATAATATTATTGATTTTTTCAATTGGTTACTTAAGATAGTTTTTATAAAATATACAATATACAGCTTACAGGCCGACTTGTTTTTATTTTGTATTCTTGTCTTGAAAGTTTATAAACATTATCAAGTGTAATTATGGTTTTTAGTTAGTGAAGACTGGATAGTTTATCTGTAAATTATGCAATAATGATGCCACGGGTGGGCAATAAGCCCCAACTTGCATTATGTACCTTAGTTCTTTAACTATGTAGAGGTATAAAGACTTAGCTGCATGAACTATAAATTACCGATTGTGTACCTATAGTCTATCTCTACCCCATCAGTTGCTATTATTATTAATTCGTGTTCAGCGATACCTATGTGAAACCTGATATGTGGCTCTAAACTATGTGATTTTAAAAGTTAATTTTCCGTAAAAAAGTAATTAAATTATAGTGATAGTACAAAATTTGTCATTAAAAATAACTAAGATGTAACAAAATTTTGTGCAGGGAAAATTAAATAGTACCATTTTCTTGTTTTGGATGAAAACACAAAAAACAAAACATTTGTATAGTTCCATATTTCTATCGTGTAGGTAGTTACACAAATAACTGGTAACAATAATTGTATGAATACAACAAAAGCATTATTTAATATGACTTTATTAAAATTGGTTTCGTAGTAAAATTTTCTTTTTTGTCTGTGGCTTTTAGGCGGTAAATATTCTGCAATAGTCTAGAAACTCACAAAAATGATTTAACTAAAATACTTATTTGATTTTCAATCATTAGCTGATCAGTGATTAGCTCATAAAAAAACTCTTTTAGATTACTGATTGTATACGAACTCCATCGAAACATTTAAAATGATAGAAATCAGATTAATAACAGATGTGTTTTTTGGTTCTGATATTGACTTTTAAACGTGTTTAGTTAGAAAGACATTTTAATTTTAATTATAAACTTCGATCGTAAAGATTCAAATAGAAACCGATAAGGAATAATACAAAATTGTTTTTCAAAGTTATATTACGTTTATCTGATTTGGAGCAACATTAATTAAAAGATAAATGTTGTTATTTTCATTTAAATCTTTAATATTATAAATTATAAAATGTACACTTACAAAATGGATCAATCAACGACGAAGAATGAATAAACTATGTATATAAATAAAAAAACTATTGAATTGTTCTTAGTAGTTGGAAATTATATGATCCAATGATAACTTGAAAAAAAATGGACTCACGTTTTTATCTACTAACTAGCGTATTATTATTATTATTGTTATTATTTTTTATGAGTTCAATTAATGCCAAATCATGACATTTGTTAACAATCAAAATATAATCAGGTTTAAAAGTCTAAAACATCTTGTTTGGTGGCAGTTCTAAAAAAGATTGTTGGTTATTGTTGCGAACAAATAAAAAGGTTTTTTTTTAAATTTTTAATACTCTTAATCCCCGTGGCAGGTGGAATAATCCATTTATACAATCAAATTTCCATTAAGGATTAAACAGTGAATAAAAAAAACTAGTGCACATATTATAAAATAATGCCACGATGTACAAACACGATTCAGTGATCTCTCTTGACGATTAAAATGCAAATAATACAATCTTTATTCGTTATCCTGTTATCCGTAAATGGATTCTTCGTTCAGCCTTTTTTTCTTCATTCGTCTATTTTGGAACCACACTTTCACCTATGACAATAAATATATATTATTTACAAATCGCATTATACAATATTATAGAAATATAAGTATTATTTTGACGTGTCATTAAATTGGGAGTTTTTAGGTCATTATGTGCTATGTATAACTTATAATTATATTAGTTTACTTTGAATTTTTATTTTTTAACAAAACTAATTTTAAAGAATTATTGCATTTTACTTATATTTTTTTCAATTCTCAAATTTTAATTTACACCGTATTATATACATGCGATTAATGTTTAGATGCAAGTAAATGTTTTATCTAGGTTAAGTTCATGACAAATGTAATTTACTTATGTAATTCGTAATTCGTATATTAAATTAATTAATAAATATTGATTAAAGTCGCTGTCAGAGCATAAAACATAATAAATTAATTGAACTTAAATCCTATAAATATCAATGAATCAATTTCACAGATTAACTCTCAAAAGTCTTTCGAAATCTACTTTCAACGTTAAATTAAAACCTATTATTGAGCCTACATAATATGTTTTACCAACAAGACACAAAAAAAAAAAAAATTAACGATTTATAAAAAAAAAACCCAAACAAAGACATGTGTGACAGCAGAATATTTTATAAAATTTTATAATTACTTGTCGTTCTGTGAGACCAAGTATTAAAGCCACTTCGTACCGCCTTAGCCGAGTCAAGTATTTGCACTTCTCAAACTCTCCCTCGAGCCATCCCAATTGATATTTCGTAAATGCTGTTCTAGATTTTCGACTTTTTATGCTATGCTCGTTTTCTAAAATAATAGTAAAAAAGAAAAAATCATTGATTAATTGCATGTGTAGTGAGTGTGTGTATGCACTTACAACATTGTTGTGAGCTTTTTTTACAATGGAAATGTTTTAGAAATAGCGGGAGAACAATTATATTACTAAGTTCATTTAAAACAGTAGTTCTGTTTATTGAGTGATGCATTGACAGCGACGTGAGTTTATGACCAACAGTGATAAAATGCGTATTATAAATATAATAGACTATAGACTATAATAATAGACTATACCTACCCATATGATAAAATCCCAGTTCATCTTCTCCCTTATAATATTACACGTTGTCTATGAGAATTTATTTTAGGACGTGGGACTTATTACAGTTAAATTTGTCGAAATAATATGAAGGTAGGTATGCGCAATTAAAAAAAGGGCGAACAAGTACATGTAAAACATTTGCCCTCAATACTTAGTACCTACTTAACTATAATGTTAGGGTTTACACTTTACACTTCTCAATGTCAGACCAAATACTTTATTAAAATATAATATATTTAGGTGATTACTTATTATTTATAATGTGTGCGTTCTTATAGTAGAAAGGTTATTTATTATACGAGTAGAATCTATAGTATCCATTAATAATAATTCTCTAAATTTTTGTCATAATTTTTAGACTATTTTTTATGTAATATTCACATGATGATTTTTGTATTATATTATATTCCATAGCAGCTTATGCTGATCGTTATACTGAACAACTGATACAAAAAATGTGTGCATGTAATTAAATCATTAATGTAACTGATATCAGGTAGGTAATATTTTTTTTAAGTTCTCTACGAAAATATTTCATTATAAAAACTTATTATATATGATATTTGCGTTTGATATATTTACTAACCTAAATAATTTTAATGAACAGTTATCAAATATTCTTCATATTTGAGCTTTATGAACTTTTCATTTTAAACTCCTAAAATATTTAGATTTACAGTAAAGGGTAAAGTTGCAATAAAAATATTTTACATATAGAAAGTTATCAACACATATTTTGAACTTTGACAATGTTCATGTAATAGATTTACAGAAGATTCAAATAATCAAATTAAAAAATAGGATTTGAACAATTTTTATCATTAGTCATAAGTTTACATTTACTTTTAAGCTTTTATAAATTCAAGTACATATGACATATATTTAAATTAGCTTTAATGTATTTTATCCATAAAGTATAAAAGTGACTTATGTTAATGTTATGAAAAATATATTTAAATTATAAATAAAAGGAAATATTTATGTTCATATCAGAATATTGATTATAAATACAGAATTGCAATTGAATCTTTGTTATTTAGTTTATTTTTAGAGTCAATTTTAAAATAAAATGTAACAAGCAATTTCGAATACGCCTTATTCAAAAACACATTATTATACCTGATACGTGTGAAATGCCATAAGTTCTCACTACAGTTAAATTGTAAGGGGTTCATTACATCAATATCTAGGCAAAGATCTATGAACAATGATCTAAGGAAAAAGACATACCTAGTTATAATAAATTATTGTAAGCTATTATGGATGTTTAAGTTAAATACTCTTCGTATAGATGGGATATTAAAGCACATCGTAAACTTCCAATATTATTATTTACTCATGTTCAGTTTTCAATTAATTCACAAAAACTACGACTTTGCATCGCTGATGGGAAATCTTAAATAAATAAATTTCGTTCCTCGTTTGTAGCAGTTTCAAGTTTACCCATCATATATCTATGCAATATATTACATGCTGGTTGTCCAAAAACATCATCATTTATATTTTAAGGCGAGAAAAAAATGTAAACGATTAAGTTTTCATAAAGATTGTTGTTAATAATTAATAAATAATTTTTGAACTGATACAAAATACGACAATAATTGTTTTCTCGACGAAAACGTTAATTTAATCTACAAGAATAGTATTTTTATTGTTTACTTCTAACCAGAATTCAAATACTATGTATTATTCGTTTGTAATGAATCGTAATTATCAGTTCATTCTTACACAAAAACATTTTTGTTACCTAGTTATAGCTTATATAATACTTTTTATAACCATCCAGTTTTTTAAAATCTTGTTGGTAAGTTTAATAATAATATTGTTATTATTTTTAATTAGTTTGATTAAAAATATATCACAACTTTTACGTGATCGAGTCATTGAGGTTTCTCATTTTCAGGAATCCCAAAGGATTACGTTTTCTTTGTTATGGTGTTTTCCAGCTTTCACTGTTTTCTACTATGTATATATATATATATATCTACAGTTTCCAATTATAGCCATATAGTATAAGTGTAACAAAGGTAAACACTTGCAATTAATAGAAGTAATTTTACAAAAAACTTTTGTTAGTCAACTTGTATTCACAGAATTTGATAATACATTTGAGAAGTGCAGTAAGTTTTTGTTTGGTTTATTTTTCATATGAATGTTGATATCATAAAACAGTTGATATTAAAATATAGTTTATACAACAATTTGAGGTGTTCGAATGACAATTGTTCGACTTTAATTATCAAGGCTTAGCAAGTTTATAAATGGTCTGTTTTAATGAGCCCGGCCGCATTTACGAGTACCGTAATTTTTAACATATTTTTTTCCGTGTTGGGTATAGAACATTGTTCACTAAACTATAAGTCTAAATAAACAAAACGAATACAATATTTAAATATAATGTTGTAGTTTTTTGCTTTCACTAAATATTTCTTGTGATCCCCCTTGATTTCACAATAAAGGGTGGAGATGCATTAGTGTGCAGCCCAATAATTAATTACACTCAGATCTTCGTAAAAGTAAAAGTAAAAAAAAAATATGCAAACGGTTGAATAATTAATAACGAACAGATAGTTTATACCATAGTCATATATCTTAATTTTATTTTCAACTGAATCTCGGGGTGTATAATATAATTCATTGTGGTGTTCATAAAGCAGATGTTTCAAATACTTTCAATAAAAACAAAGAATTAAATTTATTTAGACATGTTGTTTCTTATTTTTTTAAACCAATACTATTATTATATTCTTAAGATTTTTTTTTAAATTTTTATTTTCACATATTATTTTGTTTTTAAATTTACCTATTGAAATTATTTCGTTTCAAACGAAAATCTTTTTTCTTTTCTTAATTCCAAGGATCCTTTGAACGCAGTAACATTTATTAGTTATTTCACTCAATTTGCGGCTGCAGAAGGTACCGTAGTATTTTGAATAATTTATAATAGAGTAGGTGAATAAATATTTTGAAATATATAAAAAAGAAAAAGTAAGACATTTTTATTTTTATGAGTTTACAGAAATGTATATTTGAGCGTTCATCTTTATTTACTCACGTTGGTATAGAATATTTAGAGCAGTGACTTATTTAGGAGTGGGTGGCATTCTTTTAGGGGTGGCATCAGATTTTTATACTGACCATCTTCTGTCAGTGAACAATTATATATATTTTTTTTCAATAATATTCTAAGATTATAATATTAGCATTGTAACACGAGGCTATAGACAAGATTTATAGACAATTATAATGATAATAAATGAGTACCTAACCTCTTAAGCTCACAAAACAAATACTGTTGTTGAACTGTTAATATTTATCGTTTTGTAATTAGTAGATGATAAATAAACCTACTTAAAATGTGTGACTAATTTATAACGATTACATAATGTGCCAGAAAAGATAACGAAAACATATTATACACGTCGTTATTAAGGGTGGTCAACGTCAGGTAAGATCAGCAACGTGCTTGTTGGGTGGAAAAAGTCAAATCATTTTTGTGTGTGTGTGGGGGGTGGGTACATTAGCACCCGTTCCCCAAATTACTAAATACGTATTTGATTTAGAGGTGTTACATACTTGAAAGCTAATCAGTGTTAAGTCATTGCAATGTTTTAAAAATATTTGAAACGAAATATCTCGATTAAACCATATCACCATATTTGCTTGAATTTCTGTAACATTTCAACAGTTTTCGTTAAATTATTGAAAAAATCAAAAATTGAAAATAAAGTCGTTTATAAATTGTATGAATATAATTATTTAACCATGAAACATTTAAAAAATACTAATTAATAATGTAGACGAAATAATAAATTGATTGATAGTTTAAATTATAAAATTATATTAGTTATATTTCGATACTTCAGAAATGGATATCAACCAGTTATAGCATCTATAAACAAACCAAGTTACATCGAATAAGTCTTCTTTTCATGCAATTGTGAACGTATTAATAGGTACTATATAGAACTTTCGGGTATAAATATTTGGTAATCAAAATTAAAGAACATAAAATAATATATTTTTTCATTTATTTTATTTATTCTTTAAGAAGATTATGGGCCCCATTATACATGTTCGTGTGAGGGCCGAACAATATAGTTAATAAATAGATTTCTATATTGGAGCGTTTAAACCGTTTAAAATAAAACTATTGTACATTAAAAATTTCTAACTCATGCGGAAGAAACTTTTAGTTTCTAGTTAGACAAACTTTATTTTTGTACACGAACACAAATTTTCCTGACATATGTCAAAAAAGTATACCGTTTAAAAATCATCCTATAAACACACTCTATTTAAATATACTAGATTTTTTTTTAGATTTATGCAGTTATAAAAGATTTAGCTTTGAAAACATTTATGAATTTATCATTCTAAAGTTGTCGTGAAATATACTATACTAATGTGTTTTCACAAAGTATAAAAATAAGTATTTATTTTATCGTGGTAGTATTGAAATTGGTTGAATAAAATATGAATATTATTAACATATTTACCTCTATAATATAGTTTATGAATAAATTATCCTATGCATTTCGCGAGTGACATTTCTATGATGCAATCCTAATTTTTCCCTAAATGTGTTATCATCAATCCATTAGGACCCTAATGGTTAGTCTAATAGATACAGAGAAGGCAAATTAACGATTCTATCATAAACAGTTCATTATAAGGCTATTTCGTTAATCTCTGCGTCAATAAACCCTATGATACTTACCTATAGTATAGTATGGTATAGTATAATAGTAATAATTGTTGATACTAATCCTTTGTATTGGATAATTGATTTACAGTAAATTAAAATAAATGAGCGTCCGACATGTAACTCACATATTGTAGCATAAATTATGAATTGTAGTACATAATATTAGGTAGTAGTATTATTCATATGAATACATTAAATTACGAGTATAATGACAATTATAAATTATAAAGGTTAAATGATCTAAATATTTAAACAATGAGTGCCTACAATGTATCAATATTGTCAGTAATTCAAATGTACAATACTACGATGCACATAATAAAAATATATTTTGTATAATCAAAGGGTTATTGAATATTTTACAAAAAAGTTATATTTAAAAAAATGTATAAATGGTAAAAAAAAATTTCATTTGGGAAAGGTAGTATAAAATGTTTAAATTAATATTTGGAAAAATGTCACGAATGTTTAATTTTTTATTATTTAATACATTGCAATAAAATTATTTGATCAAGTATTTTTATTAGTTCAATAACACTCGTAATGTAAATATGTTTTTTTTTTTTTATAATACAATTTATCTTCAAAGGCTCAGCCAAACCTTCCATTTCAAATATCTCCTATAAATCATTAAAGCCCCACAACTACTTAATACTCTGTATCTAACCACACACTTTATAATGATCTCTCTATTCACCTCGTTCAAAAAGTTGTCAACACTATGTGTAAAAGATCTCATTCCCTTCTACAAAATTAACGCAATCCATTCGGGACTTATTAACTCCCAACATTCCTAGTGTACCTACCTTTATGGTGCTTAAAAAACAAACGACGCCGTGACCCACTTTAAGATCGAGTTCATCTTCATTGCATTCAATATACCAACAAATACTTTGTTAGGTAAATAAAATAACATTTATAAATCTCTAAACACATTAACAATGAAAGAACGTTCAAAGCATTTCTTTTCAGCATTTTATGATTGCCCTATTTTTGTTTTAATAAGGTGAACACTCAGCTTGCACTCCGGAGTCTTACTGTGAGTGCCACATCTTCACTTAATTCTAGGCCAAAATAGTGATTCACATAATTTCGAAAATAAAAAAGAGAAGAATTTTTTTTTTCACATATTTGCTTACACGCGATGAGTGCTAATGTCAAATTTCA
Organism: Myzus persicae; assembly: GCF_001856785.1. Lineage (NCBI taxonomy): Eukaryota > Metazoa > Arthropoda > Insecta > Hemiptera > Aphididae > Myzus > Myzus persicae. The sequence continues at coordinate 286,987 of NW_019104222.1, forward strand.
TAATTTATTCTTCTTGATTGCTGTTAAAAATAAACCGTACATTAGCCATTGTCCATTAAGTCAGATGATTGTTAATCGCCATTCGGGACGGATACCCATCACCTCGAGACTCGCGTTGACCACAATACAATAATAATATAGGTAGTGTACCGTACCTCTGCGTTGTGCGACTGCTGCAAGTCCGACGCCGGCAACCTGTCCGGCCGCATCCTGCAGGACGACCGGGTCCGCGACCGGTTCCCAGCAGCGTCCTCCCGGAAAATCCGAACGAAAATCCCTTCCGTCGTCGTCGCCGTCGTCGTAGTAGTAATCGTAACAATAGAAGTAGTTTTCGTTGTCGTCCATGTCGCAGCGTTCGGTTCAGATATCGCACTGTCACGGTTTCAGGGAGCACCAGGGATATTTAAGCGAAGAGTTCGGAAACGGAGCGCCGCCGCCATCGGTCTCGGGCCGTTTGTCCGCGGCACTGGCTCAAAGGGACCGGTTCACGGTCCGCGGCACCGCTCCCACAAACATGCGGACGCCGCACGTGTCCAACATTTATTGTGAAAACAATATTACGACAATACGATATCTATTTATGTGGGTACAGGGTGACCCTTTTAACAGTCAACACAGCCATAATTTGTCTCGAAAAACATTAAACGTCATTGAAACATTTTTTTTCAACCAATTTGGAGTCGTTACAAATCTTCATTTTTTTTTATTGAAAACATTAAGTTTTTAATTTTTACTTCTCATATTCCGAAGTAGAAAATGAAATTTAAAATGTGTGTCATCACTCGAAAAGTTAAAACAAAGTTAACCTTAAAAACTAGAAAAAAATATAGTTTATTTCAACAGTATAATTATTTCAGTAGACTTTGAATTATGGAATTTTTTCAAAAACTTGAGAGAAACTTTAAGATGAACAGTTTTTACAACTTTTGAAAGAATCATACAGTATCCCATATGTGTGTATATATACACACGATCTTCAACGAATGGACGGGATGAATTTTCACGACAGTTTAATATTTATTACACAATATTATATCAGAATTTGCATACTAAAATACCATCTGCAGCGTCATGCCGTCATTAATAGGCCATCAACTATTATATTAATGGTGTTTTAGCAACGGGCAAAATGCACTGGTCACACATTCCACCCCGTTCAATCATCGTCGTCGTTTACCGTTTTACATTTTTCCATAAACAAAAACTTGAATATTAATTTATATAATTGTACATTTTATACTACCTATTGAATAAAGCAAGAAGCATTGTGAGTACAATATTCATAACTAGGATTCACAATTAAATTATTTATAATCTGCACCGTGTTCCCCGGATATCTCGATCACAGTCGTCTGCTATTGTCTGCAGAGATTCAGACGGATGTCGGGCCGTTTAAAAAGACATATATGGTCATATATGTACACCGACAAGGGTATTTTTTAGGACCGGCTATTTTTAAATCGACGATACGTGTCGCCTGTTTCCACGGATGTATACGTAAATAATCTCATTAGCTATAGTTGAAAAACTCGAGAACAATTTACTATAAACTGATAAGTGATAACACTAATTATAAATAAGTAACTTATTGAAAGTTTCAGTTAAAAAAAAAACTAACCACTGATTATCTTGATAGATATCGTAGTAATTTATTAGACCTCTAGATTCTTATTTCTCATCGATAGCGTGATATACGACAATTCAGTTCTATGTTTTTTATGTTATACGAAAAAAGGGATTCAATCTAACAATATTTTAAAAAAAAATTCCATTAAGGTAAAAATAAATTAATATTATACTATTAAACAAGTTGTTCTTAACTCTGTGTTCTGGATTCCGAGCAGAACGAGTGTTCTACACCCGGTTTCTACCATGCCGCCGGCCGCACCTAAATATTACTTTTACAATGTCATTATAGAGTTACAATTATTATTTTATTTTAAACTTATGTATGGATTATTTCCGAATATTAAGATATATTTACAAATTTATAGCCTTTATTATTAATTTTTTTATTCCAGAATTAATAACTCATTTCGTAATGTGAGCATCACATTCAAACATTTAATAATATTATATTAATAGGAAATAATTTATTATGTTGTGATATCGTAACAGTTTACTATATCAATTTAGCTGGAAATACCATCTGTCGACATGGACTACTTTTTTTTTTATTAAGTTCTATTTATTTATTTATTTTTTTTGTTGCTTATTTTATCTGAAATCCGAAGATGCTAATAGTATACGCGATATGCTCTGGAAAACGGTATTCGACGATAATTATACGATACCATCGCGACTAAAAAGTATTAAATTGACACCTGAGTACAAGCACGTTCATTATGATGTTAATAGTATGGCCACTATATTACGGGTATCCCGTCAAACTGCGCAACATCGGTGTGACGCATCACTTAACGCACATTTTTTTTTTTTTTTTTTTTTTTATTTATTAAAAGAGAATATATACAATCTGTATTAACTATACAATGAGTAATATGGTTGATTTATTATATATACAAAACTGGACGGCTTGATGGAAGGGAGTGTCCAAGCAACACTACTTCAATTCTAGACTTTTGTTTATGTTTTTATTTTTATTTTTATTTTTTTTATTGGTTGAGGAGGTCCCTGGGCCAATTTCGCTTTAGGCGACGTGGAGGGTTATCTGGGAGAGTGACGGATGAGAGATTGGAAATGAGTGGATTAGGGTGGTTTACTGTGTTATTGTGAAATAATTTATAGTAATGGGAGGCTAGGGTGCTTATGTATGGGATATTAAGGTCAGAGTGGAGTGATAGGTTGCTGACGTACCAGGGTGCGTTTGTGAGGAGACGAAGACAAATTGATTGGAAGGATTGGAATTTTTGAATGTTGGATTTTTTGGAGGTGCCCCATAGCTGTATTCCGTAAGTCATTGAAGGGCGGAGAATTTGTTTATAGATTAGGAGTTTTGTGTTGAGTGGGAGATTAGATCTAAGAAGGTGTTTCATTTTGTGGAGTTTAAAGTTGAGTGATTTCCTTTTTTCTTTTATGTGAACTGCCCAAGTGAGTTTACTGTCGAGGTGGACTCCTAGGTAACGGGTGGCTTGTGCTTTGGGAATCGTGTCGTTGTTGATAGTCATGGGGGGGCTATGGTCTGGACGTAGAGTAAAGGTTATGTGGGTAGATTTATTTGGATTTATTTTGATTCTCCACAAGTTGAACCAGTTTTGTAGTTCGTTGAGATGGGATTGAAGATTATCAGATGCTATGGTTAGGTCAACATTAGTTGATATTATGCCTGTGTCATCTGCGAAAGTAGCAAGAGTGGTGTTCTCGAAGTGAGGAATGTCGGAGGTAAATATATTGTAAAGAGTAGGTGCTAGAATACTTCCCTGGGGGACGCCTGCTTTTATGTAGTGGATTTGTGAGAGCTCGTCCTCGCAGCGAACGACAAAGGACCGGTTATGAAGGAAGGATTTTATAATTAAAAACAGGGGGGCTGGTAGAAAACGTATTTTAAATAGTAGACCTTCGTGCCAAACGCGATCGAACGCCTGAGCTACGTCGAGAAAGACGCCAGTGGAGTACTGTTTGTTTTCGAGAGTTTGTGCAATTATGTCGATTAGTCTGTGAACTTGATGGATAGACGAATGTTTATTTTTGAAACCGAATTGAGTGTGGGGGATTATATTATGGCTTGCTAATATAGGGTTTAATCGCTTTAGTATAATCTTTTCTAGAATTTTTGAGAATGAAGGTAAGAGGCTGATAGGACGGTATGAGGAAGGCAGGTCAGGAGGTTTATCAGGTTTTGGAATTAGAATAATTATGGAGTGTTTCCAAGAACGAGGAATGTGGGAGAGACGAAGAATTGAGTTGAGGATGAACGTTAAGAGAAGAATGGCTTTTTTGGGCAAGTGTTTTATAATTCGATTTGTTATGAGGTCGTGACCTGGGGATTTTTTGTTTGATAATTTACTGATAATAAATTGAATTTCGCTGGGGGAGGTATGTTTAGTGGGTAAGGACATAGGAAGGCAATTGGTTAGAGATTTTTCAATGAAGGATGTGTGATCGATGTTGTTGACGTCGGGGTGAGGAGAGAAATTATTTTCTAGAAGAGAGGCAAACAGGTTTGATTTTTCTAAGTTGGTCTTAGCGAAGGATCTGTCAGGATATCTAATTGGTGGTATTACATTTTTTTTATTTAGGATTTTTTTAGTAGCTTTCCAAATAGAGTTGTTTGAGTTAGACAGAGAGTGTAAATATCGTTGGTAAGTTTCCGTGTTGTGAATGCGTAGAAGGTTTTTGAGGGAGCACGCAAGATTGTTATAGCGACTTTTGTCACTGGGGAGGTGGGTATGGTGCCATCGGTTTCTAGCTCGGCGTTTTTCAACAAGCAGTTTTGAGAGGTGTTCAGGGAGAAATTTTTTATTGCGGTTGGTAGGCAAGGAGGTTGAAGAGTCAAGCGCGGCGTTTTTTATCAGCGTGGTGAAGGTCGAGACAGCAGAGTCTATCTCTTCAGTAGATTTTAAAGAAATGTTTAGAGATATATTGTTTTCAACGATGTGGGAGAATTTTTTCCAATCGGTTATCCCTGGGGTGAGAGTGGGGAATTTTTTCAGTGAGACCAATTGATTATTTAAAGTTAATAGGATAGGAGTGTGATCAGACGAGAGGTCTGCGAGATTGGCAATATTATAGTTGATGTTATTAGGAAGAGTATGAATGAAAAAGTCAAGAATGTCGGGGATTCTGTTGGAATGTGATGGCCAATATGTTGGATCAGGAGGAGATAAGTATTTTAGGTTGTTAGAAAGTAGAGATCTGTGTAGCGAAAGGCCTCTAGTATTGGATACTCTAGATCCCCATAAGTTATGTTTGGAATTGAAGTCACCTCCGGATAAAAATGTGTTACCGAGGGATTTGAAGTACTGAGTGAAATCATTGTCGGTTATTTTATTAGCGTGTCCCGGTGGACAGTATACGCACATTTTGATATCCACACGTTGTCGACTGTTAGACACACACTAATTACACGATAATATTATGTTGTCCCGTCCGAACAATACGGAGACTATTCAGGTAGAGGGTATACCATTATCATTGTTGCTGCAGGTATATATGTATGTGTCTAGACAATTGCAACAACTCGGCTCCGGCTCCTCTACACAACGCGCGTATAATATTTTATACTCAAACACGGCACACCGGAACAGCGATCGCTGCGAGAACGACGGAATTATAACAATATTAATAATAACAATAATATCCGTAATGTATTAGATTCGAGATTATTCGTGAGCTTTGCTGCAGGTGTAGGTGCCTCATCTGTATACATTATACCCTTGCGTGGCGAGGTACATGGATACGCGTATAGGTATAGCTCTCGCCCCTCGTCTTTGGGTATTTCGCATCGCACCTTGAGCGATTCTTTGATCGTATGCACAACAACAAACAACTGACGTCTCCTGCGAACGTACACACATAATATAATAATATACAATGCAATATATATATATATGGTTTGCATTATTCAGCCGAACCGCTGTTTACCATTCTGCTACAGTGTCAGGTTGATGTATCATGTCATGTGTGTGACTACGATTAGTCTTATCGTGTTGTAGTTCTATATTATTGTTATACTTGCGTACTATCTAATATTATATTTTACGTTATATTATAATACGTGTGTATACAATGTGTACGGCTAGTAAAACACATTTGTTTGGGGTTTGGCTAAACCTAAATAGTATTACTTATAAGTTATAATACATACCGCTAAAAAGTAAAATACGATTACGGTTTTATTTTTCCTCGTGTTTTGTATATTGTCAACCTTTCCTCTCGTGTACATCTTAAATTAATATTAAAATCATTATTATTTATGACTGTTACTACTAGTACTTTGATGTGATGTAATTTTTTTCTGGTGTTAACGTTAGGGGCCCTAGGGGCCATAGAGGTACATAATAGTCTGATAATGTTGAACACGTAATAGATATTATAAGATAGATGTCGACCACCCTTCATATCAACTAGGTAATAATTTAAGGGGCGATAAAAATGTTTCCATTCTAATGTCTTCAGTATTTTCAAGGATCCCCTGAAATTAAATTCACCATTGTAAACACGTTTCCGTTGTATCCCTTTTCAAGTTGAAAGATTTACATTTTTATAATGTATATCTTTGAGATTTTTCGAGAGTTTTTAGGCATCAAAATATTCCAACCCTATTCATGGCGGATGTAACGATGTCACGTGTAACACAATACCTATTGCTATGAAATTGTTCACACGTGGTATATCTGCTAAACATTAACAGTGTTATTGATCGTTGACTATACTATTTAAATATTTATATCTCCTAGTGATCACTGATCAGTGTTTAATTATTTAATATTATTTACCACTGACATCACATGAAATGGTAAAATGAAATAAAATACTTTTAATAACGTATATAATGTTATTACCATGTGTTATCAAATAATTTGTTATACAATTCGATTGGTTAGGTATACCTAAATTATTGTTTTATACAAACTTGTTAAATTTATATTAGATAAAATAACAAAATAATATGTAGTTTGACCTTAGGTGACTAATATTCAATTATGTGCACTATATACAGTGTAAAAAACATGATCTCACATCCAAAATACTTGATGAACATTTTATACTTAATTTTTATACAAATATACTTCATAATAATATAGTATAATTCATATGATTGCAAAATACAAGTACCTATCAAGTAAATCAAGTATTTGACTGGATAGCATTTTTATAAAGTATATTATGTAACTATAATCATATTTTAGACCTATAGTAAGTTGTTAAAATGAAAATGTTTCTTTTACATGACAGTCATGCCATATAAATTGTGTAGTACCCACTATACCTTACCTGTATCAAACATTTTTTATTTCACATTTAACATTATTTTTTAAATTATAAAACATGTTACATTCCTGGAAGGTGTGTATAAATGATCAGTTCTAGAATTTTAAGAACACTAAAAAAATGAATTTATCTTCCAATCTCCACATAGATGTTAAAGGCGTTTTATTATTATTCCGAATAAATTGGAAAAATCAATTGACACATCGTACAGTTGCAGTTGCATGTTGTCCAACATTTAATAATCGAGAATTAGGACTTTTCTAACAGGACCATCTTCATTTTTTAAATTAACTTCTTGTTGATTGGTACTTGAATATCAATTATTTGGGTTGACATATGTTGACATTATTAAATTGCAATTTCATATAGTATATCTACTACACTTTATTCTTAAATTTGAGGCGTTTTAATAAAACGAACAGGTAACTCTTGGAATGACTATTACTTTTGTGTATTTCTATAAGCGCTCCAAACCATGATAATCAGTAAATAAGCACCACATAAATAAAAAGTTCATAGAAGGATGAAACTATTGGAAAAATTGTGAAAATCCTGTAGGAACAATCGTTTTTGCTGCCCTCGAAGTCTCGACGGTCGAATCATTACTATCCCTTTATATTAAGGTTTTGGCTCTAACACTATTACAGGCAATCTTCATAGAACATTTAAGAGAAAAATAATTAATGAAATATCAATAGTTGGTATAATGAAAAAGGTATCATTCATTAGTCATTATATTATTTTCTATTCGATTTTAAGTTTTTAATTTTCTATGATTTTACTATGCATTTTGTTGAATACGATTCGAGGAGTTGTGTGTGATAATATATTATAATTTTGTTTGTACACATACATTATACCTATTCGCGTAGTTGTTGCCCTTCTTATCCACGTAAATAATTCATACTAAAACCAATACTATACCTATTACCTATACAGTATACACAGTATCATGATAAGATGCAATGTGTCTCTACTCTCTACCATTACTGTTCATATATTTATAGGATCACGAGATAGGAATATAATTGCACTGTAGTCTTGACTCTCTGTACTGTCTTGTAAACATACACGTTCCACGCCATGTTACATTTATGTATCAGGAATAAAGACACATTTACATTATAAAGTTAGTAATACCTCAGTAGTTACTAATTATTATAGTTAGTAGCTATGATAGTAATATTAGTAGGTACAAATATTATTTTTAAAAACAAACCATCTTCCTACTTTGGTTTTTAAATAAAATCAATTCTTGACTAATTGATTTTTATGAAATGAAAAGTAGAGTAAATTACTAATAAATTATAGTCTAAATACATTAGGTAACCACATTTTTTCGACCCATAATGATAATTTTAGTTTTATTGAATATTTCTATGTGCGTTAATTTCACTTTAAAATTTTAAAAACAAGTATCTAACCTATATTAACATCGACATCTAAATATTAATTTAAACATGCACAACATTTTTCATGAACAGTAAATACTTTAATATTCTTATATTTAAATTATTGCCTGTTGAAAATAGTATTACATTTAGAAGACGATCACTAATAACATTATATCACTCACAAGCTTTAAAGAAATGAGTAAGCTATATTAGCCAGCGACCGATGTTGAAAATACAAATTGGACCATGACAAAACTATGATCAAGAAAACGAAACACGTAAAAATATAATATAGTGTAAAGTGTTTATAATACTACATTTTTGCAAAAATGTGTGTACAATTTACCTAAATGATAATTGTTTATTAATAAAAATGACTATATTTGAAAAATGTTTGGTAGGTATGAATATACGCAAACATTTTTATAAATAGCATCACTGCTAGACAATGCTCAACAAACCGTTACAGTATTTTGCTTTTGATAATGAAATTAAAATGAATGAATGTAATTGGAAAACAAATGAAACTATCTACATTGGTACAAAATATATTTCTATACATTAAAACTTTTTTCGAGAAATTCGATGTTTTCCGGTGTTTACCTTAAAACATTAAAGCACCCGATACACAGGATATTTTATTCTAGTTAAACTCAAGACTTGGTAGGTGCTCGCGAGTATCTGTGGTGAATTTATTCTAATATAAGCGTGAATCAACTTTATAGAATATTTTGAGATAGCGCGGGGACGGAAGAATGTTCACTTTTTCGGCTGCCTCTTTTACTTTTTCTCTTTTCCTTTTTTGCCCTTTCGTGCGACCGCGGTTATAGACCCTCTCCCTTCACCAACACAATTGAATGCTCTACTGTTCGTTGGCGTATATTCCGGAACCGTTTAAAATTCCACGCTCGACCCACGAAGCTCGCCGATAATTAAGTTATGCAAAACGTTTCGCATCAATCGAGATAACCGCTTTTACCGTAGAAGAATAATAATGCGATAGATTAAACGAAACTGTAATACACCGCACTTTACATAGATCGTGACCACAGAGCCAATATTATAATGAAAATAATTATAATAATTACGTTGAGATTGGTAAAATCTGCAAGTGTCGATAGTGTATATGGTAGGAACAGTGAGCAAATCCTTAGCAGCTTCACTGATGAATCATTGAAAATAATATTGGTGTGTGTAATGTATATCAGTATAATAGGTACTTACGTGTATAATTTATTTAATTAAACATTAACACACAATATGATTTAAATGAGAAATAATTGATCATCAAAAAAATATATGTCGATTAACACATTTATAACTTGATTATACTTCAGAAAAATGAATTATTAATTGTTCTCATACGTAGTATAATATATCAGTTATGTGATTTTTAAACAAATATAAGTTGGACAGGTAAATTTATCAGCTAAGTACCTATTATACATAACTAATTATTTTATTACGCTATGAGATCTACCGTTATTCACTTAGTTTATGAACAATGGCTAAATCCACGATGGTAATCATATAGAATTGAAATTATCATTCGTATTTCTATTTTGTAGTTGTATGCATTTATAATACTGTTGAATGAGCGATAATAATATAATAACGCGAAAATCGATAGTAAATTAAGAACTAAACGAAAAAGGTATAGTACCTATATGCGTACAGCAATCAGTGTGCAGTCTAGGAATTTATAATTTAATGTCAAAGACATTAAGCAAAGCATTTTGTAAAGGCCAGTTGATTGAATTTCATTATTTTTATAAAAAATAGGTTGATAAAAGCCGATAGCTAAAATAAACGAACTGGTAGTACCTGATAGTAATTATGACAGTCAAACTAAAAAGTAACAGTGTTACATCTCACATACAGAGAATATATCAGTCGGAGGATTGTTATTACTTTGACAACATTTAATAATGTTCTTTTAATAGATATTAGAATATGCGAATATTGAAAACCATGTTAGGAATAATTATCAATATACACATAAATTAGTTATTTTTTATTATATTATGAGTACATATTTATAGAGCATGGTATTATGCTTTAGTAGTATTCCAAGAGCTTATAAATAATTTAATATCAAGCCATAATTGTATTTTGGCATTGATAAACCATGCATGTTATACTATGCTTTTAAAATAGGTAATCATGATTTTTGTTGGATAACATTTGGATTAAATACCAGCTACTCACTATAATTCAATTTAAATGGTTTATATTTTACTTCCCCCTCTAAACCTACTTCTGGAAACACCACTAGTAGTGGGTAAGCAAATAAATATGGTTATAAGGTACCTATGTGCAGCAGGCATACTATTCTGTGATGAAACGAATTCGATTTCAATATTAATAACTAACTCACAATCTAACATATTCATCTGATACAGTTAATCTGTTGTGATATACCGTCACAGTAAATTATTGTGTTTAATAAATGATGTATTATCTATTAAAGGTATATTATAGTCTTATTATAGATTAAAATCATTATTTTTCGTATTCCGTCTATTTTTTTACTGGGACGATTTACTGGGGGATGTCACACAAATAATGCCCAAAATAATTTTTGTTAAAAAGTGGATTTAAATTGTTGGCAATAATAATAATATAATGAATTTCACAATTTTGAGTATTAATATAAAAATAATTTTTGATATTAGTTTGTAACCTTTTCTGAGGCGTAGACAGTTAGACTACCTAGCCATACCTTAATAATATGTTTATATTCGATATTGCGATCCACATTCTAATATCACAATTGTTCTTTGCCTAGTGTAGTAGTCCACAGATATAATTTATAATAAATTATTGTATTATCAAATATATGTGGTTAACATGAATTGAAATACTATCACAGATAGTTATTGCTTTTTTTCTTTTGTTTCCTACTGAAAAATGTAGGTAGGCATTGATATCGATATGGGAAACATAATAATACAAATAAATTGCTTTTTTAAATGACTAAATTTATGAACTGTAATTGTGAAAAATGTCCAAAAATTGGGTGAATATATTTTTTTTTTTATTAGCCTTTATAAAAAACTTAGCTCAAATTGGATGAATATAAGTCGAAATTCACTTACAAAATTACATATATTATATTTGGAATTTATATATATGTAACTGAAATGTAGTATTCAAAATATGTGCAAGGTGGAGCTTTGGAGGTTTGGTAATAGCTTCGACCCAAGAGGTCTTTGTTGCATAATTTTTTACTTGAAAAGCAGTTTTTAAATGGTTGGATTGAGCTTCTCTACTTAATTTTTTCCAATTTAAGCAATGCTTGTATCTAGAATACACCTACTTTATTATTCAAAATGTACGTGCGTTTCCGGAGTTTTAGAATATGTAACGATAATTATCCAACATTTATCCACGAATATCACACATCGATTGGTTTACAGATGGTGAAATCGTGCCGGTAAAATAAAATAAAATTCATCCATACTCAAAATAACCAATCACCACAAGAGCGTTATTTTATTGCTACCTATTGTTTTCACTGCTGTCGAGAACGTGATATGATTATGTGTTACGGCCTAATCACAATAAAAACAATAACATTTTTTCTTGAAATAACGAAAACTATTATTTTATTGGTTAAAATAATACTACTCCTTCGACAATAACAACTATGGTGCAAAAATAAAATGTATAGGTACCTATTTTATTATTGACGAGTTGGCGCTGTTCTGCTTACAAGCGCCAACATGACGGTAATTGGCTTCACCCACGGGTTATATTATTTATCTCCGTGACAGTTAAGTACGATACTTACTAATGGCCGGTCACTCGTCTGAAATCCGTCTTAATGGTAGAAGCTTTGATTGTTCACCGAGTATTTAACAGTAATCTCTCTCCGAAGTTTCAACTAGTGCATAAGTGCAAGGTAAGAACTTATATGCGCAATACTTAACTTTAAACCATTAGGTACCGAAAATATAATAGTTATAATATATAATACTTGTAAGCTCTTTATTAAGTGCTTGCATTAACCATCTAACTCTTAGTATTCTCGTGTATTATTATTATACACAGTGATTGTTTTAATAGTAAGTAAAACACTCGTTATTTCTAATCGTATTACCATTTTTACTATTTTTATCGTGATAATTTTTTCGTTTTTACCTTTTTTAGTGACAAAAATAAATTTTGGATTTCATATTTCTTAAACAGTATATTTTACTCTTAAAATAAAATGAAAATGTGTAAATATAACTACTACTTGTAAAATATTCGATTTGTATACATGTACATTTTCAATAATATATTCTGCTTGGAAATATGAAATAAAAACCTGTGACGTGGGTATGTTGTTATTTAAAATCTAAAATTTATAAATTATATTGAAAATATTAAAAATTATAGTTTATCTTCAACAATTTTTTTTCAATATTTAAAAAAAACTAAAAAACCTCAATATTCTTGAGATAATTAGTTACGCAGTGTTATGAGAATTATTCGGTAGATATGTTATCAAAGAAGTATCTAGTATAATATTCATATTAACCAGCAAAACTATTATTTTAAAAAGTCTATCAAAAATATAAATTTAATTGATACATTGCCCGACTTATAAGCATGTTTGAAAACTTTTTTATGTATAATTTATTAAATATTTTCAATAATTCATTTTTTATAATGGCACACATAATATAATAAACTACCTACCAAAATTATTAATTATTAATTAGCATATACTATTAGTAGGATTATCTGTTTATAATTTGATAAATACTGGTGCACTGCAATACTTAATAGATAAATTTATTAATTTTTAACTAACATTTTTATTTAATACGTAAATGTTAACAGTAATACTTATAATATTAGGAATATAATATATCACTTGTTTATTATGTATCAAAATTAAATATACCTATTTGTATCCGAATTGTTTTATATTTTATTTTAATATCAAAAAATTATTAAAGTATATCCGTATATGCCGTATGTCCCAGAACTGTTTAATAATAAAATGTATTATTTGTAATAAGATATTAAACATTTTTGAGCTTTTTAACAATAATAATAGTTGAATATTAAACTATTGTGTGAAATATTTTCAAACATTAATTTATTATTATTGTGATTTTAATTTTTAGTTCACTATCGATAACATGGCTCTTTTCTAACTATGATTTTTACGTACACTGCATTATTAAAAGCATTTACCCTAAAATAACGTGAAATCTGATACTGTTGGAAACTTCGGTTGTTTCATTATATATGCTTGTACTCTGTACATATATGCAAGTATATTATGCTCGACACTGACGTGCGTGGTCATCATATAACTAAAACCCAAATACCCTTTGTAAACATTTCTATTGTTTGCCAAATCCGGGCGGACACTCGAACGTTACATATTTAAATAATTTTCTATTTCACTTTTGATACACAGTAACACGACGTTTAATCAATATTTAAAAATAAATGATATACCTTATGTAAAATCTATTTTGCGATTCATTTTTCTATAAACTCTAATCAATATGTGAATGTTTAAATTATCTTAATATATTAAGCGTTTACGATTATTACGATTGTTTTATTGTTATATAACATGGACTTAATGATAACTGTTAAAGAATACAAACAGAGTTATGTGCACATCATTGAACTTATCGTACCTAACCCGTAATTAGTTGTACAAGTTGATTAGCTAAAATGCTACAGCTGTATTCTACAATGATCATATGCCGTATATGTTCCATAAAAATATATTCAACACATTCAAATTATTTCAATATTGAAAATCAGAAATGTTAACGAATGAACAAAGAATTATTTATATTAATACTGCTGGATAACATTTAATAATAACGTCTTAAGTGTATACATTATATTTTTCTATAACTCGTATATCATTATAACTATACTATAATATACTATACTCATACAAACACGTATTCAAATATAAACGAATAAACAAACATAATACTACCTATATTATATATACATAATATTATGTAGACATAACCGTAGGTACTGCATCACTACACGGGTATCTTCTTTTAGCATTGCAACACCTCGCTACAATTTCACGTTATAACATGCATCTCATCATACTTCGCGAGAAACTCCCACACCTTAAAGTTGTCCGGATGTGAAGGTAATAAGGTGGGAGGGGGGGGGGGAGAACCTATAATTAGGTATATAATTTCTATCTACTATCGTCCACAATGCGTCCACGTTCATTATTTGACAAGTTTAACTAAATTTACTAAGTAAAACGAACCGTATGTCTCATATGTAAACTGATATAATATTATATGAACCCCGACTGGCAGACATCTAGTATAATACAATGTATATATAATATATTATATTACATGTGTATAGTTCCTGAGATCTAATTTCACTTTTAGTTTTATTAATAATATTGGCAGCTTCGTTTCTAATAATGCGTCGTGGACGCGTATAGTGCTTTTAATTTCCCGGAAACGGGATTCGTTTGAAAACACACCTACACTTGGGATATTTTGGTCAGCATTTCTCAATTACGTTTTATTTCAACACACACACACACACACACACACACACACACACACACACACATACACGGAGATCTATATACATTCGAACTCTCTTCCAAGCATTTGCTATTGGAGTAAAAAAATGTATGCCACGTGCCCGTATAGTTCAAAACACACGCATACACGTGAAGAATACGTCATCAAAGGCATCATAAAAGTCGATTTTTGAACTTAAAAATTTGCATATCAAAAGATTGTAATAGTGAGTATTCGCAATTTCTTATAACATTTTAATCTCGTGTGCAAAATGTTTTTTTTTTTTAATCGAGATACATGTGTAACCATGTAGGTGCGTCGTGCGTGCTTTGAACACCGATGTTTGTTATATATAGAACAATTATTATGACCGTATCGTATTTAAATGCAACAAATTACACAAACGATGGCCGATCACGAATTCAAACGACAATTTATAAGATTATAAAATATAATGTTTTTTTTTGCGGTAGTTTGCATTATAATAATATCGGTTATGCTCACAATTGGTCGTTATAACGAAGACAAAAGTTTTAACTATCAATATAACCCTGGACGTGGCGGTCGTGATGATATAAATTACTAAATAGAATATATAAATTTGCATTTGTAACTAATAAAAGTGCTTCATTATGCTAGGTATGTGTATATTTTGCATAATATAGAATTTTGCCTAGTTAATTTTGTTATGAACATTTTTGCATAATATAATGGTGAGTGGTGACATATCTTTTGATTACATTATTTATCAACATTTTAATTTTATAAAATACTATAGCTCTTCAAGCGTAGATAGGGGAAATCCCCCCTCCCCCACACACAATCCATGTGGATACCAATTTTGGGGACAGACTCGTTGGAATAATAATAGGTATGATAATTGCAGTAATCAAACAAAAACATTGAAATTTGAAAAATTAGTTAAAAATAATCCAAATATTTGATTTTGGGCGGTCGTTGTAAACTACAAGGCACTCAAGGATATGGATTTTTCCACTGTAAGGGTATTTGCAGAAGGCCGTTTTAAGGTAGTTTTACTAGATATATATATATATATACATTTAAAGATAAATAGAAAAGGTCTATCGTTATTGTATAAGTTCATCGAAACGATCTACTACGGCAGTAATCGGATAGGCAAGCGGATAATTTTCAATTAGCCGTTGTACTGTCGTAGTGTTCGAGTGAAAACGGAGGAAGGTTTCCGATTGACCGTCGCACTTTGGTTTTTTAACTTCTCAAGGATGCTATAAAAATCGACACCAGAGAGCGCCACTTTATTAGATAAATAGTTCATCAGTAATGATTGTTAGCTTATGTTTTTAGTAGTTTTTTGTAGTAAAAATTATGCAATATCGGCTATTACTTTAAAATAGTATTTTTAAAACGAAAAGTTCTACACAACCACATTAGACATCTGCCAGATAGATCACACATTTTAGATGTAGGTACCTAATAAAAATCTGTTTCAATCAAAAATACATTTATGGTATACCTACACATAGTTCGTACTCAAAAAAGTACTTGTCAATACACGTCGCAATAATAAATGGGATGTTTTAGTGTTTTAACTGTGCGATACGCTGTAAATCACTGCAAAGTTAAGATCTAAAAGTTAAGATATAAGAGTATTATGATAAAGGTGCAGTGGCTGGAAACTTCAAATCGGTATGCCGAATGGATTTCGATTAACTCGCGTCGGTTGTTTTAACGCTGTCGGATTGATAGAAAACAATAACATTTTGAAGTGTCTGTATTGTAATGCAAGAAAGATAAAAAACAAATAATACTGTTTGAAAGAGACAACAGTGAAAATATCGACGGCGGCGAGTGAGTGTATATGCCTACCTCCTATAAGCAGTCTATAACAATAATAAAATATATTACGTTAAGGCGCGTTGTCACAGTATACACAGGTCACCGCATAGACTTAATAACAATTTGTATTATTATTATTATTGTTATGTGTATTGTTGCACTGCACCGAACGACCCTCATCGTCCCTTATACATAAGCGTACAATATAATATAGTCTGCTGCACCGGGATGGATATACGAATGCAGTGTTGGGTTGTGAGAGTGCGATTCCAGACTTCCCCGTCCCTCTTGCCGGGCATTTTCTGTTTACGTTTTCTCGTAATTGAAATGCATTGTTATGAGTTTTCTTCCTGATATAAATTTTTTTTATACACATATACGAACGTATGGGCATACAAGCAGTTTATAATATATATTATTATACTTGTACCCAGATAATACACATCTCCTCAATAATACCGGTATCCGGTGACTGTCGCTGCTTCCAGTGCACAGAGAACTTTTCTTTCACCTACGACCTAGACGTATATTTTGTAAAACTACATAGAAATACATTATGTTTGCACGTGAGTCATAGACATGTGCTGGGTAGTTCAATGACGTTTCAATAGGACATGTTTCAGTTGCAGCATGACGCATGACGATGAAAGAAATTCTTAATTTTACACATGACATTACATACGTCATAATATAGTGATAGTCGTACACATAAATAAATACATATTGTATTATTATTGGGTGAACGATCTGAAAACTTTTTTGTAGATTTACGCTGAACTTTCTTTTTAAAGTTTAAACAACTTACAATGTCTTATGTATTATAGTTTAAAGTTGTCTGGCCGAAGAATAATTTAAAATTGACGTAGATAGAATTTAATAAATGTATTGCTCCACTCAAAATCTAAACTTTAATGCCAGGTTGTACTTATATTTTATATATTCATGTATTTCATAATATACGTTACTTTTTTAAAATATGCCCACTATATTTGTCGTGCTTGTTCCATCGAGTAAGGTCTTCCAATTATATAAGTTTAAGAGACTAATTGTATATATTATATATATTTAAAACATTTTATACCATTGATTCATAAGATAAATGTTCCACTCAACTTATTACGGGTAAATGTAAATGTTCTCGTATTATTCAATGGAGCGAATAACATTGATTTCCGCGAGAATGTATGTAATGTAATGTAATGGGCAGGTTAACTTACAACCTATCTATTATGTTTCACATTGATGGTTATTGCAATTCGCGCAAGTATTACAATTTGAACATTGTACTGCTATTATATATTGAAATACTTATAATAAATAACTGTTCTGTTGATGGTAAACAAATTCGAAAAAATCCAGCTGTTTGTATAATATTAGTTCACGAATCGCATATCATTTTCTTTTATGGTGCACAATTATTACAAGCGTTGTTATACTTATACTTTCACGTTTTTCAGATAATATGATTTAACTAACATGTTTGGGGCTATACCTGTCTCTGATGAGTTGGACCCTTCGCTTCGAGTGTCAGTTGTGTGTGTTATGTCTTTCAAGTCGTCAAGAAGTTGTTTGGCTGTTGCGATGGTATACAGCTCAATTATTTCGCATGTTTATTGATAAACCTTTTGATTTTGTCCTAGATGGGTCATGTCTTCAAATGTCGATGACTTCATTACGTATAATGCTTCGAAAACAGTACGAAGAAAAATACTTTTACAGCGTTGAATGTCATCGATATTGGATTTTACGGCACAACACCACAATAATTGTGCATGCACCATAAGTCTAAATTTGATGGTAGCCTCATGTTATAAAAGTTGTTTGTTTGCCAAGTTTAGTGTGGAGATCCTTACAGGACACTCCTTAAATGGTAAAAATTGAATTATTTCAAAATTGAAAATACGGTCACTCAGTAATTCAAATAAATTCATTAGAATTTCAATAACGCATGCTTGGTTAACTTTTCTGTCAATAAGATTATGGGTACATAATAGTGTAAAGTTAATACATGTAAAGTGTTTACTGTGTAGTACCTCTTACCGGAACACACGAGAATCTAATAAAAAGATTCAGCTAAATACTTGGGCATACCTCTCGATTTTTGCTTTAGTTGGTAACACCATGTCGCCAGAAAAATCTCAAATCAAATAAAAGATGCACGACTCATAGTAGATAGTTGGAAGATATTTCACAATAGTGAAACAATTTTAAAAAATGAGTACCACTCTCTAATGTTATAAATTGTTACGCAGATGATTTTTTTTAATGTTAATGTTAATATAATATCTAAATCTAAATTTCAACTAGTAGTTTTCATTAACATGCAAGTATTTAGGATCATATAGTCCTTATTATTATTTCCTTATTAAGTTTTCCATAAAACACAATATAGGTACATCCAGTATAAATCCTTGTTATTTACCCAGATAACTTGTACAACTTTTACAATATTTGTGAATTTTTAGTAAATTACTATTGATTAATGTACCTTTAAAATGATCGCAGTAATACTCATTAGAGTATTAAACCTATATTACCACGGGATGTTCGAGATATTAGCGTTTCATACTTTTAACTCAAAAACTAGTACTTGTTCAGATTTTACGCTTCATATTTTTTAAAAATACATCTATTATTTAGTAGAAGAGGGAAGTTCTCATTTGAAAAAAAAAATTGGTCTGTACCATCATATATAGGATATTATACTCTTTAAATAGTAAAAAATGTAATTATTTGAAAAATTGATTCTCATCGGGTACCTATACTTAAAAATTCCGCCAATCGGAGTGTTTGAATAAATTTGTTGTTATGGCCAAATGAAAACATTGCGGAAACAAAGGTGCGTGCTTTGCTGGTGAATCGCCCTGCAGTGCACCTATATACATGCAAAACACATATAATAATGTATATTGTATAGTATTTACCGAACGGTGTGTGACAAACACGAAATTATTGTCGTATTATCGTCTCGCGCTCGGAAAACCACGCCGTCGTCGATTCGTGCAGTAGCATCGCATCGCCGTTATACCGTCGCCGTCGCCGCCGCTGCCGCCACCGTCGCCGCCGCTCCGCCGGGGGGGTAGTGGAGCCCAGGCGCGCCGCCACCGGCACCGTTCGGCAGTGTGGCGCATTTCAGTAGGGCCCCACACTCGGCGTACTCTGTCGCGCACACCCGTCCGCCGCGTATGTCCTGTAACTACGCTGCTCCCTCGAACTCGTGTTTATCGTCGTACTGACCACCCTCAACGATCGCCGCCACAGATTTCGTAGAAAAAAAATTTTCCATTCACAATTTTTTTGTTTGATTTGCCGCCGTCGTATTATCACCATTGTCGTCGTTTGTCTTAATTTTTTTCACACTCGTGTCATATTGTATTATGTTACATTGTACTAAAATAATTAAAAAATACATCACGTAATTATATAATATTTAAGTGTCTCGTCCGAAACCGTAGGTCCGGCTACGCCGCCGTCAACAGCCGGATCGGTCCTCAGGTAAAACTATAATATTTCAGACATTTGTTCGCATGTAATACAATGTCATTATGTTTTTTTTTGTAAGGTAATATAAATATCACACTTATAGCCGCATACTGCGCATTGCGTTCGCTTTTTATAGGTATCCAAACATCATAGCAGGTACATGATGACGAGGTAATGATGTGGTTGAACGCGTATAACAGCGTGCGCACGTAGGTTAGATAAATTACTACTTTATAATAGTACCTAGGAGAGTTTGCCCGCCTGTACTGACTCGTCCAAAATTGTAATGATTATTAATATTAATAAAAACGCTATTTTTCAATGTTATCAATTTATCATCAATATTATATGTTTTGTAAATTATAAACATTTTCAGAAAAGTGTTTTGCTCATCAGATTATAATAATACTACGAAGTTAAAATTAATGTCATTTGAAATTATTATTTAGAAATCTTTTGATTAATATAATTAATAAATAAAAAATGTACAGTAGGTACTTAATTGTTGTAGCTGACATCGTCAAAAACATCAAAAATATTATGAGCAAATTAGCGTGCTTTTCTGAAATAGATAGTGCTTGTACTGTTAAAAGAATTAATCTGTTTTAAACATTTGTTAGGTAACGAAAAATTGAAAATATTTTAAAACTACTTATTCGAGACAATATCGCGATAAGTTACACGACCGAGATATTCATATTGCATGGTATTAGCACTAGAATAAAATCAGAGTGCTATATTGCTATAAGGACCTTTGACACCACCATTTGCGACTATGGTGCCTCCATGAAATGTGTTTACTGTGTCTGAATTCTGAAAATCTTTACTGGATTTGAACGTAAAACAAACGGTACGTTTAGCGTACTTATATAGAGCTTTTATTTTTTATTTTATTCATATCTGTCGAGCACTAAAATATATTTAAGTTTTCGAGCTTACATACTTCATGAGTCGTTGTATGCGACTAGAAAAGAAACGATTTAAAACGATAATGGAATACGTTGAATGATCATGCGGCATGGTAGTCTCACACATTCAATTAAAAATACCTTTGAGGTGTTAAATTCGTTTTAGTAATTAGTTAGGACGTCTAAGACGCTTTTTAAGTATTTACCACCGACGCTACGCTATTGTACGATCAAAAAACTTATTATGCTTAAAATACATATATATTTATAAATATATATATATATCATGTAAGCATATAATAATATGACTTAGTCCATGATTAGTTGTTAATAGTGATTGTGAACATTATAAATATGGAATTTAATTTGCAACCAGTGTAATCTCTTAACTCGAAATTTAACAATATTTACAAGTTATACTTAACACTTAAAGCTTAAATATTTTTTTCTATATTAAATTTCGCTCATTTGTATATTATTTTCATTTTAGAACATAGGAATTATTTCTTATTAACGGGAGTATCACGTCATAATGTCATAATAATACGTAAAATAATACATTATGTAACTCTGTAAAAAAATAACTTATTACAATTTTATAAACATTGTACGATCTGCGAAATTACTGTTGATAATACAATTTATCTCTATGTAAAAATTATAATTATAATTGGAAACTTATCTATTATTGTGTCTTCAAAGTGTACTATTTATTCAATGTTTCTTATTTTTCAATTCATTTCCGATTACTGCATCCTGAGAACTGAACAATTATATACAACATATTAAATAAACGAATACAAATATATATGTAATATATGAATATAGTAACAATTATAAGTTGTTTCCATGTACTCGATTTTGAGTATGTTAAATATTATACTTAGTTTCCTTTACAAAGAGTTTAATTTATTAATCCTTGATACGTACTATTCTACGTTACAAAATAATATTATAGGATGACATAATAACTCCGTACTAAAGTTATTACAACTTTGATGTATTGCTTGTAAGAATGAATTTCAGGGCCTCAACAACCAACTTTTCATAATAACAGACGAATGATATAATTTATATTAGTTCAAAACAATACATATTATTATTATATAATAGGGCACTGCCCCCACCTCGATTTATTCACCAACCCCCTGTCGGCATATGCCAACCACCCCGAGGGCTTCGCTTTCGTGATTCAAAGATCCCAAACATCACCTTTGCATTTTGAAATATAATATATGCAATTTAAAATATATAAAAATAAAATATGTGGAAGATAAAAATAATAAACTAAACTTTTTTAAATAATACAGAGTTTTAAGTATTAAAGTTTTTAAGTTTTAATGAATAATAATAATAATAATGTATTTATTTTTTGGTTGCTATGACAATATTATATTATGTGGAAGATAAAATATGCAAAAGTTCTTACTTCTTATATAATAGAGAGATAATAGTATGTAATACAGGCATGATAATATATATATGTTACACGTTATACAAACTAATAAGGACATTTTCTTTTTGAGCACTATACTTGTACCTACCGTTAAAATAGTTCATTTATTTCGTTAAAAACACTACTTATGAGAATTGTGACAATAATTCAGCTTTTGATAAGTGAAATGCTATTTAAAAACGATTTCATTATCATTGTAGATAAAATATCACTTTATCAAATGATAAAAAAAATTGCCTATATTACCTTCAATATTTTTAAATAGCAATAAGAATAACTATAATGAGGAACCTCATATTAAATTTTCAAGCTTTTTATCAATATTTTGTAATCGACATTTGTAGAAATATATATTTAAAAAATGTAGGCAAGCGGCTACTGCATTGTATGTTTTCTTATGGATGACTGTAATGGATGTGTTAAATTTGAATTCATTAATATAAAAACATCATACATGAAAAACAATTCTGAGCGAAAACTGCAGACAGCTTGTATAACTAAACATATTTTATGATAGTGTTGCTATTGAAGTAATCAATTTTACTATTAGTAATACAGTAGATTGAATTAATTCTTGCCACAAACAACATTGCATTTGAAAATGTCATTGTGTGAATAAATTATAAAATATAATAATATACTTAAAAGTTTCAAGTACCTACCCACGAACAATATTTTTAAATTACAGCAAAGTAACTAAAATCGTTATTCTTAGTTAAATTTGAAATTAAAATGTCTATATAAAAAAAGAAACAATGTACCTATAAATCATCTATCCAGTTCAAGACTCCAACAACTTAATAAGTTTCAAGTACCCACAGATAATATTTTTAAATTATAAAAAAATAATGAAATTGCTATTCTTTGTTTAAATATCTGATTTCGACTAAATTTATAAATTGTTTAGATAGATTTTTTGGAAATAGTATAATTGAAAATTAAAATTTAAAAACAGTATTAATTGAGTTATGAGAAACTTTTATTTAAATTTGTAATCTTTAGTTATGAAAATGTAACATTTTATACATTTTTAACTACAAAATAGTTTACAAATTTTGGGAATTTTAAAAAATATCTACACAATTCTAACTTCAGACACTCATAAATACCTACTGTCAATGTATGCTCAACTTTTTTGTTTTTTGATTACACTTATAATAACTTACAAGGAACTTTGTACTAAATGTTCAAGTTTTTTGACTTTGACTATAATTTTAAAAAAACTAATAAAAATCAAAAATTTATTTTGCTTTCAAATAGCTCAAAAAGATTCAAAATATTTTGAAAATTGTATGGTGCATAGAAAATGCCAATACAAACTTCTGTTAAAAAATCATATGAATTTGACCAACCAAAATTTAACCAAAAAAACACACATTGATGTAAAATCAATACATTCATCATTTCACTTGAAATATTTAGTTTTAAAATATTATTTGTAGAATGTTTGATCCATCGCTGTTTATAATACAAAACCCAAAATTCTTGATATTAAAATAACAATGTTTAATATATTATGTTGCATATTATAAACAACATTTTAAAGTGTCGTTATACGTATACAAATATTGATAATGAAATATAAATATACTTAAACATGGTGGAAATATTTTTACTCGACTTAAAAATAAAAATTTAAAACACTTAAGATAGCATTGCCCCCCGTCTTTGTTGATATTACAAATATTATAAGTAGGTTTCGTACTTCAATTTCAAACGATGAACGATACAAAAAAAAATTGAATGTGTATAAGAGAATAAAAAATGTATTGATGTTTGTGTATAAATTCACTTTTGTTGTACTAAGAAACAGTTAAAAATGTAATGTATTATAATACTAATCCTTTATATTGATAGATTTTGTTGTTTACATTTTAAAATAGACTTGTTTTTAGGTTACAAAATGCTTTTGAAAAATCTTGTTTAATACACCATTTTCATTTTAGTCTTGTAAAGGAGCAATTGGTTTTACAACGATGTGCCGTATTTTCCTTCGGAAAACACTTTTTGGGTACCTAGTCAATGTTTCGTAAAGCTCTTAGTGTCTACACATAGATTGGAAACGGAACTCAGCTGGTACTTTAAATAAGTTGTTTTTCATTTTCTCAGTGATCTTAAAAAAACTACCAAAAAACGGGAAGCATAATTTTTTTAGTTATTTTAGAGTATTTTAGAAAATAATAATTATAAATTCTATCGTAATAGTTCATAATAGAATTTTGAAAACACAAAAGTTAAATACAAGTTTGTATTGTGTATTATCTATAATGTTGTTTTATAGTTTGTATTGCTAAAACCCTACAACTTTAAATTGAAGAGTTTTCATTATATTATATTATTCAAAATAAATCTTCAATACCTCCCTAATAATTTTTGATAAGAAATGTGTTATCATATTATATGCTTTGTCATTTAGAATTTTTTTTTATGTATTAAATGAGTAGAATGTTACCTTTATTTTCACTTCATAGATATACAATATACATTGATTGGATACTTAAAATTAGATTAATTATTTATAGATAAAGATACAATTTTATTTATATATAAAAATAAGAAAATATGGGAAGTGTATTGTATATATATATATATATATGTATTTCACATAGACTATACGAAACGCAATAATAATGTATACACATAATAAAAATTTGGGTATTGATCTTATGATATTGGACTACATGCTTCATGATAGTGTACGTTACAATATATTTGTATTTGTTACCTAATTTTGAGTACTTACACAAAACCAAGTAAAATTTTAAAATACAAATAAATGAAATATGAATGTTTTACACCTAACTAAGGTGTCTGTAGACATTTTTTTAAAGAAGGGGAAAAATTTTTCAAATATGTAGTATAAAATATGAAAATACTTATTTTATTTTTATCTTTTTACTTTTTAGGTAAATGTATTTCATATTAATAGACCATATCATAATTTACTCATAAAAATATAAATAAAAAATAATCTAATATTAATTTGACTTGTTAAAAACTTAACTGAACACTGGACATCGACAAAAGAAACAATATCATTTCTCAGCATTTGCAATCTTGCATAATTTTAATATATTAATATGTACCTTTTTTTATGCAAACAAGTATTCATTAATTGAAGATTGATTTGAATAATAATTAATTAGGTTATACAAATATATTGATATGACCATGTACTATTTACATGAAACACTTAACAGTGAAATCAATGTAGAAAAAATTTCTTTGGTTAGGGAGATTCCATTTCTCCGATCCTTGTGTAGTTGTGTATGTCACTACATTAAATTATATCAATTATATCTAAAACTGTAATATTTCCGACTGTTTTTGGTAGAATTGATTGTAGAAAACGGCTGTGAAATAAGATCTATAGATCTATTTGACTAGTTTTAATGACAATAAATGTACCATATATAATTTAAATTTCAAATTGAAATGGGTTTTTAAAAGTAAAATTATTTATTCTAAAATTTCAACAAACACATTGTACAAATTTTAAATTTTTCAGTAATGTTATACATTTTGATATTCGGGTATAGTATTTTTTTATAAGGAAAAAAATATATAAGTATGATTGCAACGAATAAATCATAGATTTACGGTAGGTGTCTCCGAAGAATAGTAAGTATACTGAAAAATAAAATATACCAGTGGAAATATGTCATATATTTGTGGTTGGAATAAGGATAGAATATCTCACAATAAACCCCCTTTTAATCACTATGTAAAATTAGATATGCATGATATTTGTACACTGAATACATAATGCCACGATGGTAACAGATTTTATAAGTCATTTATGTAGTAAGTCAAGAGTTTTTTTCTTATAATAATTATGTTTACTAATTAATTAGATATATTATGAATTTATGAATATTTATGTTTGAGAAAAATAAACGAACAATTTTTTTTAATATTTTCAAATGATTATTATTAGTTTCAATTATTATTATTATTAGTATAAACCATAATAAGTCGTTATTATTCTGTGTCTAAAAAAAAATAAAACATAACACAGGGAAGCCGTAAGCAATGATACCTAGGTACTAAACCGTTATAATAAAACTGAATTCTCAGAGTAAATTACATAGCAAGAATATAATATTTTCTTGTATTAAAAAAAATATGTACTACGCTTCAAAATTATTTTGCATGTGAAAATGGGTGAATGTTGATTTAAAATAGTTTCCTTTATTTCAACAATTACAATCCATGATCGTAATATAATAAATAATCATTTCTTATTTTTGCCATTTGAAAAGTTTACAAAAATATATAGTTATAATACATAGATTCACTAAAATTATTGACAAGTTAATTACGGCTATTTAATTATAACGCAAGTAGTACCTACGTATTTGTAATTTGAATGAGCACATCATTAAAATGTCTAGTAAATTACACTTTGGAACGACAGTTGTATGTCTTCTTTACAGAGGAATGACGATTGAACATGAAATTTATACAAGAAAAAATAGAGACAGTTTTCATTTAGATCGACCTAGATATCCATATTATTGATTAGATTCAGTGAAGTACAATTTACATTACAATAATATTTATAAAATAAATTATTTTTTTGATAGAAATTTTAGTTGTACAATAATGAAAATGTTAATAACTTCTTTAGAAATTAAAAAAAAAAAAAATATTAAAAAATTTGATTTTCATTTTGAGTGTTGTTGACATAATAATTTATAAAGCATAATGTGATAGTTAAAAATTCCTTTAAAATCAAGGTCTAATAAATATAACCTATCATTGACTTGAAGATAATAAGATAATAAGTGATTTAATTAATGTGATAATAGAAATCTAAATTAATAATATTGACCAAACAATGTAGGTATTTATAATTTCAAATGAATACTCAATTTGAAAATAAATCGAAACTGCTACAGTATAATTTATCAATTATTATAAAGTTAGTTTCACAAAAATATTAGTACTCCACTCGCAATTTTTTTTTTTTGAAAAATAATATACATGTTTTTTTTATAATATTTATATTACGTATACCAAGTTACCAAATAGAAATCGTATTTAGATTATGAATATTCTATTTCTTATAGAAACGGTTCATGAATTAGATGTTAAATTTGAGAAAAGATTAATTACTTTCTTTGATTAATTACTTAATGCAGGATACAGGATACACGTATGCTGTAATAAACCTAAAACATAATAGTGACAGAGAATACTAAATTATGAAATATTAGCTCAATATTGAAATAACAAAAACATAAAACCATATAAACATTTTTATGATTTTGATATTGTTTGGTGCAATACTTTTACTATAGTCTAAGTATTACAAACAAGTAAAATTGTTCGATTGTATATTATATTTTAATTATTTCTATGATTTTGACTAGAAAAAAAAAGCTTGTAGGTATTTTATTTTATTTATTGATAATGAAATTATTCAACTTATTTTATGATAGTAAATCCTTAATATTCACATTAAACAAAGGTATTTTTAACCATCACACCAAAATTACTAATATAGAATAAAACTAATTGCAATTCGTTAAATGCTGCTTTATAAAATAAAGTAGTTAGATTTATACATTATTAACTACCTAATAAGATATATTAAATGAATAAAGTTTTATAAGGGTTTATATAAAAAAAAAAATAAAAATAGGCATACAAATATAACTGTTATTTAATGAATCAAATGAGCCGTGAACAATTTTTACTACACTGTCCATCTGAAATCACTTAAAAGTGTGCACAATTTACAACGACATTTGCATAGGCGTAGTGTAATAATTATGTGGTTAGGTATTAAGTAATATAATTGTTGTAGCCCGTGCGTATACGCGCATACGTAATAGTATAATAGCAAATAAAAATGTAACCCTTATAAATCAAATATTTCGACACGTCTAATGTTAAAAGTTTTCGTCGATGCGTTTAATCTGAAAAAAAAATATCATGTCAACAAACACACGCAGCGAACAGCGGCATTGGTTCTGTGTATTGAATACAAATCTTCATCTGCAAATATACGCGTACAAAACGCGAACAATGTTTTTCGGGTCATTTGCTTGTTTACCGAACCACGAGTTTCTTCAAAAAACAATGAAAGCCGATCCTTTCATGAGCCGAACATAAATGAAAAAAAAAAAAAGTGAAAATGAAAATAACATAAAAAGCAGACCATGTGCGGTGAAACTGTGAAAGAGATATGAAGTAAAAATAACAACAATACCGAGTCAACTGGAAAACCGTCAGTGAATAGGAGTCGTATCACGGAATGATATCCTATGACGGATATTCAAATAGTTGTATTCCAAAAGAGGCTTTGGAAATTAGTCCTGGCTTTTTAGTACCCACAAAAATGTTCATAATAGTAAAGTCACCATAGTTATGTACATATACTACAAAATAATATATTGTGTGTATGACTTTTTATGGAAACATTTTATCGTTGAATATTACATTTACAAATGTGAAAAAATATAATCATACAGGAATAGAGATAATAATAAAAGCCGAATATTAATCGCGTGTTGTAATTTAATTGTGTGCATCGAAATTATAGTAGGGCAGTATGATGTAATATCTTTGCTAATTTTCATTTAAATTCTAAGCTGAGCGACGAAAGTATTGATTTTATAATGATATGTATTTTTATTTTTTATTTTTTTTTATTCTTTATGTTTGAAGGCACTCTTTAGAGAAGGAAAATGTATAATATCTTCAACCTTTATACATTCTCTGATAGCAAAGTGGATTTAGTTGGTACTTTATTAAGTCAACATTTGAAAAACTTTTCATAATTTAGAAAAATAAAAAAAATATTTTGGAAAAACGGAAATTTGTACAAAAATAAATTTTTTGATCTAATTTTTTAGTAATTCTATAACGAATATCTATATAGTTACTACTCAAATGTTTGTATTATAATTTTCAATATAATATTGTATTTGAAATATTTTGACTCTTTGGAAGTTATTGATAGAAATTTGAATTTTTTTTTGTATTTTTCTGTATATTATACTAAGGTTTAAAAATGAAATGGAGTACAAGATTTTACAAAAGTTGCGATAGATACAATGTGCAGGTACAAACAAAGTTAAGTGTAATTCCACACATTTTTTTACAAACTTCTTTTAAAATAATAAATTTTTAACGTTTGAATGTTGATGGAATTAGATGTTTATACGTAAAATAACGATTTATCGCCGTACAATAAAATTGTTTCTAATGTACTAATTAATAATTGTACAATTTGAAACATTTTACTATTACTTAAATTATTATTATCATTTTCCTTTTATTTCAAATAAATTTTAAAAATATTCAGACTAAATATAAGCTATATAAAGTATATTATGAAATTTTTGAATTTTTGAATAAACATTTTAAAGCTCAATTAAAAAGCTTGATAATTTAATACGAAAATCTACATAGGTTGTTCTGAAAGACATTTAATAGTATGTATTAAAAATTCATAGACATAGGTAGTTGTTGTGTTTATAGCAGATAATTTCAAATCTTACACAATTTGACAAATTCAAAAACATTTGAAAATTCTTTTGATGAAAATATATAATATTTTATAAAGCGTATATTTTAATTAAAAAATAATATTATTTGCTGAAACTTTTTTACGCATCTATATCAATATATTTTACACAATAATAATATCTTTAAAATACGTCGATTCAGGAACCTTTTTAGATCATTCTGCGGTAAGCGGGAGTCGAATCAAAAGTGAATTACGATAAAATACGATATAAATATAGACTATTATAATAATTAATATAGTAATAAATGTGATATTTTCAGCAAAAAATAATTTAACATACCGTCTTACCTTTTTACTTCTAATAATCAAATAAATTACAATTAAATAAATTAGGTATAAAAAATATAAAATATACAATATATAATATATAACGAAAATAATATAAACTTATAGTAATAAGGCTGACGGATTGTCTTTGTTTTGAGTCGTTTCTTTTATGCAATGATTTATCATCGAATACATATTAAACACATCCATTACAGTGACTTACTCAATGACGACTGACGAGATACACTCGGCGTCTTCTGTACAGCAGAGTGGTTACTTACTACTACCTCTTTTTTCCTTCTTATTTTTTAAAAGCCACATATCGTATACATATACATCACACGCGTAAATAATGTAGGTATTGTAGCGTTAAAGAAATGTCATTATTTCTTACCTAAATTTTAAAATCCATTATCAAGAAAGGAAAGTACACAGTTTTGCATAATTTTAAATTCCTTATTTAAATTCATAAACCAAAAGTTATTTAAAATCAAACACTTATATATAATATATTAATATATATAAAAAATGTATTGTTTGAGCAGACGTTAATATTGTTGATAAAACCCAGATAGTTGGCTACGGTCCACAATTCCAATAAAAGATAATATTATTGTGACGTACCTACCAATATTTAGGTCAAATCGTCACACATTTTATTGGTATAAGACAATTTGCCTATTTAGTAATATAATTATATACTACAAATTAATATTGCCCAAAATTACTAACTTCAAATGGGTATTGTACTTTTTAGTAGTTAAAGTATAATAGTTACCTATGTATTAAGCTTACAAACTATACATTGCGATTAAAAAACCATACTCACCCCTTCTCCTTGTTATCCTTGAATAATGTATTTAATTTGTATTGAAATTCTGATTTTCGGAATTTTTAAGAACCTATGCTCAATGAGCTAATTTTAAAATACCAAAATTGTGTTTTTTTTTAAATACTGTTCATCCAAAATGTTTTATTAAAAGTAAACACAAGTGTGGACATTCTGATTGAATCGCCCTGTATGCTGCGGAGACATTTCAGCAGGGATTCCTTATACATGTATCGAAGGGATCCCACCATCTCGTTTACTAGTACTAGTAGTTTAAGAATGTGAGGACACGCACGCGTGTGATTGTGTAGTTGTGTGAATAAGTGCGTACATATAAGTGCGTAATATATACTATATCAAAATCGGCAAAACATGTTAACCCTTTTTGTTTAAATAGGATATTGAAAATTCAATGTTATTTTATTTTTATACTTGTATTGTTATTTAAAAATGTTGGGCTAAGGTTTGATATTTACAACACTACCAGTGATAAAAAATAATACGTAGTACCTATATTATAACATATACTACACCACGATTGCATAAAAATGTTATTATTTGTAGATCCTACGATTTTTCTGAAAAATGTTTGCAGTGCAATGTATTATTATGACTATTGTGAATAATGATAATAATAATAATAATGTCAATTATTTGAATGAGAATATTTTAGTTTAGTTAGTGTGTCATAGTTGATATTCGTAGAAATTAAAAGTTGAATTCTATCATTTTATCAATGATACATAGTTAATTTTGTTTAAATATTTATAGTTTCAATGAAATTAAGACTAAAAATACAAATATGGTATCACAAATATATGCATATCATACATTCATACATTCAAATGATAAACTTTTAAGTGTTTAAAAAATTACGAAATTATAAAACACAACTAAATGAAAAAAAAACAAAATGTTATGTCTTTTTAGTTATATTAAGAATTAGTATAAAGTTCACGAATCTTGTTATTAAAACTTACCAAAACTAAGTGAAAATTAAATGAAAACACTATTTAAATGTAAACTACATGAGCTTAATTTAATTCTAGTTGATTTTATTTTTCTCCTCGGAGTATTATAATTCAAAATATAAATTATATGAGAAGTAGGTAGGTACAACTACTAAAAAAAAAAAATATCAGATAGGTGTATCCAAAAATAATAAATTAAAGCCTCATTGTTTAAACAATTGTTTAGTTCTTTTTCAACGTTCTTTTGTTGTTGTACGAGAACCAGTTAGTTTGCATAAGTTAGTGGATTTTTTTTCCTAAAATCACATTTGGAATTTCTACAATACTATTTGTTTGATAGGATTTGCACAAGTATATGTTGTGCACGGGGAGGGCGAGACTTAAAACTTTATACAGGCCTGTGATGTGAACTTCGGTGTAAACGAAATGTGAAAATACCTCGATTTAGAGCACTGTATTTAGAGCACTTCTACAATGTTTTACGTACATGATATATTATAAGGTAGATATTCAGACGAGTGTAAAAAATACTGATGGGGTTAACTAACGAGAGTAAATGGCTAGGTATTAAATTAATTATTAACTAAATTGACTAAAGGTTTCTATTAGATGCATAATATTATACAGGTACTTATAACAATTATTTACTACACGTGTACAATATTATGGGGAAAAAACACAATAATGTTAAAATTACGATTAATAATTATTGTTTGAATACATATCTTATGAGGTAACTAGTTTGACTTATAAGTTGAGTTTATCAAGATATTTATTTTTAGAAGATTAATAACAAATTGCAAAAGCACACAGATGTAATTAAAAATAGTAAAAATATTTTATACTTTCATACCTACGTAACAATATTAACACGATATATGTACACCTGCATTATACTATAAATTAAATTAAATTAAACTATATTAATAGTCAATACATTGAATAACTATTTGGTGAATTGAATATTACTTTTAATTATTTGAAAGTTACATAATAATCGATGGTTTCAACATAATGTTTTTTATTGTTATATCAGTGCTTTATTACTTTGGAACGTCACTGTAAATAGTCATTGTTATCCGGCAATAATCGAGTATAATGATTTATACTATGTGTTGCATATACCCATATGGTTCAGTAATCGCAGTCGACAATATCTTCACTAAACCGCAACATTTGGGTAGGTAAGTACCCATACAAACCAATAATGCAATTGCGACAACCGAAATATCCTGATTTAGACTACTTCGATCATCGAAAAATAACTACAATGTACAAAAAAACATAATAGTAGAAAAATCTACAAGCACCCCTCACCTATAAAATAATATCGAAATAATAAATCGCAGTACCTACTACCGACGCATAATATAGATACGCGCTACCTACCTACGGTATAGTAATATTTTATCGGGTTCGATCGCTTAATAACAAATATATATATATATATATATAGGCCGTGGGGATTATAAGATGTCCGCCACGCGTTCTGCTCGATTGACCGTTTTCAATTTTCCCGGCTCATTAATTTCAACCGGCGCGGACAAAGTACGTTGGTCCACTTCCAACCCCTCCTTATACCCTCTTCGCACGACGAGGAGACGACGACGACTGCGGCGGCGGCGGCTGCAGCGATCGGTCGTAATCCGATAAGGGCGCTGTGTACACTAATTGAAGGGACTCTGTGTACTCGTATATATATATATAATACAAATAGGTAACTATATAAGTATTCGGGGGGCGCACAAAAGTTAATATACAGAGAATATTATAGTGGACAGATGCCAACGTATGAGAAATTGATACCGGCTATCGGTACCGCATATACGTCTGTACGGGACTCACCCTCCTCCGAAGGGGTGGGAGGGAGGTCGTCGTCGGAGGGTGGGTCAGGTCCGATAGCCGTAGCGGATATTGTGAGACGATGTTTGCACTACGTACAATATATTACGAGTAGGTATATAGGTATGATATAGTGTGACGCGAGTCGAACTCCGAACACGGAAGTCGATATAGTACTTAAACGTTTATCTTATTGCGACCACCGTCCGCCGGTGCTCATTCATATTATATTTTACTGTGATGTATACGGATATGGGACAGGGATTTTCGCCTTATTTCTCTCGACTTGAGCGTCTGAGTGAACCCATATATTTTCTAATCGGCCTGACTCAAAATCACTTCGACGACAATTCGTATTTAATAATTCCGACAGAAATCGATTTAAATCCGTCCCTACTATACTGTTATAATATCAGTCGACTTAATAACGGCACCGGCTGCCAAGTGCAGGAGTAAATACACTAAATGATCCAGAGAATTTCTGATGAGTCGGTGGGTTGAGGGTATACCGTGTGTGTGTGACGTTGAAATTAAGCGTTTGCATTTTCTATAATTTCACTAAAATCAAAATAAATATTTTCATAATACACGGCGCTTTATTGCCTTATTGCTTTTTTGGTGTCGATTATTCTATTTCGATTTAGTCACCCACGGACTCAGTCGGGTCTCTCTGTAAACCTGTCAATCGTTTGACGAGTATTTTGTTATTTTTTTTTATTGATTATGAATTTCGGCCATCGGATAACCTATAATCATTGTGTTATGAATAATAATATCATAGTTGTCACGCTGCAGTAGGCGACAATATTTAGAGACTAGTTCTCTGTCATCTGTGTACTCTTTCGGCAATATGACTTATAAAGTTAATGCACCCCGACCTTCAGTTTCATCGTTTTCAATAAAATGTTTCTAGAAACGGTAATATCACATAAATGTGTTGACTACCAGACCTGCACGTTGGGAGTAATAAATATAAATAATATCATTACAATACTAAAATGTAATACCATTAAATTGTCATTGTTGCATTAATCGTTACATTTTTTTTTCTATTGTGAAAGATTTTAGCAATAATTTAAAATAATATCACATTCCTAGGTACACTTAAATATATATGATATTATTTATTATTTTGTGTATTAAATAAACATGATGATAGGTAACTATATATCTTAGCTTAAATCATACATACACGTGTGTGATAGAATTCGAATTACATGTCCAGTTTCTGATAAATTATAGCAAATTAATGTTGTTATTTGTAATTTTCAACAGTTTTCGACATATATCAATCTCAGCTGTTTTGACTACTACAACTGCATTTCATTCTATTAAAATATACTTATTCTCCGTAATATTTCGTACAATTGAACACTAATAAAACAATAACATTATATCGTTGCGTGCATATGATATTATGACTAATTGCGTTTAACGCGGGTTTAATCACAAAATATAACAATGTTTACGACTTGTTCACTATAATTATGGTATAATAATATAAATTCAATTAATTGCGATGCATGTAAATTACCTGCAATTATAATGATGAAAAATTACTGTAATAATAGTTATCTGTCATAAGAATATTCTAATGAATCGGAGAGTATATATTACATATTTGCCGATTTTCTCTTTTTTTATATAATATTATGGTCTGTTAAGAATGAAAATGTTATCATTTGTTTTCATACTTAATATGTGGTTTGCGTCTTATAAACGTATAGAACATAGAACATTTGTGTTCGGTAGAGCCAATTATGTGGTGTTCGATATATTATTAAAGTGAATTGACTAGTATAAAAATTAAATACAAGAATACTATCTATGGCATATTATAATTTTTAATTGATAAATAAATACACTATTAAAAATAGTGAGTTATAAGCTTTTACACATTTTAATATTTTTCATGGTTATAATTACTTTGAAGTTTAAAATACCCACTAATAAAACTCACGAAATACCTTGGATGGTATTCTTATATTTTTTTGATAATAGGTCAATTCCCTCTAATATTAAATTTTACATGACAAAATTAGTCACTTTGAGCGCAAATTTGTTACCTGTGGTATACGTTTGTAAGCACTAGACGACATACAAAATGGCAGGTGTGCGTCCTCTAAGTAATAAATAGTCTCACGTCATTATATTATTATATTAATTTATAAATTGCATTATTTAAAACGAATAACGATACATAAAATATGCCTACTTCGTACCACCTTCTCGGAATAGTTACAGGGCACTCATAACTTCATCGAAAAAAATAAGACCATATTATAAGCTTTGGGGGAATCTTGATTAATGTCTTAGCACCGCGAAAAAATGTTTAAACGAGTAGGTATTATTCCGCGCGGCGATAATCTGTCAGGGGAATTTGGCTTCACCCTATATCTGCGACTTGCGAGGTTGCTACTCCATCTGTACTCATATAATAATAATAATAATAATATAATATCGTGTCACTTCGCCGGGTCGTTTGTTCGAAAAACATTTACCAATCTTGAACAATTGACGTCGGTTGCATCCACTATACGCGCCGTATATAAAAATAATAATAATAACATCATCGCATATATCCTCGCGTTGTAAGGATATAAAAGAAACCGTCTGGGTCGGCACCGCTATATCGTTGGCACGTCGGAAGTAAGTCGCATAACGGGACGAAAATCTGAACCCCATCGCCGTCCACCCCCCCCCCCTCCCCAACCCACACACGACGCTTTCCGTACGCCCCGGTGCGGGTTTTCCACGATAGTTTCCCCTTCGGCTCCTGGTCCCGGTCGTCGTTTTCTCGCGTGAAGTCGGCGAGCAGGCGCACCTATCCATGTTTATAGATATATATATATTATATATATATACATACATAGGCAACATATTGTGTGTAATATACAGCCAGCCAATATTTATGGTCTTGGCCATTGTCTCGACGCGTAACCGTTTAGGGAAGACGCCGTTTTAAATCCTAGGTTTATTTATACATTATTTTCGGCGAGCGTCGGATTCGGATTAAAGCGACGGAGAGAAGCGCTCTTTCAACGAGACTTTTTAAATTAATCACCATACTACATTAAATGAGACGTTATATATCCAGGTGCATACCGGATAACCACGCAAAACCTAAACTAGCTGTATTCGTATCGATTGGCTGCAAAGAGGTCGTAGGTGCATCGAGCGTGAGAGCCGTTGTACACTCGAAAATGCATAATATTAACGACAGCAAAAAGTCCAACAATGATATTATAATTATTATTATCGATTATAAATACCGTGAAAAAAATACACAATAATTATAGGTGTACATTAAACTAATAGAACACAAGACGAATAAATCAATTGTACGTTTTTGTTCTCTGTATAAATAATTTGTGACAAAATAAAATTATATACACTCTGTATTGAATATTGGTATTACATAATATAGGTACACGGTATTTGTTCCAATACAATACGACGTTACTTGGAGCACGCTTTAGTTCGTAGTAAAATTCGTGTAACATATTTTAAGAGAAATAATCATTTACGATTTCCGAAGTTCCAGTAAACAACTAATAGGTATTAAAAATTTAATGTTTGTGTTTAGAAACAAACTACGTTTTACATACATTTGCTTTTAAGCGGAATAGGACCTCAAATACACATCGCATTACACCTTTAAAATAATATGGTAAATATATATATATAGACTACCTATTCAACTTGCTCAACTTTTCGTTTCGAGGAAAATTAAATAGATCTATTACATTTGTGTCTATACTTATCATCTAATGTATTTGAAATTTGGTTTCATGTCTACGTAATATATTAATTTATACACATATTTTGTAAAATTTATCTGACTTTAGTTTTTGACTATTGTTTTCATTTTATACTTTGAATTTTTCCATTTTTGCAAACTTTTGTGGTGCAAAATGCGAAATGTTTATATGGATATTCACAACCTTGATTGATTGAGATATATGTTTTCATATTGGTTATTTATGTTTTTTAAAAACTTTTGTTCCAAACTTTATTACTGTATTTTTTACACGTTTTGTTTTTTTTTTCAAATATTTTACATGCAAGAAAGTGTAATCGATATAAATACAAAGTAGAACTGAAATGTAAAACCACATTCATGAGTTATTGTTATTACTTTTGTAGATTTAAATAAATTATTTTTTCCGATTTAATTTTTTTTTTAAATTTGAATATAGGATTTCAGAACTGCTCGTCAATAATAATTTTTATTATAATATGTGGTCATCAAAAAAATGTTTTATGAAAAACGAAGGTTTTTCGCCGAGCTCGTTAACTTGTATTTATTTATAGGTACTTTACAGTCTACAAAAATTACAGAAAAATATGAAAGGATATAATATAGAATTTAAATGGTATTGAATCTATTTTTCTTTTATCAGAAGCTCCAATTTTCTTGAAAAATGTAAAGAAACAATATTATTAAAAAAATGGATATCTATTTAAAAGATTGTATTAGTGAATTTGTATGACATCGACATTACTCAGCAAAAAGAAAGCAAAATACATGTTCAAATCTTCGTACGAATATTTGTATAATTTATTTTTCTGAACTAAGTACTTAACTCAGTGGACCAAATAATTGGTAAAGATTTCAAATTATTTGGCTTTATTTTGTACCATATAGAAAATGAGTGGAGTATGGGTTAAGGTTTAGGTAGAATGTATATATTTCTTTAGAAATCACTTCATGGCTGTTTTGTAACTCTAAAAGTTTCATAGCCACCACCTTTTTGAATTTAGAAATATAATACAGTTGAATATTTGAGGTATAATAAGAAGAAATTATCTTCTTCTTTAAGGAAAATTAGTGAAAACTCTTACGCAAACCAAAAATTTCTGAAAGTCAATATCGATATTTTAAATTCAAAAACAACATGTCTTGGTGTATTAAATGTAATACAAATGACAATATTTGTACAGATTGATTGATATTTTTTAGTTAATTATAATATGTTATACAATGTATGAGCTAGAAAGTTTTCACCAATTTGTGAAAAAAAAAACCAAATTTAAATTAGGTCTTCGTGAGTTCATTAGTTTTTGTGTCTTTTAGAAATTTAGCCAAAAGTTATCTATCTATTAGGTAACTTATATCATTATTATTAATGAATATAGCTAGGTAATATAAAAACGAATGCGACGAAAAATGCGCCAACAACTTGTATATTATATATTTGCCTTAAAACCCTGTTATACGAAGTACAACTAAATTACAAAATAAGTCCGAAAACGGAACCCAGTTTGAATGTTTTAAAATATCAAATTTTGCAAGTTAAAATATTAAGTTAATTATATAATTTTAGTAAACATGTACAACATATAATGACTTGACCTGTTTTTTTCCTAGTTAACCTTAACGAATTATGCTTTTGGATAACTTCTGCAAGTTAGTTTATACCCGTCAAAGCTAAATTAGGTTTTACACTTTTTCTATTTCTTATCAATTAAATTTTACTTGGTTTGCATAATTTATGTTTACCATAAATACATACAGTTAATACAATTATATTAAATGTAAACAAAAATTATAAGTGCTTCATGTCATTATAATGGACGCGCAAGACGTGCATGTATAAACTTAAGTTTATAACTAAATAGACTAATACAGTCATGATCGATTGTTATAACGAACTGTGTGCCTATGACAATAATAATTTCGTAATTTATGGTTTCGGTTTATATATTTATACCTATAAGCACATACTACGTATATAGTTGTAATTCAGTTTATGTCTTTAATTTACGTACTGAAAATAAAATAATATGACATGATGTTACACTTTTTTTGATTAACTATACTCATAATAACGAACAACAAATGTCATGCATATTTTAGTACATAACCGCCATAAACAATGAACATTGTCCAAATATACTAATTTAAATTTTATCTGTGGTTTTTACCAGTCTTATCATATTATTGCACTCGTACAGTTACACCTTTTTTCAAATAAATGTTCTTTACCTAGGTGTGTAAGTGTAATGCAGTGAGATACATTTTTAAACAGCTCTTGTGAAATTTGCCCTTTGGTGAAGTATTCAAATCACATCGTGTCTCGAGACAATTTTCAGTTTTCACTTTGGATACTAAGTAATAACCAACTAACACGAACATTCAAACGACATCAGATGTCGCAATCTATCGCTATATGTTTCTGAGAAGAAAATAATGATACTACATAACGGTGAGCTAGGGGCATTCCAGTAAAGTTAATTACGGAGACGATGAAACTGGGACATTTTTGTCAACGAAAAGGTTTTAACAAATGTTCGAAGCCACAGAGACAATAGGCTTTCAGGAGTACGGCGCAGCTTTTGTTCCCAACGACAAAGCCCATCATGCAACCAAAAAGCTTGTCTCTCTCGCTGTCCTCTAATATTTCACTTTTTTATGTTTCATTTTAAAAACTTTAAACTGCTGGATTATTAAAAAAAAAAAAAACTCGCAACTAATTCCGCCTTGGTTTATAGAGTTTTCTGTTATTCTACGTGTACCTACATATTGTTATGTAGCGTCACAGCGTTATTTAAAGATTGTTTATATTGTAAACACAAAGCAATATTGTCAATTATTGTTCTGAAATTTTGCTATTTTATCAATATGAGAGAAAATAAATTAATATATGTAATTTAATGGTACTGTTCTACACAAATACAGAAACATGTTCATAATATGGAATAAAATTGATTTCAACTTAATTATATAGCTGCGGAGATTTAGTTCAGAGACCTACCTAAGGTATATCAGGTTTAAAAATACTTGAGATTTTCTGTACCTACTACCTACTTGAGTACCTAGTGTCCTGTGGTGATACAAATTTCTGTTTTTCATATGAAAATACCCCTTTTTTACTATTATAAAAATGTTGATGTAGGTTTCTAATTCAAAATCTTAACGACTAGTTGTGCAGTTATTAAAATGTTTATGCTAAGAATAATAGTCCTTAAAAATAGTTGTTTTATTGTACCGAGTGTTTATTATACTTTGACCATACTTTTACAAATTAAAATTTTAATAGATTAATATACTTAAATATTTTAATCACTATCATCTAATATCTTCCATTGTCGTAGATCTACTATTCTTAGTGCAAAAAGTTGGATAAGTCAAAATCTATTAGTTCAAATTTTGATTTTGAAACGTTAACAATTTCAGAAAAATTATCTGCTAAGTAAATTTAAATTGAAAGGGAAGTGTGCTCATTCGAAAAATATAAGTTTATGTCTCCAAAGAACACTTCTTGTAGTAGGCAAAAAAAAACAAAAAAAAATTAAAATATTATTGCCTTCAATTTAATTCCAAAAATCAGATTATGAATGACATTGTTGAAGAAAAAAAGGCGAGCATGTTAGGAGAATAACCCTGCATAACAATGAGTCTTGTATAACATAATATTTTAAGTGTTGTGCATACATTTTCCTTAATTTGAATGTTACACAAAATATCTCGGAATATATTTCGACAAAAAACTAAAATAGGTCCATCATACTCATACCATCAAAATTAAACTTAAATCTCGTCTTCGTGCCCTTAAATTTGTCTTTAACGCAAAATCAAAACGTACTCTTCGCACTAAACTAAACTTATACAAAACCCTCCTTAAGCCCATTTGAATGTACGGATTGCATTCAAGTATGAGTTTTGCAAAAAAATCATATATAAGCAAAATTCAAATAACCCAAAATAAAATGTTTCGTTTAATAACAAAAGCTCCTTTATATGTGTCAAATCAAACTCTCACTCAGACCTAAAAATGAACACCATTATACCGCTATCAAATCCTGCACTCGTTATTATCACAACCATCTTCTTGACCATCCTAATATCCTAGCTAAGAATCTTACCAATCCAATGCCTAGTACCCCCCCCCCCTCGGCTGCTTCTCCACCATGTCTTCTAGCAGAAATAATAATTTCTAATACTTAATCTTTTTATACATAACTTGTATAGATTGCTTAATTCAAATGAAGTACAACAAATAAAATAAAATAAAATAAAAAACGTTACACAAATTCGATGGCTAAGGTTTTTATTACACAAAGTGAAACTATTGAAAAATCAAAAAATATACTCTACAGTCTTTTTGATCTCTACCTTATAAAAATCTTAATATTTGTGGATTATTCGGTCTAATCGATAAAAACTGTTTATACTGAAAAAATAAATATAATCAATTATTCAATCTACTTAAAATAAATTATAATTTATTATTATCTGTATTATAATATATTCACTATATCATTTTTTTGTGTTATTATACTATAACAATTAATTTAATGCATTTATTATTGAAATAGATTTAATTAATTTTCATAATACTACAGAGTACGATATACATTTATAATACCTAACCAACAAAAATCTACAAGAATCTAGGAATTACCACTACCTAATTGATTATAAAGTAATTCATTTCATCGTATTAATTTTGTCTATTACCTATAGATTCAAAATATTTTGTCATTGTTGCTGATTAATTATGAAATCAATGTAATTTATTGTTTAAAATTAAATATTTTGGGTGAACCAAAATTAATTTTTTTTTCTGTTAGAATTAAAAGAAAAATGTATATAAAAACGTTTTACTTTTTTTTTACATAGACTATAAACTATAAAATTAAAAATATTTATTACTCTAATAAATAAAATACCGTAAAACGTTGTTGAGATAAGTGCCTACATTGTATTTTTAAAATTGTATTGTAATTTTTTTGTTGCTGAAAATGTTACATCGAAACAAAAAACCTGTGTGAGTTTCTATAGATTAACATATTTTTCAACAATAACTATAATTTAATTTGATGTTTAACAATCACAATTTATGTATAACTACCTATACGTATATATATATAAATATTTTTTGTATAAACAACGCTATTTTTCAATTTAAACCTACGATAAAAATGTATGAAATGCACAATTTTATTGAGTTTTCCCCAGAGTTTTCCCTTATAACCGAATTATATTAAATTTTTTCGATATTCTAACGTTGTCATGTACATAAAATAAATACATTTAATTTAAACCACACAATGTTAAATAATATTATGCGACACTATATCGGTGTTGGTATAAAATATAAATTATATGGTTTGAAGTTTGTAATTTACATAAATTTATATAAATTGTTTGTGAATTGAAACATGTAATTAATTATTCAATACCTGCATTCAATATTTCCGCATAATATATACACCACATGGTGTCCAATAAATGTTCGCATGCTGCGATCAACGAATAACATACTAGAAAAGTTATAAACTTCCGGTCGGTGTAAACCAAATATGTGATTGTATTTTTCTTTACAGATATGTGGCCGAAATTTGCATTTCTCGGACTTGTGATCATCCGGTTAATGGTGTCTGCGAATCCGGATGCAAAACGGCTGTACGACGATCTTTTGTCGAGTTATAACAAGCTTGTCAGACCAGTGGTGAACACCAGTGATGTTCTCCGTGTGTCTATAAAGCTAAAACTGTCGCAGCTCATCGATGTGGTACGTAACTAAAATAATGTTATATGTTTGAAAATTCAGCTTTCTTACTATAGCGAAGTCAGTGTGAATATTGATTGACAAACTCACTATCGTTATTATTTTTTTTTTTTAGTAAATTAAGCAACTTTATTAAGGTAATTAATAACATTATTATTTTCATTAATTAAAATTTCCCTTTTATTATACACAAACTTTAATATCTATTGGCATCTTTCAACTCAAAATTAAATTTATTATGCAGGAAAAAAGATTAAATAAATAATAGAAAATGGTCTATAAAAAAAAGTATTACTTAATCATTTTTTTTACCAAACTTTTGTAAAAAAAAACTACAAGGTTTGCATACAACCAAAAACAACCTATAAATCATCTACATGTGACACTTAAATTTATATATTTTGTAAAAAGTAAAGACAAAACAAAAATACAAAAATTGTAATTTAAATATTTACTTAAAAGTAGTTACTTATACATTATTATAGCAATTATGAGTATCAGAACATGCTAACTATACATTTGTGTTTAAAAAAGTAGAACGTAATTTTGTTACTATCACTGCAAATTAAATAATATAAATAATTTATAATATTTTTAAAATAGAATATCCTAGATGAATATATGTCTGTATGATTGGTTATTAAATATTATGAACGAGTAGTTAAGACCATTTAATGTGTATTTAATATGTATGTACCTAGCCTAGTTCATGTCATTATTATCAGTATCGATATTTAATTTATGTAAAGAATATATGATTCATAATGATGAAAATATTTAAAAATAGAAATAACGTACAATTTATTGGTACCTATATTAAGTAAGTTATTATGCATGAAATGTAATATAATAATATATATAGTGTTAGTACAGGACGTCTAGTAAATTAATAATTTCGGACGAAATATTGTAAAATATGAATTTTTGAGACATAAAAAACGAATTTATAAAATTCCACGGTATGAAAAAATATTAAATATTTGTCAAAATATAGAATTATTTTCACTTTCTTAAAAAATATATGTGTGTACTTATTTTATCATAATAATTAAACATTGTTATTAAAATTATGAATTACTTAACTTTGATATGATTGCTACACATGTTGATCGTTTATTTTGTTCACATTTGATTCAGTTACGACAATGAACTGTTAGACATTGATATGGTTGTGGTGTTATATTGGCTTATGCGATTCAGAGCATAATGAGAGAAACTCTACTTGTCTTATGTTGTGCGATACTCCTTTTGAAGAATTCGACAGGCGATTGCTTTCAGTGATAATGGAAATGCTGCAAGTCTATGGAGCTTTTCAAACGATCAATAAATAATGGACCACGAGTGTGGTTGATGCTGGAAACTAAAGAAATAGACAAATTTGATCAGGATTTGGTGTTAGGGGGGAGGAAATAAAAGGATAGTTGCGTATTCTCCAGTGGGTTTTTATCGGACACGAAGTACGTAGGAAAAGGGGG
The DNA here is from genome assembly GCF_001856785.1 of Myzus persicae. Classification (NCBI taxonomy): domain Eukaryota; kingdom Metazoa; phylum Arthropoda; class Insecta; order Hemiptera; family Aphididae; genus Myzus; species Myzus persicae. The sequence goes on from NW_019104222.1 coordinate 331,912, forward strand.
CTGTATAGATTTTTTTTCTGTTTCTTTTTTATGGTAGGTGGTAACATTTTTTTTTTTCGTAAAAGAAGAGCTCGTAAAACGCACTACCCGACATATTTTATGGTTCAAAGTAATGAAAACCTCTTTTAATATGCGGCAGGAACTATATAGTATATAGTATATGGAAATTGAAAACTTTAAACATCTTCTATTGTTAGTACCTACATCCATTGGCCCATCCTTTACCTATCACAATCATTCGTCGAGCACAGAGAATTATGAAATATTATATTGTTTGAGTGACAATTTAACAAACGAAGAGGGGGAAAGTATGTAACCGATCTGCTGTACAATAAGAGTCCAGCGTAAGGCTTTATTGAGTGGGCCACTGTAATAGATAAGTTCAAAATGTAATTCAATAATCAATGCATACGAAAAACAATTCAACTATCTGTCTATTAGCCTATCATCATGTAAATAAATTGCTTTTTCTTATATAATTACCAATAGTATGTACACTTAATTGTCGAGATTAATTGTAAATTACAAAATTTCAATAAAAAAAAAAATTGTTTTATCACACAACTGTATAATTTAAATGTGAGTATTATGTATTATAGGTATACAATGTAGTACATTTTATTACAACCGAGGAACTAGCTTTGCTGTATAGTACTTAGTAGAATTTAAATATACCTTGTCATAGTTACTGTAACGTGACAGGTGCTTAATATTTAAATTTGAATTCAATGTTCGTGTTATAAACTGTTATTAATTCAAATTATTATGAATATTTTTTTGAACTTATTTTTTGTCGAAAACGTAGCATAATATAATTTTCAACTTATAATACCAACGTAACGTATCATAGCTTGGTGTACATAGATTCATGATATTAGTGCCTTAAAAAATCAGTATAAATATTTTTTAAAACCTCAATGAGTCTACAAATTAATAATAAACATAATGACGATAAGCTCCAAGATCCTACGATTACATCACACGAAAAATGTTAAATTGATATTTGAACTTCAATTATGTATAAATGTATTTGAATTTCTATGTACCTACGTGAATTTCAGTAAGAACTTAGGTTGGGTCTTTTTACATTTCATTTACTGTCGTTCATAGCCGATATTTATAAAAATGTTATCAAAAAATATATACTAAAAAAACAGTAGTTATAATATTGTAATATTTGAAGTGCTTCCACGTAAATACCTCAAAAAGTGCTTCAATATTTAAATTTTAAAATAATATTATATAGGTAATGTCCAGAAAATATCAATCTAAATACGCATGTGTTGTACAATCGTTACAAATCCCTACAGTTATTCTGAATTATAAGACTGAAACAAGTCGTCTATTTGTTTCAAAGATCATTCTTCGATGATAGATAATATAATACAATTGAAAAATACATCATTGTAAAACCAATGCATACACCGTTCCCCTCTGGGTTTGAAATGATGAGTAGGTACTCAATAATCCAACTTGTGTAAAAAGTAATTTATTATTCTTTGCAAATAAAACGTAAAAACTATTTTATTGTAGATCTTTAATACAAGAAGAAATGTATCTGATTACGATTATATTACGATTGGGTATTAATTTGTATACATTCTTAAAACTGGAAATAATCAAAGTTTTGTCCAATAATATCATTATTAAATAAGTCAATATTTTCCATTTAAATAATTCACATTTACGTGTTAAGAAGTTCCATCGGTGGATGGCAACTTCCCACAAACCCCCTGTCCGAAATATTATAAATTTTGTTTTATTTAATTAACTTAATTAATTTTATATACATTCTAGTATTTCTATAAATTCAAACATTGTAAAACAATTACTCCATAGACTGTACAACTGTTATATTTAAAAAAAAAATAATTCATCGACTCTTAAAGTAGTTAACATTTAAATATTTAAAAAATAAGATAATATATTTAAGTTTTATTTTAATTTGTCTCGAAAAAGTTATTGCCATCGGTATTTTTATTTTAGTTCGTGATAATATATACTTATACAATGGTATCTAACCTATATAACGATATATATTTTATTTTTTAATTGGAACCTATAATTTCATTGTTAACATTTACATTACAATTGTTTTCTGCAGTTTATGAAGTACATTATTAAGAAAATTGTTAGGTACTTAATTATCTTTCTTATAAGTCATTATTTGAAAAATAAGGTAGTATAAAAATAAATTAGTAATTCAGTACCTCTTAAATATTCTTCTTGTCTAATATTAGAATTTTATAAACTCAATTATATGTTGTACCTCCATTTACATAATATAAGTACATACCAATTAGTATGTAATATATAATGCTAGGGAACTTTAGGTGAGTAAATTTATATGGTTATTACAATAAGCTTATTGAATTTACTAAAGTCAAAATGATATGCTTGTAACGGTTAAATGTGAATATAGGCGGTATTAGAAAATATTATATTGTTGATCGTAAACCACTGTCAGCCTAGAACTCATAGAATTATTTCTTAGAAGTTTACTTGGATATTAATACTATACATAACAACATAAATGCAGTTAATTGTTTAAATTACGATACCAATAGCTTGTTTAGAGAGGGAAATATTTTGGAGAATACAGTAATAGGTAATATTGCATAATAAGCATGAGATAATTCTATAAATATACTAGGAAAAAATAGGTACAGGACAAGTACGTGATTCTAAAATTTGACCTTTCTTACTTATTTATTTGTTGGTAAAACTAACTTTAATTGTTTTTGTAACGAAACAGAATACATTAAATAATATTAACATATTACGTTTGTATTAATGTTGAAGTAAAATATCGAATTTCGAACGTCGGTTTTTTTTATAAATATTACTATTAAATGTTTAGATATAAATTAGAGTAATTATAACTCCACTATATTATGCATAAATCGTCATAGAAAATTCAATTAATAATACGTTTTTTAAGGAATTCATGTGTTCGAAATTTCAAATATCGATCTTGAATATCATAGGGTGTAATACGATTTAGCGTTATATGTTTTTACATAAATGAAAAATTATTTTTTCAACATTTAGTAAAACACTGAAATGCTTAATTATGATAAAAATACATATTATTATCAAAGTCGCATTATTTGCGATAAAAGTTATAATTTAAAATTCTAACAAAACTTTTTTAATAATCTAAAGAAATTATAAATATTTATTAGTGTAAAAATATTCATGAAAAATCGTGTAAAATCTTAAAAGTTTTTAAATACAACAGAATGTATTAATTTCACTACGTTATTACGATTAATATTTATTTTTAGATTTATGATGGTTTAAAATTTTATCGTAAACTTAACATTAGACGCAAAGTCTTGTTTATAACGGCTCGAAGCTTGTACACTATATAATATCTCAATATGGTAACTGTACCATGATAATAATATATATATTTAATTAATGTTGAAAATCAATATTTAGAATATAGCTATATTAATGCGATCATCAACACATTCAAATGTGTTCATTTGAATAACAATACTCTAATCGTATTCCGATTTGGTTTAAATATTATAATCTAACATTAGCTAGAATTACAATAATAATATTTGGCATTGCATGGTAATCATATTTAATTGAAATATTATATAAATTTACATGGCTGAAATAAATGATCATTCATTTTTTTTCTTCAAATTATATATTGAAAACAATTTACTTGGCTTAATTAAAAATTGAAAACTGACATTTTCTCACGAGAAATAAAATTAGTTATTGCATTTGATTGTTATTTATTGAAGCTTTAAACCTAGAATATACTTGTAGTACCTATACGAATTAATTAGACGCAAAAACGTGTTAACCATACCATACCTTCGACCATACTTAGTTTGGCATCACAATATTGTTCATTTTGACCTTTTTTCTTAGACATTTCCGCATGATTCGATTTTTGTGTTATGCATCATCATTTTATCATCAGCATATTAACAATAGAACTGGAAGCGATAAGGATTACCATAAAACGCAACCTGTGCACTTACTTTGGACTTAAAATTTGACTCTCTAATATTAAATTTTCAAATATTTCTGTTTAAAATATATATAAATCTTTATTTCAACAAGATTTGAACAACTGGCGAGTATGGGTATAAATATTATAAATGAAAGTATTTTTTTATTTTATTTTACAAACAAGAACCATCTCTGTGATTGGTTGAATTTAGTGGTTAGTTAGCAGTACATATACCAAAATATTATCATATTATTGTTTCATGTACCCGAGAGTATAATCAAATCTTACTCATTTGTTATGATAGCTAATAATTACCCCTTCCTATTTAACTACATCAGCTCAAACATTGGAATCACCAAATTTAAAATCTACCATAAATCAAAAAAGTAATTTTTTTCTGGAAGTCGAGGTTCACGTTATGAGTCATCACGATGCAGCGTGGAGTCAGTTTTAGTCTAGGTAAAATGGGAAAGACACTGGGAATCTTACTTCATTTTGTTAAATCTCAAAAACAAACTTCAAAGTTGAAGATTCAAGTATTTTACTGCTCTAAAAGGTGACGAAATGTAAAATAAAACATTTTTGTAAAATAAAAAATGCATCGCGCCTCTCAAAATCTAAAAGTAACTCATTAAGTTAGAGTCAGTGAAACACATGTGTAACTTCTATGTACCTACTCAGAGTTTAGACTTACTATTTATTCCATTAACATCAATGTTCGTCTTTGATAATTATTTAAACAACACACACAAATGTGTGTGCGTTAGTGAATTAAGTTGGACGATGAGCGATCCAACTACTAGAGACTGCAGTAGGGTATTGTGGGACATTTTGAATTCTGTAACTGAGTTTTTTCTGGATTTCAATATTGAGAATATCAGAGGGATGGCGTGTTTTTACATTTAAAAAATATTGTACGTACATCAAATGAAAAAATAACATTTTATAAAAACAATAGTGGCCAGTGGTACGTATATTCTTATAATGCAATAATATATTATCAAGTTACAGTATTCAACCCTACCCGTTCAGTTTAGATATCAACTGAATTTGAACGAATAAAACAAAACTTAACTTGTAAAAAAAGAGCCAGGGGGGCTTCGTCGCCTCCCTCAAGAAAGCCCTTGACAGTGCCCTGTAGTATATATGTGATCTCAATACACGCGCATTTGAACACAACAGTTCCAAACTTTGTTACGTGAGGTTATAAACGGGGTTTTACGACTTTCCGGGACATTGATTATTTTACACGACTCGTATTTTCTTTTGTGGTTCGCGATTATTGCCGATAAATAGTACGAGTTCCAGGGAGTTTTTTTTTTATTCGTTACGACTACGATAAATTCGTTTTTTTCCTTGTGACCATGACACTCACTTAAACTTCTACCCGATTAAAAAAAAAAAAAAACCCTAAACGAAAAAAAAATCACTTCGATTCTGATCCAAGAGCACAGTAATTAAATCCTATAGCGCGAAGAAGTTAAATTTTCGATATTTTTAGTGTATACCTATACGATTACCAGTTACTATCATAATATGCATTATCCTAGAGTACTGTGTGCGAATGAATGTAATATAATAAAACACTAACCGAGGATGATATTATAATCAAATAAATAATGTTATTCACATAAATTATAAAGCAATTTGACACTGCAGTTGCAGGTTAGTTGTAATAAATCTATTGTTTTATGCACATCAGCAAACAGTATTTATATGAATTTAGCAATGCACTATATGGGAAACCTTAACAACGGAAATCGTGATAAATTGATGTACTGTAAAACCGGTACACAGGCAGAGTAAGATTTTCTGCTCATATCATCATATGTCGTAAAAAGCGAATACTATTGTATTATAATCTGTATAAATTAGGGACTAAAAACTAAAACTAAGACTCAAATTAGAACTTTGTTTTTGCTTCTGTGATAAATGCACGAATAATTAATTTTTATTTACTAAGCCCAACAGTCTATAGTATTTGATACTTTTATTATAAAATGATAACAACAAAGATCCTCAGAAGTGGAGATTTTTGGCGTATACAATTTTAAAATCGAATTGACTCTGTTTGGTTGTGAGGGTCAACGTGCAATGAGGAAAGTGTACCTAATTCGTCTTAAATAAATCGTATATTTTGGTTGCAATTGGGGGATAATGCAATTTAGCCTAGATATTTAAATAGGTATGCGTAGAATTGTAAAAAACATTTTGTCATTTTAAAAAATAACAAATTTGCAAACCCAAAATTCGCTCACTTAAGCGGTATATAAATCTAAATAGGTGTTTACTTAATATAGGTGTAACATTTTTAATATTTAAAAATTAAAAAATTCTAAAAATCAAAATTATTACTTTAAATAAACGTATTAAATGCATCATGTAAGTGTTAACTGGTTGTGAGCATGATTTGAAGTGAACAACCTTGTATACAATTGCGTAAACTTAAAAAAGTTGATTATTCTATAGTAAAAAACTAAATTATAAAATTTTAAACGTGTCCTAAAAGTAATTAATTAATTGAGTATTTTCATACTTTATTCTATGTACGAGCTATTCGCCCCAACGTTATTAGAGTTTTTGGAATTTGCAGATGTAAAATTTGATTTTTAAGGTCTTGTATAATACTATGATTGTTGTATAAAATCATTATACGGATTTAATTGTCTACATAAGAATTATGTTTGCAACTGCTAAACATAAAACTATTACGACAAGCAAAGAGTAAAAAATCGTGCTATATATTTCAGTATTTTTTTTTTTAGTTTCGACATGCGTTCCGCCTTTATCATTCTACAAGATTCAACTTAAAAACTTTTCAATTGCCGATCACAAGCACCCAGAATATATTATGTCGTGAGATTTTTAATAACAAATGCATGGTTCTCAGCTACGTTTATCGCAATTTCGGGATGACCTGACGTATACTTGATATTCCATACCTCGTAAATCGAGGAACACAATCAACAGAAGTTTTAAACGTCGATTTCTGGCGATGAACTTTTTGTCTCGGTAAAAAGTTCTGCGGTTACTGCGTACTTGTTTTGTTTGTGGGTTGAAATGATAAACCCAGGTTGTACCTATAATAATAAGTTTATAAATTTCTTAAGAACTTCAGACTTTCACACCGTATTCTTTTCCACTCCGGACACAACCTCGGTTCGAAAATATATTAAATCATTCTTTGGAAGAAAAAAAAAACTACAAGGTTACCTAGCAGTTCAGCAAATTCGTTTTATTTTCCAAACACTTACTTAAGATTCTGCTTCTTGAAGTTTTTGGTAATGATGTTAATTTTCCCAACAGATCGATTTCCCCGTAGAGCAATGGAAATTGCGTTAATGTTTTATTGGTTATTCGTTAGCGCTCATATATTGTGTATGCCCAAATGCCTTATGTGCCATTAATTCAGCCGGCTCACGTTATGGTGGTACAATCTCAAAAACGTATCGATTCTCCTTAATACATTATAATTAATCCCGAAATCGTTTACTTCGGATTAAGGTGTAGTAGAATAATTTCGACTGCAATCGTCTTTTATTTATAACAAAAATGGTATTATAAATTATTATACTTCATCACACGACGTAATTCTATACACTGAAATCAACCAAGTTAGAGGCAGTATATATTAATACCGGGTACCTATAAAATCTTTGAATTTTATTAGTTTATATACCTATTAAAAACTGTCTGATTTGGACGGTAATCGTTTATTTTTTATTTTATTTTCAAAAAAAATATATCGAAATTGTATTTTTTTCATACTTCAACTGCAGGTTAAATATATGTTTTTTAAATAAAATCATATCAGATTAATCTTCTCAATAACTATTTATGTATTTTTACGTTCAACGTAACCCACTTTAATCTCCAAAATGTCGAGAAGATTAATATCAGAGGATTAATTTATCGTGAAAATTGGGTGCACACATAATTGTATATTCAACACTTTAACTTTAACTACCTATGCTGTAAATAGTGTAGGCATAAATAAACTCATAATAATTGTATATTATATGTTCCATGGTTAGGTTTCTAGGGAAAACTCTAAACATTTTGTTGATGGAAGGAGTTATAACGCCATTTATGGAGTCTATCGTTTGGTTGGCTTTTTGATATGCATTTTAATTTTCTTCTATATTGATGTAGCTGAGTATCCAAATAAATATTATATTTATTCCTATGTAATGTGTTTCAAATGTTTTTTCCTGAATAATTATTGTGGTTTCTGTTTTTTAAATGTTTAAAATATACTGAGGATTGTATAGCTTTAAAAAATGTGATATGTAATTATATATTGATTTACGATGAGCCCAATAGAAAATACTGGGGAATTTCAGTATTGATAAGAATATAATTAAAATGTTTCCATTAACTGTAATAAGAAAATAATAATAACTTTTGTATCATGATATTAATATTATAAAATTTTAATCAGCAACTATAATTTCTATAGTATTTTTTTCTCATTAAAATATTCAAAATTATAAACAAAAAAATCATATTCAGTGATAAAAAGTAATTAAAAATATTTTTTACACTAAAATAGCTAGTTATATTATTTCATTTGAATATCAGTAATTAATATACCACTTATAAAGAAATATATTTTAAAGGATGTAATACAGCCTTTTTGTATACTTTTTAATGTAAGTGAAAATATTTAGCTCGATGTTCTCGTGTGCCTTACAGTCAACATTTTTTAAAACAATGTCACACAACTTTTAAAATTAGAAAAAATAATTTGTACTATTTGTTCATGTACAATACCTGTATAATAGTATTTATATCAGTATCTTGAATATTCAACAATGGTAGTTGTGTTCAACTCTTTTAGTTTTAAATTATTGACGATTTTCTTTCACATTTATTGTAAATAACAAACTAATACAATAGAATTTAAAGCTTATAATTAAACATTAATGTAAAACCTATTTAGATGATGTCAAAGTTGAAATCGTGATCACTAATTTATAAACAGGAAGTTCATTAGTTTCTTTTCATCATTTCAACAATTCAAAATGATTACATCTTATCTCTATCAGAATTTGTTTGTGTAAAATATGCAAGACAAATTACCTGAACATGCTTTTGTTTCATCTATTCATCATAAACTATTCTATTCACAGCTGAATAAACCTGACAATGGTATTGTGGCACACAGCACTTTTCCACTTCCGGATACGAGCTGTTAGTTGCTTGAAAGTTTAAGGTAATGGAAAAAAATCTTTAAAAATCATAAATCTGGATTCTATAAAAAAAAAAAAAAAAAATACAGCTTAAAATTAATTTAGTGTATCTACTCGTTTAAAAATACCTATTGGAATTTGAATATCTAATACTATTGATAGTTAGTGTTTTATAGTAGTTCAAATAGTATACCAAATAGTACTTTAATAGATAGGTACTGCAATGGAATTAAAATAAGGACATATATTTAAAACATTAAAAAAGTTAAGTGGTAGTGAACAACAATAATAGTAAAATAAAACTTAAATTAAAATACCTATATTATAAGACCCTACATACGAGTATTTATCAAGTATAAACAGTTGCGACTTGTGTTAAGACTAGGTACGATATAATTTCTTATCACTAATAACTACTCATAAAAAGTAGAAGTATACAATTGTCAGTTGTGGAAATAACTCTAACAATAAATAACAAAAATGGAAAAATCAATAAATGTAGGAAAACGTTTATACACTCAACATTTATGCTGAAGTAAAAATACAATTTTTTTTTAATATCAGATAAAAAATGCACATTTATTCTTGAGATTTATTTGAATTTTATATTTCCTATATTATATGTTATATATATTGATATGAAAATGGGTAAATGCCTACAGCGGCAATACAAGTACACAGTCTTAAATATACTCATAAAGGTAAATATTCTATGACTATATGTATAATATTAAAGAATTTATTTTATAAGAAGTTTGTATGAGAAATATAAAATGAAAATATACAACATTAGTTATTATACGTATACAAAACATTCACGATTCACATACGATTATTTATAATAATATAAGGATTTTATTTGAAATCAAATGATTTATTTTATTGGGTGGGTGAATTATATAATTTTTAGTCTGCAATTACAAACAGCACATCCAATAATAGAAAGTGTATTTGAGCACTAACTATTATTAAACTCATCCGACTACGTACGCTCAATTAAATACTATTTTATAGTTTGTAACTACACCAATGAGAATTATTCATTTTACAAAATTAATTATTATAACTTTGATTTGAACAATTATTATTTTAAGTCTGTTGTATAGCTACACTTATATTATTTACTCAATGTTCTAGGTTCGTGGAGTTTGTTATTAGCTTCTAAGGCCATTTATTAAACCGAACACTATACATTTCAAATGCTATTGGAATCAAAAGTCAGTCGCAATTAATCATCCATACACCCAGGACATTATCATTTCGAGGATAGTACCTATGGGTACTTATTATTTTTCCAAAATTAATACGGTTAAAATATTGAATTTATCCGAAAGTCTTTATTTTTAAAAATATCTTGTAGTCTGTGACATTCAATGTATATTATAACGTCCAAAGTTCTACTGAAATTATTCACGTTTCATTAAAAATAAAGAAAGTAGGTTTTCACTACAGAAGTATTTTCCGGATATATTGTATCCTTATATGATATTGTAGAACAGAAATAATTTCTTCGCTCAGAATCCAAACAACGAGAACATTATAACAATAGTATTAAAACATACACTTGATTTATGTGTATAGTTCAAACAAGCTATGTTTTAGTTATAGGTCCAACCGTGGAATTCTCAAAGTTATAATAATTCATAGTTTTCAAGTTTAAACAGACTAATACATTATTAATAACTCATACTAATAATTCTACGAGTACTAAACAAAATACATTTGATATGGTCCGAATAGGTATTATAATTTATTTCGTATTGTTATAAAATATATAACATTATGATTAATGCTTCTATACTGACGAATTAACCGTATGTTTGTTATTATACGCTTTAATATCTTATTTCTGCGTTAAATTTTAATAATGATGCCGTAATGTTCAAGAAAATAATACTCGCGCTTCAATAGTTTTGTCCATTATGTACTTGGTGAAATAAAACCCTATCTTTGTTAGCCGAGATTGCTCTGACAGATTTTTTTCCATACGGACGGCACCGGATTGCTCATGCTTAATCGTAAATCAATGCACACGTGTCACTGTAATATCTAAGTGATTTGGTTTGACGACCGAAATTTAAACGAATATTTTATTAAAAAAAACCAAAAGAAATACATAACGAAATCTTTGGAGGATAAATTATATTTTTTATTTCGTCACAATATTACTATTGATTATATATATATAATATATATATATATATATTTTAAATTATTGAAATTACATATTGTATCACATAAACTATACATACAAAATAAATTAAAATATATGTATTAGTCTAAGGAGAAAAGACAGTAAAAATCAAACCGGAACAAAGACCCACTTCGTTCAGAATATCACAGGACAATGACATGGTGCATTAATATCATTATGCATTTCAAATCAATAATAAGCAATCGTGTTCGATTTATGTACAATATTAGTATGTAAGTTTTCTTCGTTATTTTCAAAATTTAATGATTTATAATACTTATGAATTAAATAAACAATAATACAAATAAGCTTATATTATAATATGAAAATTTTTCCAAGTTAAAAAAAAACATAAAATCGAGGTTGTATGATTAAGAAAATATAAATTGAAAAGTACAAATCTAAAACGAATTAAAATCTCGTATAATACAACATGTGCCTAATATGTAATAGCTAGGTATGTATTAAATCAATTATTTTACAACAATAAAATTATCGACTTATTTATACATATATAAAGTGATATTAGATTAAAAACAAATAATAATAATACATTATAACTATAACAATTATATTTATTTGAACCTACATTGTATTTTGGAAATTATTTTATACAATATTATAATTACAATTATTATATCAAACCCGTTGGTTGATTGCAAAAGAATTATTGAAAAAAATTATTTTCATTGAGCATATAATTGTATTATTAAAATTCATATTAAAAATAGCCATTCATCTGAAATTCATTTTCATCTGAAACATTACGCTTGGCCAACCCTAAAGCGATATATGTGATTCATTCGTGTTAAAAGCAGTTTATTCGTTATGGAGATAATTAATTTTGAGGGTCAAAACATTTCAGCCTAAATTGAAATTAAAATGAACGCATAGGATTTCCAAAAAAACCTCTAATTTCTTGTTAAGCTTATTAAATTTGTCATAGCAATTTCATATAATGTATAAATAATATTTAATGTATAATGTATATAGTCTGTATTAGTCTGTTTCATCCATAAAATTAAAAATATTATACCATACAGGTATCTATTATTAATTATACAATTAAATAGGGCAAATCTCTCGAAAGTCAACGATCATAGTCTACCAACACACCAAATACCAAATTTGATAAGGCATTATGCTAGATGTGACTTTTAATGTCATCCTGTATAAGACACGTGTTACGTAACTCACCTGGAATTACTCACTATAGTATAAAGTAATTTGAAAATGTTTATTTTAGACCTTTTACTTGATCCAATATAATATATTAATAATATAGTATTTAGATACCTTTTGGATATTTTTTAAGAACCCACGTGCGTATTTACGCATAAAGGAACGACAACCCTTTCTGTCGATCTCCAGGCCGTCATTCCGTGCGTGGAAAAATGGACGGTGGCACGTGTCTTAGCGTTTACTCGGACATTATTCCTTTTAAAAAGATAAAATAAAACTGTACCCCAAGCACTAATTCTCTTTCTCTTTGTTCGCTATTATTTTATCCCACCGGAACATCCCCCATTTATTGTTGTAGTTGCTGAACTAACAACGAATAACGAGAAGTTTAAATATTCAATTCATTCGATTCAGTGTAATACATATCCTTTTAAAAAAGCACCGAACCTTGTTCGTTTAATATAAATACGCGTCGCTATTTGTTTACAACTTATAATAATATATCGTTTGTATATTTTATTCTGTCAACTTAATGTAGTCGACGTTTTTTACAAGCCGGACTTGGGACACTTAACGAGTTTAGATATTACGGAATTTCGATAACGGTTTCATTCGTTCATTCTTCGAAAACATTAAAAAAGAATAATGTGGAAATGGATCGATCAAGTGCAAGTACATTATTATAATATTATTATGGTGATAAGCACGATGCTTATTCGGCATCATTTGCACATACAATATTTTAGTGATATTCATTGTTTTTTTTTTAAATACAACAAAGTTAATTTAATTAAATGTTTCGAACAGATAAAAAACCCTTTATAATGCGTTGAGGTAAAAAATGCATATCATTAAGGGACGATACCTGATCAATTGATTGATCGGTTTATCGATTTGCATATGTTAGGCAAACGACGAGTCTTCGTAATTATTTTGTATCGTTTTCCATGTTTTGCATGTTTTTAAATTTAAAGTGTACAGACAGAGAGTAACCTTCCAATATTTTTCTAGGTAGTTTATAATTATAGAGTAATATTATAATGGTATCTGCATTAACACGCTATAGTACTTAAATCCTCGTAAATCCTCGTGGGATACTACGCGCAGTATGCGATGCATAATAATACTTTGTTTACTGCAGTTATTACAATATACGTATTCATATAATTTATCTAGTCATCCAATGTTCAGCAAAAAATGGCATAATAATACTGTATAATATTATTCAACATCATTTTTTTTACATAAATTGTTTAATATTATCACGTCAAATCCGTATACGCATCGAAGTTTTTTATGCTTTTCAATAATATGTATTTGGAATTTATTCAAAATATTAGTAGGTTGACGTGCTGTAAATTTATAAAATAATAAAATCGTTTTAAAACATTTGCTACGGTTTAAGACATTAAGAACTTGACATTGATTATTGAGGTGATTCAATTTGGTACACAACTTTTAATACAGTCACATCATAGTTAATATTATGATTTATATTATGACTTATGAGTTACCATTAACCAAAACATGTTCGCATACAAACTATGTGGTAATAGATTCTCATGAATGCGCTATTGGACTTTTTCTGAGTAATATCTTAGTAAAATCTCAGTACATTACAGTATTATCCATTATCGAAGAGAGTATGATTATACTTAATTATGTATTAATATAATTTACCATTGTGACTAATAGAGTCAGTTTATTTATCTTTTACTTGAATTTTAAATGTTCTTATACACAATTGCATTTTTAAACTCTATATATCATTGAACTATACACGCGTTTTATTTGAATAATTTATATACATATTCATTCAAGAATCGAATGAGTTGAATTGATGATATAGTGTTATAAGTTATCTTCCTAACGCACGCGATGTTTGAAATAGTGATATTTTATTAAGTTATGTTTTTGAAATTCACGTTTTCAATTCAACATTTCACCTGATATAATATTACACAGTTACATGGTACATTATTTAAAATGATAATCGATTTTGTTATACTTTTATTGATAACAATTTTTATTTGATTTAATTTTTGGAGGGCTATTTAATATCATGCACTGAATCATTAATTAATTAAATTAATTGTTTATTTTTGTCCTTTTTCACTTTCAACAGAGATCAATTACTTTGTGAGATATTATTGTGAAGTAGAATGTTGAAGAGGCAATATTATTATTTAATTATCATATAACTGTAATGTATTAAGCTTAGAAAATTAAACACTTCTTACGTATTGCCTTGAGGACAGTGTGTGTATATGTGTATATTTTTTATAAATTGGACTGTTGATAGCTAAGTGACGAATTCTATTTTTCTAACTTCTACTTTCGCATTATGAATCATGATCCGCCGTGGCAACCAAAGTGAATGCCAACCGTTATTCAGCGTGATTCACAGAGCATACTCACCTCTATTTTTCTTTTAATAACTAATTGATTCAAACTCTGATATTTGGAAATTTTTAAATATATTAAAAGATCATATTTTCAAGTTCTTGACATTTTTTCGTTAAGTGTTCCAGGGTGTTACAAACATGTTTTTTTCAAAGAGAACCTCCCTAAGTACTGGAAATTATTTAGTAGATTATATTTTTTTTAAATATTAATGAACGTAATTTATTTTACTATTTAATATTTATAATATTCTGTTATAACATTTAAAACTTCTTTTTTGGATTTGATTAAAAAAATTTACGAAAACCGTTCAATAGCCAATGTCATAGATTTGAAAAATAATTAAATGGAGTTTCTTATATTTATTTATAGATTTCTTTCAACATTTTTTTTTTGTCATCACAGCTTTTCTTCAGAAATTTAATCAAATATTTTTTTGTTTTTTATTGAAATTTATTTTGTGTACAATATTCTTTTATTTAATTAAAAAATATTTTATTCTATTTTGTCCGTTGGGTTATTAGACATAGATAAAAATGATATATTATTATCTGTATTTTTTAAATCACTTTGGCGTTGTACGTCATTGTCAAGTATGGTGTTAACTTATCTTTTTCGTATTCACTATTATTAGACATTTATGTATTCATTTCCGTGGTTATTTAGTTCAACTTCATGTCACTTATATAGATTATTTTTAATCTATAAATGACTTGTACAGATTTAGTGCATATTTCAAATTACCTATTTCACCTTATTAATGCAAATAATTCTACAAAACATGCTTGATAAGATAATATATTATATCTAATGGGTTTTAAATGTTAACTTACGTTGACAATTTTTAAGCTGATAATATATACACATGTCATCATAGTAAGTGACCAAATGAATTCTAAATCAGTATAAACAAAATACTATAAAATAATCTTAGAAAAATGTTAATTTATTATAAAACTAGATTTTGTATATAAACATCCATTTTGAATAGGTCCCTATCGAAAAAATGTAAAATAATTTACCCATTAATTAAAATAAATATATTTTCATAATTTATTATAAAATATTATATTATATTATTATTGTTATATACTGTATTTTTGATGGTATGTGAAATATGTATTATTTCAATTTTTTAATTTTAACTAATTCTTAAATGTATAAATTGCATACATATGAAAAATGATTATTGTATATGTTGATATTATGCAATGCTGATTCAAAAGTTTTACTCTGATAAAACAATTAAAACATAATACATCCTATTAGTTTGAAACATTCTGTTGAAAATTTTCAAAAATGATTAATATAAAAAGTTGAACTGTCTATAACACTATAAAACCACGACGTAGCTGCACTATGTAATATTATTTTATTTATAAAATAATTTACCTTAATGGATATATTTAACAATACTAGTTAATTATTTCCAAAATTTATCATGGATAAATGAAATTGTATTTAGGTATTGTTGCTTACATAATATTACTATAATTCCCATTATGTAGCTCTTTATATAATTTAAATTTATCTTTAACCATCGATCGTTAACATAAAATGCTTACCAAACACTATATGTTTGTCAAAGGCGTCTTGAGTAGGCAATTCAGCTACACCAAATTTAAAGGTACATTTTTCTGGTTTATTATTATTATTACGACTTGTTAAAATCATAGGTATTAATGTCATTGTAGTGTGCAGCATCTGTCCGTACAATTTTCATCATCCAGTTTATAATTATTATGTCGGTGTATAATTTTTAAATATTGTAATTCACATAAACACATCGCGTTATATCAAGGAATTACCAGGGAAGATGGTATAAAAAATATATATAAAAAAAAATATGTAATATACCTATTTTAATATATATATTATAAATAAACATTATGCTAATTAATTGGGAAGTCAGTATTAATAGTTAATGATGTAGTATGAGTATTTTGACATTTTGTTGCAGTTTTTTTATAATCCAATAATTTTAATGTGGAATAAATATATCATGGTAAAATGGACTAATCATAATAATATACTGTTCCATCATTTGAAAAATGCCACTAAAATATTTACATTACATCCTGAACTAGGGTTACAGGCTTACCAATTATTTAATAATATGCTGTATAATATAAACGCGGTATTATTACAAAGGTTGTTTCACTGAATTTGGCCCAGTCAATACAGCTTTTTCTCTTTTTAATATTTTGAAAATGTTATGGTTAGGGAAAATAATAATTTAACTCCAGCATAAATAAAATAATGAAATATCAAATAAAAATATGAGATTACACAGAGCTAAACTATAAATACCTACATAAAACTCATCAACTGATTGTCCGAAATTATATTATTATGCATAAACAATAAACATTCTTTCAAAAACATTTTACTTCGTAATTTGAAATTTATCGGGCAAGTAGGTAACTGTTCTGCTATACTGTTCTTCGTCATTGGGTAGGTCACTGTTAGGTATGTATTACATGTATTAATTTAATTCAACGATATATCATTTCACAGGAAAAACGGTCTGTCAGCCAACATAACTAGGTATATTTTTTTTTAAATTTATATATCGCTGTCATAGTAATTTATAATATTTTTATAAGTAATACGGCAGGAGTTAGGTGTATGATATTGATACCAAATAGGCAATAGTTTAAAATGTATCTAAATATTTTGAAAATGTCATCGAGTAAGGATATTAAAATATAAATAATAGTTACCTATGTATAATAAATTATAATATATTTTTTGATTTTTTGGATTTTAGTAAGAACTATACTTATAAAAATCTTATATTACATTTTAGTTTTTTTTTGCAAGGCATACATATTTATTTAAAGAAAAAAAGGAAAGTGTCAAATGCCTATAAATAGCTGACATGTAGATTACACAACAATTCATAAAAGAAAATAATAGAAAATGATAACGTGTGTAACAAATATATTTTTCAAGTTCCTACAATAAATATTTTTTGAATAATAACAAAAAGACCAAAACCGTTTTATTGGAAATCTTGGTTTACAATAATAAATTAAAACCAAATAAAATAGGTATTGAGTGAAAATATTTGTTATTTCCCAATTTTTTTCTGATTTGTTAAGAATAATTGTACCTACTTGGATTTGTTTTACTTTTGACTCCACAAAGACCAACTAGATAAACTTTTCTACGAGAAATAATATGGATGTTGAAAATACAAGAATATTTTTACTTCTCAAAAAAGTGATGATGCACAAAAGAATAATCATCGTTGTAAATTAAATATATTAATCACTCCGATTAGAATTTAAAATGTTTGTTTTCATTAAAGAAGTAGAGAACTTAAAAAAAGAATAAAAAGAAAAATAGTAAAGAGTTATAATTTATTAATTTGTATTCAAAAATATTGTTATTTCATAATGACTTCAAATTATACTCAAAAACTTTCATAATAATTTCGACTTTCGAGACAATGTGTGTGTTAACTGTTATAATAGAATCGCCCAGTGCACGCTATATCGTCACTATATATAGCACAGTCTCATTATCTGCACCACAACAAAACCGAACATTGGGTTAGCCCTTTTAAACGAACATTATAAGCATGTGTCCCGATAAAATTATAATGCTATATTATTATTATTATTATTAAAAAACGTAAATCCATTGAAACGAATTTAACAATTCATGCGCGTGATGCGTTAAAATAGCGTGTAATATGTTGTATTTTACGGGGTTCCTATATTTTTTGTTTTTACGTTTAGGGTCATAGTAATATATTGAGCCGTTGGGTGCAATGGAACGTGCAACGATAATAATAATAATATTATTATATATTCCCTGTTGGTTATTTACAGTGGAAATTTGTGATCAACGGCCCGTGGTGTCACGCGGCGAGCAGTATTGTCGCGATGATTTTTTTTTGCCTCCTCCTCCGAGAGTTATAACGCACGCGAGACCATTATACGATTTGATTATTTTTAATTTACCTTTTGTCGCAATCATGTTCATAACAATAATAATGTAATCGCAAGGACTTATTTCACAAAATATTATCATGGTCATGGTATACTATAATATTAAGTATGACGCGATTGGAATGAACACCCGTCTGAGATTTCGGTACGAACAATGCATGTGCGTAATCTGTATTAGAGATATTTTACATTTTACTGGTACCTACAAAAATTTGGTAGATTAACAATAAAATGTGCGTTTAAACTAATCTGACCATGAACGCAGTCCCGAAATTATTGATATATCGTGGTTTTCAGAAAATTGTGAAAGATTTTTTAAGGTTTTGTTACGAAATTATTAACCATAGGTACCTACTATGCACATATCTTATAAATCATTGTGTAAACAATTCATAACTTTACTATCGTACAGTATTGAAATTATTAATAAGCTTAAAAACACGAATAAAATATATATATTCAGAAAAAAATTGGGGAAATGAACACTGAGTCCACAACTCCATAAGTTGGTCCAATCGGAACCGAAACGTGTCATCGCTTATAATCAGGGCTTGCATTTGAAAAATAAATTTTGTTTTACGTTATTTACAATCAAAACGTTATACAAATTTTGAGTTTATCGTCATTCAAAAGTTAAACGTTATTCAACTTTTGTGTTTATCGTTATTCAAAATTAAAACGTTATACAATTTTTGCGTTTATCGTTATTTAAAATTTAAAAGTATACGACTATGACATTTTTTAAGGGACATAATTTCCCTGTTCTGAGTTTTAAGTAGGTATTGTTTAATTTTATTTATTTAATTAAATCCGTTAAACTAATATAAAGAAAACGTATGCACGTTAAAACTATAAGTATAATAGTAAAAATATAAATATTAAACATTTGACAACAATTAGACAAACACTGACGAGTGAATAAATCTGAGCAAACTGAACACCGAACACAATAGTTGAATAACTGAGTGGTATAAATTTCGACCGTAGTACAGATAGTACAGTACAATATTATCAGAGCATCACTATTATTAGCTATTGGTAATTAAATTATTCTATTAATAACTTCTTATTAAGTTTTAAAATAATATCTAATACGGGATCTCCCGGATAGGCCGGATACGGAATAAAATTAATTCTTGGATTGAATAAATAATTGAATACTACTAAGTATTATTAAATAATTGGGAATTAATTATTTCGTTTAATGGAATACAATATATACCGTTTTGCGTTATGTTTTGTTTAATGATACATCATATATTTTGTTAAACGTTACGTTTTGTTTTGTGTTATTTATTTATTTATTTACGTTTATCGTTTTCCGTTATAATTACGTTTACAAATTTCAATCGTTTTTTTATCAAATATAACGTTATAATCATAACGTTATTATAACGTTTGCAAGCCCTGCTTATAATACTAGTTACTTTGGTAGGGTGGGTGGTAAGGGTGATGGTGGGTAGTGTCGTGACGACGAACTATTGTGCAGTTTAATACTACACAATATATTGATATAATAGCATACGAATATGTACCTATACGCCATAACATGTGGAAACGCACAATAGTAAACCGTATACTATTATGACGGAATATGAATGAGCGTTGGTACTTGATATACCTATTCGAAATATATTATAATATATAATATGTCGTATCCACTTAGTGAAATCGCTCTTTTCATGAAGTGGACAACCTCTTCATAAAATGTATCAATTTTGTGAAAATGAAATTTTATTACACAATATAGATAGTTTTTCGATATTATCGTGAAATAAATCAAATTAAATTTCGTCCTTACAGTGTAAATGTGTAATAAATGACTAAAATGAGTTTAGAATTTTTAAACTCAAGTGTTGAACAAGTTTTGCTATTATTAAATTACAAACAAATAGTTCAGTGGTTAAGCACGTCATGATGTTAAACATTTATTAGCCTTGTTGCAAATAAATATGAAATAAATATTTAAAAAAATATTGAATATTGATAAATATAATATAGTATAACAAAATCAATAAATCATTATAGTATTATTATAAAACAAATATTTATCTGTAGGTTATATTATTTATTTGCACGTGGCTGAGAATTATTGCAACCAGAATTACACAGCATTTTTGCTAAAAGGTAGTACCATATTATATACATGGTATTTCTCAAATGGTGACAAGAAATAATCTAAGAACTTGAAAAAATAAACATTTTTCTGTGTATTTGAAAATTCCGAAAATTCCAAAAATAATTTATATTCATAGTTAGAGAGAAATATGTTAAATGTGCTGCTTATTGAATCACATTGTAAAATATATGATGATTCAAATTCTCTCTATGAAAATGGATTGGAGACAGTTAGTTTAAACAGATAACTGGAACTAAATCAAATAAACAGTTAAATAGGAGTTTTAATACAAAGATACCTTTGTACCCATTTTTTTTTTTTTTTATCAGTATGTCCAAAACATTCTAATACCAATATTATTTAGGTTTAATGAATGTATTAATAATGTTATGGATAAAGTAAAAAAGTGAATTTCTTAGAATTTCCTGGTAATATATAAAGTTTCTAATGCTGTAAGTGAGCAATGTAGCACCTACCTATGGCTCTGGAATTGTATACTAAGGCCAAGATCTAACGGGGAATGTTAAAGTTCAAGAAATTGCGAAATTTATTTCGAGTTCTATTTAAATATAACTGCAAACCAATTAAAAAACGATTTATTGTATTGAAATGTAATTATTAAAAATGAAAATGAAATAATGATTTTATAGCAAAATATTATCTGTTACGACAAGGGATTACTTCCATGTTATTTTGAAATACAAAGTCGACCGTAGTCTTTGAAATTCGTTTATAATGTTAAACAGCTCTTAATTGTTATGCACTTACTATTAAAGATCGTGGTACCTAATCAGTTATGATTATAAGCCGGTGCACAGGGTTATCGGCAGGTGGACCGATGACATGTCCTGTGAACAATTTTTGTACACGATTTTAATATAGATAATTATTATATAGGTCATATCTCGGTACATATGTAACCAAAACTACAGTAACAAAACAAATAATTTGTATATTTTAAATTTGGCAGAATCTAGATCAAAATAATATAGGTTGGTATGTGAGAATTATTATAATCGGTTGCTATTATGAAATAGTTATTCCCTTAAATACCTATTAGCTACATGAATATATATATTTTTTAAATGCACATATCTGCTATAAATCAGTAATTTTACAAACCTCATTTCAAATATATTAAATCTTGTGAGAAATTTATAAAACTATAAAAGAATTATATTGCACATTATCCAAATATACTAGGATAATATATTTGATATGCAAAGATTGTACACGTTGACCGTTAAAATATATATTATATATAAATATTATCGTGTATGAAACAAATTTCCACTCTTGAAACGTGACTACATTTCTGTGCGATTTTCCGGTAGCTTTTACATTTTGCCCACTGTCGTGCACCAAACATTTTATCATTCGTATGAAAATTTAAAATAAAGCTTAAAAAAAACTAAAATCAATAACTTTTTACAGTTATTAAATACGAAGATAAAAAAAAAATGATGCACGGATAATATCGTCATCTATCTCGAGTATAAAAATATGTCGTTTTCAACCTTCAGGATTCTTTACCCCGCTAAATCGTTTATTTTATTTTATTTTTTATTAAAAATTACGACTGGGTGGCACCGCCCTCTTGAGTACCCACGCTCATATAATGTTATAATATAACAATACGTATGCAGTCATCGATGCAATAATAAAATGTGATGGTTAGCGTGCATCAGATGATGATACACATAATATTAATATAGGTGCGTATATAAATGATATTATGCCACCATCAGACACTCAGGCGCGTTGATTATCTCATGATATAAATTGGGAAAGTGGTGTCTTTATCCACATACGTGTGGGCGGATACATTTTATCGCACAATATTATATGTAGGAATGGGGTGGACTTGAAATGTATAATGCAATACCTATATATAACCACGGATGATGCTTCTTCATTTCTAGGTTGTTAACATATTCTGCTGAGGCTTAGCCTGCCAAAATCCTCCTCCGTCCCCGACTACCCGTTCGTGTTCGTATAATATGATATACTGGTCGGAATTCGATTTTGAGTTCGACTACAACGTACGACGGTGTTTTTTTCGTTTTGGTAGTATGCGCCTAAATAATGCTACCAAAAATATTTATGGTTACAATGTGATGGTGGATTTAATTTTTCTTATACATAATACCTACATTATTGATGATGGTTAGGTAACTGGTTCCAAAGACAGATAATGTACGAAATTCGTAAAAAAAAGAACCATATTGTTTCGTACCAAGCAAAAAAAATACCTTTAAAAAATAATTAAATATGGTCGTAAACCTTTTTGTTAAAAACAAAATGACAAGACTCTCACATGCATACATTGACTTAACACACACAAATATATTGAATTGATGCGAGTGTAGTGAATTAGAATTATTGTATTAATAATATGAGCTTCGCAAAAAAAGAAACAAAGAGTTTTATTGTGTCTCGCTGACGAATTATTTATTTTAATCAGAAAAAAAATGACACTGTGTTTCACTATGATAGGGGTACGATAGAAAAAGTGCTCACTACTGGGAGATGAAACCTACCGAACGGTATGACAGTCGGTGCAATGCCAGAATACCCGACTATTGCCCCATGAACTCCGACAGAGATATCGATCAGTGCAATGCCGGATAAACTGACTATTGCACTATTGGCCAATATAAATACCGTCCGATAGGTTTTGGGTGTTGAGGCTTCTACCTGAAATGCACAAGTCTGCCCGGGTGGGTCTTGCTACAGATCAGGTAAAAGAATGGTAGCTGGTCGGCGGTCGTGCGGCCTTTTATATGCGGTTTATCGACGATCATTTCAGCGGGTCTCGTGTTCTGTGACAGACTGGTAAATTACCGGTGCCGTGTTCTGTGACAGAAACCCGAAACCGCAAAAGTGCAATCGCCGATAGACGCATAAATAACAATTATATAATTAAGAAAAGGACTAGACAATAATAATTATAATAACAATATTGCGATAGAGTAATTTAAGGTGGGCGGGAGGGCAGTGGTGTGCGTTATCTTTGCGACTATGATGCGGACAGTGAGATTTAAACTATAATATAGGAGATTTATTTTAAAGAACGGTTTGGGTGTTTATAATAAATAAAAATATTTCACAACATTAAGATGTATTTATATTTTATACTGAGTTAATATTTAATAATATCATACAATCTTCAGTCTTTAACACGGAACTAAAGATTTATATTGACCAATGACTTCGTCTACATCAAATGAAATAACTAAGTCACATGAAAAAAACATGTACAAGGAACGACAATATAAATAACAATAACCAAAATATACCATGGTACCAATAGGTACACAAAATATATATTTGCTCTAAGGCGAATTGTAAATGATGCGGATTATTATAAATAAATAATAATTATTAATTATCACTGAATCTTTTAAGATGAATCCATCTCAAAAGATTACCTACCTATTATTTGAGTTAGGATTGGAATCCACTTTGATTTTAATATATCTCTTGCGTGTTTTAATTGAATACTAACTACTAAATTCAATCAATAATATTGATGATTAAATTTATATTCTTGAGAATTTATACTTTTTTTCCAAAAAATAGCCAGTTATTCAAAATAAAATGCTCATTACCAAAATTATTTTGTACATACAGTTATATTTTTCATATTTTAGGATTTTAAGCCTTTAGAGCATATTTTAGATTGTTTTAAATACATCATACTAAAGTGCTCTTTTTATAGTTCGGCAAATTGAAAAATTAAAAATAATTGTTGATAGTGGGTAAGCTGATAGTTTGTGTCAACCGTGTGTGTAAGATGGAAGAACAAATTCAAGCAAAAATGTCCAAATGCCAAATGTTTCAAACACAAAACAATAATATTTTTAGAGCACTAAGACTTATTGATTTGTTTAAAAACAATGTTAAGAAGCTCATAAGTATGAATGAGCTTTAAGACCAACAAAAAATGTGAACATGTTTAAATACAAATATTAGTCTTAATATTATTATGACAAAGTTTTCAAAAATATTAGAATGTATAATTTTTCAGTTCTTATTTTATGGGAATAATTTTATAACTTATAAGAATTATAATTATCTGCCCTAATTTTTATATTTTAAAATTATTATGATTAATTATGGGCTTATAGCATTATCACAATAACGGCGATGCACGAGGTATACTGTGCCAAGTTGGCAAACTGGCATCTATTTAAACATATATACCTATGGTAATTACTTACCTACACTGTTATACAAGTCAAGTCAATTCCCGATTTCCCTTATCGTTATAACGTCTTCATTGAACAGGGATAATTTTTTATGATTAATTAATAAAATTTATAATAATACATACTATATTATGACATCAAATTTATTTCGAAATCTAAATCGTCAATACTTTAATATTTATTTATTTTTGTGCTTTCGTGTTTCAAAAAATTAAAAAAACCTAACATTAATAACAGGTATTATTCCTTTTCCTGCAACTCTTCATGTTATTTATTTTTCATTATATTGTTTGATAAGCGACTCTCTTATCTCAAATTAAAGGGTTAGGAGTAATTTGAACTTTCCAACGCAGCTTTAATTCTAAATACAAAATACTCGACCATTTTATTTAAATGATTATTTTAATAATTGTCAGTTTACGGATTTAATGATAGAGGCTTTTAACGAGAAAAAAAATGGATTAAGTCTTGTTATTTTTATTCTTTTATTATGTATATTAGGCAAACCAAACCCATAATATTAACTGGGCAATATAATATATTGAATAGTTTATTACGAGGGCCGCACATAAATACGTGTCGAAAAAAAAACATTTTATACACATTTTTTAATTGTATTCATTACTTGCCATACTATAAAATACTTATTCAATTAAAGATCATCAGAAGATAAGACAGAATAGTAACAAAATGTATATCCCTCACTAACGTAAAGTTGTGAAACAAAAGGAAAATGATATCGCTTTTTTTTCAATTAATTGTTTATTAATATTGATATTTGCGCCCATAGAAAAATGAGCCAACATGTGGCCGCATGTGGACTTTATGTGAACTAAACGTTGAAAAAGGATATATCTTGAGTTATGTCACTGGGCATGCAGTAGGGTACCGTAATACATATTATATGCATTTATAGGTAGTTTTATTTATCTTTATTGTGATTTTAACATTGAAATTATTATATCTCGACGCTTAATACATAAAGTTATTTTTGGCAATGCTTTCATACGACGGTTGTGCGGGAGAAAAATAGCCATTACCTACACTTATTATTAGGTACCTACACATAACCGCAGCACATATGATACTTCAGAAAAAGTTTTCTCGACTGCGATGATTATTTATTTAACGAGAGAGGGACATGTGTGATACGTATCCACGTGGTGCATGCTTAAATTAAATTTCTAGAAACAATTGGTTGGTACCATAATATTAGGATAACTATAAACGTCTAAACGACACACAACATCGTAGAAATGCGCATCATAGGTGATATGGAGAGTGGTTAATTAACGTCGCTATATATAATAGCAGGAACGTCCCTTTACGTGATTAAGTTGTTATAATATTATTATGCACAAGTCGTTTATGTGTGTTATGTGAACAGTGTATACGCACGTGTTATTTTAACGTTGAAAACGTCAAGGTATAACAAATTTAATTAAATTACAATTTTTAAACAAGTATTATAGCTGTGTACAATATGAGATATATGAGAATCAAATTTAATATATATTTATAAGTGTTAAACATAAGGGTCAAAACTATATGGCTTATAAAAATCATATTGTATAAATCGATCGACGAACGACGGTAATATTATTATCCGGAAATGAATTATTAAAAGCGATTTTATTGAAACCGATAGTTAAAAATGGATTTTTATTTTTTAATATATTGATATTACAATATTTGTTTAAATATTGATAAAAAAGTATTTATTTTTACCTAGTGTTAGGCTTAGTTTAATCGTTTGTTGTACACGACTATATTTGTTACACAAGTCAAATATGTATAGCAATTATTTGAACCTTGCTCGTATATTCAACACAATATATTTATAATTAAATATTTTGTTGACGTTAATGTTTGCCAGAATCCAAACCATGACATTTGGGTATTGTTTATTTCCGGAAGGGCTTGAAAAAACAATTGAACAAAAAAAAAACCTTTGAACACATTTTAAAATATACATAATTGTGGCTTGGTGTGGCGTGGTTGTTGCAATAAGTACAACACACCAATGTGACTTAGAGTAAACAACCGTCCACTGCTACAAGCTACCAGATGGGTGACCACCTTGTTTCCTAGTGCCAAAACCTAGCACCTCATACACGAGTTTCCAACAACCGTAACAACCCTATCGCGACTCCTTATAGTATATGTTGCCTTGGGATAATTAATTTTTAAAAAAATTGACATAATTACTAACGCTCCCTCCCCCCATAATTGATTGTTATTAGAGCTTGGATTTTGATGTCCTAAAAAAAAAATTGAAAATCCCTTAAAGCTAGTAATATTACTATGCTATCAAAAAATGCGTTTAAAAATGTATTTCCTCCAGTGTAAACTATCTCATAACGGAAACGTGCTTGCAATTGGAGATTTTATTTAAAAAGAGACTTTGAAATAATTAAGTCACTAAAAAAAGTATTATTTTTTGTTATCGTCTCTTTAATTATATGAAAACTGTTGTGTACCGAGTGGTATTGCTTACCTATTACACGTTTGACACAATGAACAACAATGCACCTCCTCCAATTTGCTTGTCATAGTATAGTATATTTTTTATTACAATATTAACTTTCGCTTCAAAAATGAATTTCGAAAAATGCATTTAAAAAATCGAATTTGTCAACAAATGTATGCAAAATATGAATATCATTAAAATATTTTCCCAAAACACATTTTCTATTTACGAAGATCCGTTTTAAAACACTAGAAAAAAATGACATTTCATACAAATTCCAGCCCTAAATACTATACAACTTAAGATAGATATCACAACTTCGATCGCATTTCCTAAAAGTATCGTTTTCCACCTTTAGAATACTACATTATTTTTAAAGTTAACAATGATTTAATACATAAAAAAACCATTACGCTGAATTTTTTCAGAATTTAATCCTTGGAAGGAATAAATAATAATTATGTTTGAAGTTAGAAACCTCAAATACCACAATAATTGTTATTTTCATTGCAGATGTACGTTTTGAATTTTTAATACAAGAATCTGAATTAATTTTAGTGAAACTTCATCTAATAAGCAATCAAATTTTAAAATGAGCATTTTATAATAATTGTATTATTTTTTTTATTATTTATATACCTTTTATGTATATAATACGTATATATAAAAAAGCAATCAACTTCAATCTCATTACTTATCATAATATAATAAATTATAAAATGATGACTTAATGCACGAGTAGCTTAATAGGTTTTTGAGTATTATAAAAATAGAACTGATCACTGCTGGACTACCGGCACAATAATCTTATGCCATGTTAAATACCTATATATTCAGTATAGGTACACAGAAATCGAAACATTTGTAAAACGTCCCATTATTTTTTGTGAAACATAGTCAGTACTTTTCCCCGGTACATAAACTACTGGGATTCCCGAACTAAGCTCAGCAACTTAAGTTTATCAATAGTAATACGGATGTGTGTGGGGTGTCGGGGGGTGAGAGGGAGGAGCGTAAACCTTTCAAGAAAGCTGGGAATAAATCGACGATAGTTTACAAAACCCCGAGTATTATTCGAATTGAAAAAAACCGATTTGTACAAATATCGTTCTATTATGAAACCGCGGTTACACGAGTCGATGATCCATTGACATTTACTCCTTAAAAATAATAAATAATACAAACAGCTCGAAAAATAAATACTATTATTTAAAAAAAATATTTATAAGTAATAGAAATCATTTCTTATAGTAACTATGAGTACCTAAACGCTAATTAATATATAAGATAATATAAATTTTTATTATAAATAAAAAAATAAGTACGATGTCAATCAGTATTACGAGTAATTATGTATTACTATACTTATAACTATAAGTATTATACAGAATATATTATGTTAACTAAAATAGCTCTTTATTTTTATGTTACAACAACTAATATATATTTTATAACATTTTTTCGTTCAACGCCTTTTCAAAAATATAATAATTTTGATGTATAGCTTTACATCTACTTACAGGATACTAAAACCACGAATAATTATAAAACTACGGGATTCGTGAAATGTGTATTTAATATTTATTTTATTTATAAACTTTCAACCATATTGTTTTAGGAGTACCATTTGAAGTAAATATATGTAGCGTTTTTAAAATTTGTCTAGGATTGTGTGTGTGTCTACTGTCCGGCTATATTTAAAGAACTCGGTTTTCGAAACAGAAAGCGATAAAAACGCAGAACTTAATGGATGTATTTTTTCTCATGTAAACCCCGTCAAACGACTAGGACCTTTGGCTTCGTAATGTAACATTCACCTCCGTCCAGTATTACTGCCACATAAAATCTTGTGGCAACGAGCAAAAAATGTGGTTTAGTGCAAATAAAAATAAAATAATGTCGGTGATTTCGAGTTTCCATCAAAAGGAGTTTTATAAGCGACGAACGATTTTCCATATGCTAAAAGACGCTCGTGCGAAATTCATATTGTTATGCTTGAAAAAACCAATATTTGGTGTAACGTAACGATATCAAAAATCTTCAATCGAGCACTTACATTTGGAGAATTTTAAGAATAATATATGACATTATTTTCGAACGACAAAATATATTTTATAATTAATTTCATATAATGTGTTGAAAATTTTAACTGTCAATATTTTTTGTAGTCCATTACACGGAAGAACTATTTTTTAAGTAGCAGATTACACTATTTTATTCACTGTACACACAACACTGATAGAGTTAATATATACCAATATTAATACTTCTAGTTGATATACTAGTTTATTTGTGGTCAGAAAAGTTTCTTATTTTTTGAATAGGTACCTTTATTTCATCTCGTGGTAACTAATGTTATTTTAGTGCAAATACTATAGTCAAAACTCAATTGAATGATCCAATTTTGAACAAGTTTAAAAAAAAAACCTGATTTAATGTGTCACTATTTTTACATGTTGATCTCATTTTGGCCTCACTTTCATCCTACTATAACATATCCCATGATATTAATATTTAAAATCGAAATAATGCTATTTTCTCAGGTTGATCGCCTTGATCAAAGCCCAATATATGATCTGGATTGAGTGCCATGTAATGTCGATGAAATGAATCGGTGATGCATATTGAATTAACCCATAAAGTTACGTTAAAACATTATGAAATCGATACGACGTATTGATATTTCGATTTATGTGTAGAATTCAACGTTTCTTTGTGGCAGGTCTCTAAATGTTTGGCACTGAACAATACCTTTCGTGTCCAACTGAAAATCGTCGGGGTGCAGTATCGGAAGTAGGTTCGATTTTTTTTTATTGATATTTTTTTTTTTTTGGCACACGACCATTGTGTTATCTCGCTGATAGTTAGATACACACTTCGATTACAGTTAATTATAGCTATCGTCACTGCTGAGGCAGATTTTGACTTACCCCGAAGGCTGGGAGACATAGATAATAACGATATTGCACTGCAGCTACTTACTGAATACTATTGTATTGTCATTAGGCATACTGCACAGCAATTAAATCAATCCTATTAACTATCAGAATATCAACACCCCACACAATCGCATTAAAGGTGTTTGATTATTCAATTTCCAAATAACTTGTCCTCGTTTATTCACAACGTGGCCATAATAATTGCTCTATTTATTCGAGTCGTATATCCTCCTCTGTGGTTTAAAATTTAAATGTATTTCCGACAAAAGCATGATCCGATTAGGCATGCAGTATATCATAATATTCATGGTATATCTATTGCTTATTACCGAACGCTTGTAGGTACTTAATGCAACATTATCAATATTCAATATGTTACATTAGCATTTAGCATACAGTTTGACAATTCACTAACCAAAGAATATACATAAATGGTTGGTTGATCACATTTTTTCATACTAATACTTTATTAAATTAATTATATTATGTTATTCAGTTTTTTAAAAAGTTGAATATAATATATTGAATACCTGGTCAAATGTGTAGTTATGGTTTGTAAGACACAACCAATCACGGTAGTTGCGATATTATAATACGCTTTTCGTATAAATACTTAAAAAGTATCTCCAGAGTGGCCATGGCATGCGTGGTGCATTTTTGTAAAAAAAAGAGTCATCTAGCTAGTACTTAATTTTCTAAAATTTGAACCCTATAAATACCGTGTTTAATATAAATGATATAATTTTTATGTGATTTCATAAATATGAACGATGACTACTCATTCATGGTTATTCCTCTTTGTTCGGTTCTTTGAACATTTTACCTTTTTCTAAAAATCAAACAGTATTATATTTCAATATTATGAGTTATGGCTACCTATTTAGTGTTTAATCAACCAAATTGTATTACCTATGTAGTTTAGTTTTATTTATATATGTTGTATTTTTTTCGCTACTCGGTTATGTAATACATATCGATGTATCAAAACAATATATTTTCATTAATACGAATAAGAATTATCATGGTTTTCAAATTGCAAAATCATTTCGCAACTAATTATTTAAATCATATTTCAGTCAAAAATAGTATGCGTATTATTTCCTAGATATATATTAGTATGTACAGTTATATATTCATAGGTTCATAGTTATTATTAGAATTAATTTGATAACTTGAAATAATGAAAAATATATTTAGCGCACGTATATAATATTATGTTATATATAAGACGCGAAACTCTCAATTATTTTAAAATCCACGAGACCAAACTGAAATACTTACATCTTAAATTTAAATATCGTAAAAATAGATATGAATATTGAATATCGTAATAGAAATCAGTTAAATATTTAGGTTAGGTTAGGTATTACATTAAGTGACTTAAAAAAAAAAATAATAAACTGCCTCTAATTATACCAGTCTGTGTTCTGTTATTGTGTTTGTGACGTCATGTTTGATGTCTTATGCGAAAGTACGCATTGAGTACAACGTGTAAAATAATACATATAATCCTACTCTTGAAATAATATCTATGTATTTTAAGGTACAGTCCTATAAAGATAATAGTATGTAATTGATAAGATAACACGTGTATTTTATGCTAGTCTTTAAAAATTAACCTAACATTAAGTTTACACATATATACATAATAAATGATTGATACGTTGTTGTAGTAAAAAAAGACACAGTAATGAAATTGAAAAATGGTTAGCCGGGAAATATGATGGTAGGTTGATAGTAGACACTATAGTAGCAGTAATTAGTGGTGTATAAGGATTATAGATATATATGATAATGGAATAATTTAAAACTGCTTCGATTCGGCGGTTTGATGGACTGTCACAAATTATTAATGAAGGGTTAACGTGTATTTATTCGTTGTGATCCTTTTGTTTGAATGTCGTGGAGTGTCAATGCTGGTTACACTCAATCGTATCGATGACAAATTACGATGGAATGGTATGTATAATATATATACAACCAAACGCTAAGGTACATTGACTATGGGTATCCACTTATGTTTGAGGTCATTTAAAATGTCTAGTAGTTTCGATTCTTTATGGTTGGCGTGCGTGCTTATTATTATTCTACTACTGTTATTTTATAAGATGTGTAATATTGTATACAATATTTTCTTAATGCGCTTATACTAATGTTGTGTGCCATATTATCGTGATTGCAGAGATATATCTTAATGGGGTCGGGTTCGATTCTCGGTATTCAACTACAGTAATATTATGAGCAATTTAATTGATTTGTATGCAGAGTTTGTAGTAAAATTATAATAGTATTAATTGCTGTGACTTGTTTTTCTAAATTATTTAGGATACTAAGTTAAATTAATTTAATATGCATATTGCATATGCTAAATAATAATTATATAATACTAACCAAATAATAAATACAAATTAAATATAGTCTGAACAATAATATAACAAAATAACTATGTTGTTATACTTAAGATAAGCAATAAATGCAATACTTAAATTACATTATTAAGCTAGAGAATACGTAGACTTTATAGTCTGGAATCAAGTGTGGATAGTGATGGATAGTTTAATAAGAAAATAACTAATAAGGTTAATCATCCCAAATAGACAGTCCAACGATCATTGCCAAATGTCTAAATAACCCGGTGAATGGGAATATGAACACACAGCCGATATTTATTCAAACGGGAAAATGTCATGTTTCACAACCGATTCCAGGAATGGTAGTGTGGACGATATGTAATATGATGTTTTGACGATAAAACACTGTGTTGCTTTTGTGTTTGATTAGGTATATGAATCTTTGTATGGAAACAGTAGGGATCCACTTTACATTAATAGTGTGCATCGGTCGTACGAAACGTTTAGTGCATATGATATGTGTGTGTATTTTAGAACAAGGTTTGGGGGCGTTTCTAGTAGTATAAAAGCTTGGGAAGCGTCAAAACAGAGCGGTTGATCGTAAATACGAATGGAATGTCTGTTATGTATTTGTGTGTTGTTCTATATATGCGGTGTTGAGGACGTCTTGTAGTTTACTATATTTTTGTCTATTTATTTACATTTTAAACGTATCAAAATATTTTATATTATACATATTATAAACATAATATGCAATTATTTTTACTAAATTGTATTTATAATAATTATTCGTTTCATTTGTTTCAGAACTTGAAAAATCAGATTATGACCACCAATTTGTGGGTAGAGCAGGTAATGTTTGTATTTCCATGACTATTATCTATAACTTGTCGGGAAAATCGAAGTATTATACGGCCATTTTATATCTGCAAATAAATCACTACTTGATGAGAATTTTTTTTTGTCCCTTAAGTGCTCATGTCATTGTATTGGAGCATGCTGTGATATTCCTATATAGGGCTATCGAGCCCTCTGCCGTCCATCCTTTACTTCACTGTGTCGGCAATCAATACACCCCATTGTATATAATATATACGTATATATTATTATTTATATATGGATATATTCTTATACACACACACATTACACATATATATATATATATATATGTATGTATTAAAGGGTGGGTATTATGTTTTTGTATTTTTATTTTTAACGTTTTCAAAAGAATTCAAGCAAAAAGAAAAAAAACTGCTCGCATTAACGAATAAAAATCATCGAATCATCTTGAATCAAACATTTTTGGATTTTGATGAAAACCTCATAATTTATTCGAAACTATCATGACGTGTATTATTGTATGCATAACACAATAACATAGAATACAAATCAAGTTGTGATGTACGTAATATATTTTGGTATTATTGATGTTGCAATATCGATTTGTGATGTGTAAGCAGTTTTTAAAAAATCCTATTGTCATTTTAAAATAGGTATTAAACTTCAAATCTAGTGCGTATTATTGTACGATTACATACTTGAATATTTTTTTTCAAAAATAATAATATTAATATTTATTTGTGTGAACCAAACACAAAGAACATTTCGACATTCATAGAAAATACAATAACTTATCAAATAGGTATAACATTTCACAATATATTATAATATCATTGATATTACATAAAATTGCAGACAAACAACAGTAGGTAATAACATTTAAACCGACCAACTGTATACGTTTTCTTTTTTAACATTTTGATTTGGTGTAATACAATATCGTTTGTAATGAAAATCGCATATACGCACAACAAAATATATGAACATATTAAACGAAATTGGGGTGCTGAACTAATTATCTCCTAAAATAATTTGAAAACATATTATCAATATCACGTCATTATAAAATTATAATGGTCTATATTATGATACCTTTGTATCGTTATTAAAATATAATAGATCGGGTAAAATATTTTCATTACACGAAGACGATATTGTTCCACAGCGTATCATTTAGGTACCGAACTTAAATATCATGTCCATGGAGAAATTAATGAACTGAAATTTATCGTTAATTATAGCCGAAAGATAAGACTGGTCGCAATTTATTATTGAACAAAAATACCATTATATTATGTAGGGTTTGAATCTGGTGAATAGTCAATAACGAACGTGATAATATTTAATACTCAGAGTATTATTCTGAGGCGACTTCCAAAAATGTAACTGCATGAGCCATGAATACTAAATGGTGAAAGTGTATTATGACAAGTGTAAGGCCCACTCAGAACAGATGTGCACACTCAAGCACCGCACGTATGTTTACATGTTAAATAATGTATTACAGTTATGACTTTAACACTATGCATGTTAAGGTTTGACGAACTACGTGTAGGTGCACGGAAATAGTAAGTTGATAATCCTTTACTGTCTGAATCGGAAAGACCGTCTCACATTTAAACATTTTTTTTCTTAGAAAACACACAGAAGAAATATTCAATTTTCGTTTTTTCATAAATAATTATCATATTTATTTCCATCATCTTATTTTATTATGATCACAATAGCGAAATAATATTCTTTTGATTCCTAAGATTTTTTTTTTATTGGGGCCAGTTCGATTTATATTAAAAAACATTAAATACGATTCATACTGAAACAATTTTTGTGGAAATAACACCGAGCACAGTGTTTTCTATACTAAATGAATCCGTTCGGACCGTTCAGATAAATCGAAATTAAAATAACAATTGAAACATTCTATAATTCAATAAGTAATTGAGTTTGTCATAAATAAAAAGCTATGTGACATTTTAATATTAAAATTATGTTGCTGTGAGCTAAGAAGTTTTCTGAAAAGTTCTTGCTACTCTAAAATGTGATCTCTTACCAATACCATCGAATATCGAATATGGGTCACCCATAAGTTTGCCATTAGCGTTGCTTGCCTTAACTTTATCACAGTTCAGCTCGTCCCCTTCGATTTCCAAAACCAACTTATATGGAATATTATCACACTGTAGTTTAAACTGCGATTTCCACGGTACTTCTTTACACTAAAACTATCAAAACTATCCTTGAAATTCAAACCATTACAATAGTTTAATATATGGTATTTGCGTATTACATGAATATTCATTACCAACATGTATTGATCATTGATAATTATTTCGCAATCAAATAAAACAATACGGGTAAAGTCATTTGTGTTTATAAATGTTGCGCCTCCTTCACAACTTCTGTTCTCTCAACTAATAGGATTTTTAATTACGTAAACCAACATTTAAAAGAAACTTTAAAATACTAAACGTAATAAATATGCATCTGTAAAAAATTCTGGATAATTAATATAATACGTTAAAAGGAAACTTCAAATAATTTATTATACGCGCACGAAATCTATTATTAAGATATGAGGTATTATTGTGTTATAATTTTGAAAATATTTGCATTGTTAAAAAAAAATTGTCTAAATTTAATACTATATCAAAACAATAATGTTATTAAATGATTTTTATCGAAATTCTTTTTGTACATAGGTATTAAACAACTTGTTTCTAAAACGTATTTAGCTTAACGTAGGTTTTGAATCAAATAAGTGTATTATTGTTTGTCTAACGTAGTATATAATAGATCGTACTGAACAATCAGCCAGATGTCTTGAAATCTTTACATACGTGATAAATTGAAACAGATTTGTGAATCGTGATGTACAATTTTTTAAGTGAAGAATATTTGTGACTCACAATCACAAATAAAGGAAAAGTTTTAATTGTATAATACATTATGTGAGCAACGGCCAACGAGCATGCAATAAACTTAAAAGGGTTCACGAGAACAATTCTTTAAATAAAACAACTCAATATTCGGTTATCAACCTCTGTGTTAATCTATAATTTATCATCATAATATTAAACAATACTACAGTAATAAAATTATAATACTCAGCTTAAACATATTTTTTTTAGTAGCCGGAAGTTTGCCTATACTTCGACGTGGTCAAATTATTCACCAACCAATGATATTATGCAGACGTTTTTCACTTAATTATAATAAATAGGGATAATGTTTCGTTTTCGGTTAAACAATGATGACATTACTCATCCGGAGTCAACGATGTGAAATGTTTCGGTAACATCATAATACGGTCGTTGCACGGTTCACAATAACCGAATAGAAACGTATTAATATTATCGACGTCCGTCGAAGAAGAGAACATTGTATTATTATTGAAAGGAGAGGCGGCCGCATATCATTATTGTTGTTGTGGGCTGTCGGGCGGGTGGGCGGGACACGCGTGAAGCCGTATTATAGCTACATGCGAGTTCATACTCGCACAAAAATTGATCCATAACATTATACACATACATTGGCCTCGCCAATCGTACATCACTGTCATCGGATTCTCGCCGTTGCCCGAATGATAGATTCGACCACTTAATATTTACCGACGGTCCCGGCAACGACGATGTAATGTTGTTTGTGCTCGTGTAAAAAATTGTTACCGCGTTTGCGGCCGAGGGTTTCCGTCCTCGCGTCAAACCCCATCACCCAACCCCACCCACAATCCGACCACAATTTATATGGCATGCATGTTTGTTTGCTTGCTTGTTAGACATACCTACGTGCACGTGGCAATAGTTGAATTTATTTCGGGTTCCGTATAGGTGGAATCAGACGACGGGCGGAAAAAGAGAAAAACTATTCACGTCGTATTATCATCATTATACCTACGTTCGATATCGTTCAGTCACGGTTGGCAATCAATTTGGATGTTACGATCGTTTTGTTCCCATTTGATTTTTTTTTTTATGAAACATTTTAAAAACGACTTTGAATCGTATTTTTTGTTTGCCTCCGTGTGCGTATATATTATATTAATATTATAACACCATAATATGCTACGGACTTAAATGTCTAATAACAGGATAGCAAACAGTATTGCAGACTATTCAAAAATATCAATTTGTTAAGTCTGCGAGGATGAATTATTTAAAATTAAAATACTAAAATACCAAAAAAATATATTTCACCGTTTGCAGTAGTTTAATTACCCAAGACGCTCTACGCATAATATAAATAAATTATTAAGTTTTTTTTTATTATTTTCCAAATGGTTCTAATAATATTTTTTTTAATGTGCTCAAGTATTACGAGACTCCTCCGGAAAAAAAACAAATATGATAGCGTCTGGATCAACTCGCCAGTACCAGTCCCTAATTTTCAACTCCACAACTCTACGTTTTGACTCTGGATTATAAATGTTATTTCATTTTCATTTTTATAATGTATTTTCTGTGTCATCGATTAATGTAATTACTGACATCAACCATTGTCTGTATGAAGGCATCTATTTCATGGTTACTGTGACCGGAAAACTTGATAACAGTTATTTTTCAGTGTTTTGAATTGCTCACTTTTAAGGACAAGAGAAATCACAGTGCATTTATGATTTATTGGTCCTATTGAATTTATGGACATGTCCTGGAAGTTAATAGTTAAAACGAACTTGAGAGGATTGGGTATTGAAATTATATAGCAGTTTAGGGTCATATTACCCTAAATTGTCTTATCTGTATTCAGCCACTGAATACGAAAATACTAAGTCTTTCATACTTGACATAATAACATGCTGATAATATGACAAGAATGTAGTTAAGTTTAAACTGATTTTCGATATTCGTTTGGTATAATAACGAAAAAACCCCTTAAATAAACAATCTTTTTCAGATGTTATTTCTATTTTATATATATTTCAAGATAAAAATTCAAAAATTAATGGATAGTCATTGTACCGGTTATTTTAGTGTGTACTAAAACGTTTGAGATGATTGGGTCCCTCTTCTTTTTAATTTTAACATTTGATCCGTCTAAAGAAAGTGGCGATACTGTGTACTCACTTAAACTCGATTAAAATGTCACCGGTTAATAAATTGTTTGGATAAAATTGAGTGGTACTTGTTTAAGACATTGTTTTACTTACAGCCATTTTAAATATATATTGAAACAAACTTGATTAAAACATTTTCCTTGTCATCAATTTTGGGTTTATTATGAAACAATGAAATACTGTATGGAAAGAGTGAGAAAAACACGACACACGTCGCGTAAGGTGCTAACCATATATTTATACCTATTATCATATTAATATGTAACAACTTTATTTCAATTATTCACCTATAAAACAATACAAAACTTAAAAATAAAATAAACCTGCAATTAAAAATTTAAAAAATCACTGATATCGTGAAAAACATTCTATGTTGTCTGTTATTTTAAATAAAAAATGCTGTTAAAATAAAATGACCTTTGTAATACATTTTTTCAAAGTAAAGTTAAACACTAATTAACACATTGTTTTATTAAAAAATATTATTATGTTATTTCATTTTTTTTTTTTTTATTAATTTTACCAATTAATAATTTTATTGGTGCGTTAGGGACGTAACAGAATGCAATTTGCAAAGTTACCAGGTTCTGCTTCTGATGATATTTTAAGTATCGGACCATAGAACGCAGATAAATTTTGCTTGTTTTTGTGCATTTAAAAAATATCAAACAAGAGTAAAAAAAAAACCAAAACATCAGATGGTGGAGTTCAAAAAGAAAATTCTGTCTCGTGGATTACGTCGAATTTTTTATCGTTATATTAACGGGTGGTCGCATTTTATAAACGACGAAATCGCTGTCGCGTGCAGCGTGCAGTACGTATAGTCGTGTGCTATATGTATTATTATTATGCGGTAAACCGTCAACGCCATTATTCGGGTTCGTGGCATTTCCTCGTCGATCATTACTGATATTATCATTTTTCGAAATCCTCGGAAGTGTAAAGAAGTCGAGAGGTGTCTTGTCGGCCGTCGGATGTACACGAGTGTGTCGACTAATTAGTCGTTTACGAGTCACGGTGCCACGAAAACCACAAAGTCCATCTTTGGTCTCCACCACCATTTCCCTATGACCCTCTGCACCCCCTCCGCATGTATACTATGATACAACGATTGCTGTAACGCTATCGAACGATCTCAAATACGACCGCGGCTGGTGCGTGTGTGGTGTCCAACAATTCACACGCCGAGTCCGCACCATCACACGCACCCTATCGCTGCCGAATTTATTGTTGTGGCGATGTCATGGCGCGTTGTAAGCTTGAAATCACGGTCATAGATAATAGATCGCCATCGACGAGGCCGCGATAATTATGCGAAGCTATCGAGTCGCCGACTAGACGAAAACGGTTATTGTTTGGTTTTTATATCATCTAATAATGTGACATCATCGTAGTAGTTCGTTCATCAATATTTCATTGAAGTTAATAAATTATAATTTTTTTTTTATTATTATTGGAAGTCTGCAGCCCGAAGACGCCATACGCGTGTTGTACAATACGTCATCTCGATTTCTGCAGTATCTGTGGCGGGGGCTGTTGCCGTTGTTACATTATCATAATTTACAATATTATTTTCATCTGTATCGTAAGGAATCTGAGTAGTTCGTGCTCCATCAATTGTGTAGTCATCTGATATTAATTATATAATATAACACATAGTATTTCTATGATTGTGTAGTATAAAAGAAGGTTTTTGTATTTTCCTTTCATCAACTTACGCGGACTGTCAGTTGTAATCAAATATTTACTATGAAACAAATATAAAAATATTGTTTACTATCCAGTGTCATTATATTTATCGTAAAAAGAAGAATATTTTTCATTGCTGCATTATGTCTATATCATGGTTACATTTATTTAAACAAAAATTGTAAGACGGCGTGTTGTATAGGCAATTCAGGTACATGTCCATGGGCGCGTAGTGCTGGGATGACATAATATTTTTGTTCTGACGTTTTGTTGTAGTCCACATAATATCAACCTAATTTCGTAATATTTAATATAATATATCATTAATCATTATGTTACCATTTTTTGAAATCATGGGTCAGATTTCATGTCTATGATTTAACCACTAAACGTTTTAGGCAATTATAACAGCCATAAGAATGTGTCTTAAATATTTTTAACAGATTATGCATTTTATTTGGGAATATTATAAACAATAATGCAACAGTAATAAGTTGATTAACACATTTTTCAAAATTCAATCGTTTTAAAACATCGTGTACAATGATGTTATAATATATTCCTATATAATCTCTAAGCTGAAGATATAAACAAATGGTATGCTATTAAAATTATTCCACACTTTGACGGTATAATACTAATCTTTCTGGAATTTAAGACATTAATAATATGGCTTAGTATACATTTACCATTAGTAGAATAATGCAATTGAATTACAAATGTATTAATATATTACTCTGTACGTAGTATTACATCCACATACTATTTATGTAATCTTTTTTGCCATCATAACTGATAAAAAATTATTATTTTTTATTATTTTGATACCACTATAACGCAAATAAGATTATAATTAATGTTGTAGTCACCCAATTACAGCATACGTCTTATATTTCCTAACAACATCATTCAGAACGGAGTTCATTAAACCAAAGGGAGTAAGTATGACACTTACTCCATCATTACTTGAGAGTAGAGACCAGTCTCGTATGTGTTTTACAACTTTTTATACTTGTTCTTTTTTCCAACCATTAAGACATTTGTTTTTTTCCTCCAATTTTAAAATTTCTCACATAAAAACTATGCATATCCTTTATAAATATAATATAGTCTTATATTCGAGACAACGCACATCATCATATATTAATTATACTTAAAAATAATGTACTGTTTTATGAAACATATCATAATATGGGAATACAATATATCATAAACTCACACAATATTATACATTTTAGTTCTAAACGTAAATTAAACTTTTTTTTAATGAAGTTTTTAATTACCGGTATTATGACACGTTTTGTTATTTAGTTATATCATGTGCTTACCCAATAATAGATGGCATACAATTAATCTAAACTAAGTGTTTTAATGAAGTACCTACGAATACATTTTATAATATCTCTGTACACTATTTTAAATACATAAAATTAATTTGTAATCTTGTACTTCATAATAGCAACGTTATATTCATTCCTGTCAATTGTTTCTACGAAGATATTGGTCCAACAACAATAATTATAATTATATTTGTTAACTTCTTCCAATAAATGGATTTTTTTGGTACGATATTAATATATTATGTATAATATTTATTTTATAAAAATAAATTTATAGATTAACGCAAAACAGCTTAGTATAAAATATATTGTAGTAAATAGTTTTATAACTAGATTATCAGTTTTCGATTATGAATACAACAATATACATATATATTTTTATGGCTGTATCTACATAATAATGAAAACAAAATAATAATAACGTAACAACGCAATAACATTGTTTAAAATTGCGTGCAAGTGTTTTTGAAATTTTTATTTGATATCAATGTAAATTTAATATTGTGTCGTCCGTCGTTTAGTGGGATTTTGTGCATTATTATCAGGAAATACGAGTGTTGTACAGAGTTTATAATATTACCCACTGTGACTTCGTGTAAAATTAGTGTATATAATTTATGTCAACATTAATTTACGTTTAAAATAGAGAGTATTAATTATTATTCAATGAGATCATCATAAGCATATCAATACACACGTGCATGGTCGAAACTAATATTCCATTTAGTGACATAAGCATGTCCTTGTTATGATATTATTAAGGGCAGCAGTAGAATGTAATTCAATTACCTGTATAGTGTTTAATCCGTTTGCCAGATCGTTTATACATAATCGTGATAACTACAGCAATAATTAGGATAAGCCCCGCGGTAGAATCATAATAATCCGAAAATTAATTCGTTTACCGAAGCTGCGCTCGTCATAGTCTCATTTCGATTGGCGCAGAGAACGAATCCATCTACTTATAGGTACTACTCGTATATTATGTAAATACGAGGTACATGTACATAATATAGGAACAAACCGACTTTTAATAACACAATAGATTTTTAGGAGCAAACACTTTCTGATAATGTATTATATACACCGACACACAAATTGTATACATGAAAATTCACCAAGCACGTTTTCTTAGGTTATACAATAAATTATATATTTTTTAAAATTCAGATACGTATTTGAAAATGTATTCGGAAAAATATTTTCAAACTTTAACCACATTTTACTGTGAATTGTTAAGCAGATGATTTTTATTCTATACATTAATATTATTTAACTAACATTTTAAGATTAACATCACATATTGCATCTGAATCATGTCCTTAACCTTTTACAAAGTTAAAGGTGGTTTTTATTTGAAAACATCAGTTTGTTTACCAACACAAGATATCGTTTAATAATAAAAAAAACTGTATGTATTTATTGTAAATAATAATTCGGGCCTTTCAGTATTTTTGAAATCTCCAAAAGGGTATCGATGCTTTATATATTATTACATGAATACATGATATGGATACAATTTAAAAAAAATTCAATTTTCATATATTAAATGCATAATACATAAGAGAATATTTTTGATTATTTCTTTAACGTTTTAAGAGCATAATATTATGGGAAGTGTATATTTCAAAAATATTTTGATGCTTAGTTGTATAATATTACTAGCTGAATTACTCGGCTTTGCCCGGAAAAACTACTTTTAGGTGTAAAACACTGTGGAAGCGAAGTCTCTTTAAGTATAAATGATATCATTTTTTAATATGTAGCCAAAATATAAGCATATATGAGCCTCAATTACGAGCAAATGTCGTAAAATACGTCTGTAACAACTGGTAACGGTTTCAACTGTACAGTATGATGCCGTGTGGTAATATTTACAGAAATATTACCTAATATCATCCTCACATGTCCCTTCATACCATGTATGCCACACCTTGTGAAATTCACGCTGCTTCTGAAATATACCCGTACCATTTAGTGTTATGCATGTGATAGGACAGCGAATAAAAAACATGAACCGTCTCCCTCCACAGGCAGAGCACTGTGAGGTACCATGACACCGCAAACGTCGATGAGCAGATGAGCTCCATGTTTATGGGCACCGTATATTACAACAACAATTATAATAAAATAATATATACAA
Organism: Myzus persicae; assembly: GCF_001856785.1. NCBI lineage: Eukaryota > Metazoa > Arthropoda > Insecta > Hemiptera > Aphididae > Myzus > Myzus persicae. Next base: position 375,973 of record NW_019104222.1, read on the forward strand.
TTATAATTGTAAATATTTATGATGTTGGAATGTGTCACGCGTGTCCGAACTGCTGGTAGTACGGCCAGCAAATGAAATTAATATTTGTTCGCGTGCACATAAGAATGTATATTGTATAGACACAGTGGCAAGGCAATAATAGAGAGATAACTCATAAATAGAATTTGTATGTGTATTGGTTTATGTTATCGGTGTGCGTTTTATCGTTCGGTGATCATTATAATATAATAGGAGTATAATATTATATTGGTTTATTAATGCCGGGTTGCATGAAAAAGTTATTAATTTAACGGCCCAAAAAAATGTAATGGACCAATCACGGGCCGCTAAACCATGTTTAAGGGATCATTAGCTAACTATTGATTCGTTAAATGTTTAGCGATTGTTCATGCAATCCGGCATAAGTATATATTAGTGTACTCGCGATGCATGAGATTATTTTTATCGATAAACTTCTCGGAACAATTCTTATTGTACAAACAGGATAGGTTGCAGGTAGTTGGAAACCAGCGGGCCGCCATGAGCCCGTGCAGCGCAGCACACTTATTGGCCATGAATAATTATAATTGTTAATTACTCCACTGAAACGCAACAATTTTGAAAATCCTTTCTTATTGTACGGTGAAAATATGAGAACAACTTCTATTCCAAATTTCAAGTTTGTACTTTGCGCGGTTTTTGAGTTAGAGCGATCAGTAACTAAGTGGTATTTGGATTTTATATGTATAGATTATAAGTTTTTTTTTGTGCATACAAACCTGGACTTCAATTGTAATGATGTCGAGTACAATATAATTCATTCTTGATTTATTACGATTATATACGATTCGCATGTTTGGTTGTGTTACAGGCTTGGAATGATTACAAATTGCAATGGGACCCGAAGGAGTATGGCGGCGTGCAAATGCTCCACGTGCCTTCCGATCACATTTGGCGGCCGGATATCGTGCTCTATAACAAGTGAGCGTGTTTACAGTATTTCGAATTGGCGCGCGTTCACCCCAAAAAATTTGTCTCCTCACTGTTCAAACTTAACAATAATAATAATAATAATAATAATATAATAAATTATTATTACTATTATTAATATTATGTGAACCTTTCTTTTTATGCTCCCACACACACACACACACACACACACACACACACACACACACACACACCACACACACCACACACACCACACACATAATGCACATGGCGTATAATATGCAGTACGCGTAATACTCACGCCCACTCGACCAATTGCTACCGTCTAGCCCTCTGTTTGCTGCGCGTAATAAATATATTTTCCAATTAATTATGTCACTATGTGTAATATTATGTTTACTAACACTACAATAAAATAATTTATATATATTGTGTACTTCCTGCTAATAATATTACATGAGTACATTATATATTATATATATTGCTACTACTACTACTACTACTACTACTACTACTACTACTACTACTACTACTACTACTAGGTACTGATACGGTTACAATGGTTATGGTTATCAATAAATTGCCAATCCACGTAGTGCGTATATAATATAATAAGCATATTATGATTTATAATAAAATGAAATAAATATTTATATTGCACATGGTGTATATGTTACGACTTGTGTGTAATACAAGAACGAAAAAAAATATGTTCCCTTAAGTGTGTGTTTGTGTTTTTTTTTTTTGTGGAGTTTTGTTGGTCTCGCCAACCCAACCGTCACTGTCGATGATCACTAGAGTTAGGATGTTGATGACTTTTGCATTTTTTTTCCTTTTATTCTATACAATGCTATCCTAGCTAAAAATTTGTTTCATGCTCCCTTGATGCAGAATATTCTAATTTTATTTTGCAATTTTTTGCATTTTTTGCATTTTCAACTATAAATGCATTTTTTTTGTTTTTTAAGTCATTTTTTCATCTTTTACAGCATTTTTTACAAATTATAGATTTTAGGGCAAATGTTACACCCAAGTTTGGAAACAAATTTAATTTATTTAAAATCTAACTTTGGATTTGGACTATTAGTAAAAAATAATTTTAATATTATTATTGTGGGGTTTTTGTTGTGATTACATTTATCGCGTTCCGATAAGATTTACTCTTTGAGTGTTATATATTGAATTATTTAAATGCTTAATATATTTATAATTCATATTTTAAATTACTATTACACCCATTATTATACCCATATCTCTAATACAAATTATTATTTATAAATAAGTTTTTTCACTTACTTAATTAGTATTTTAGATAATTTTTAAGGTCATTTTTTGAAATTTTCAGAGCATTTTTGCACTTTTTTTAGGGTTTTTTGCAGTTTTTTTTAGGGCATTTTTGTGTGTTTTTTAGGTCATCAACATCCTAACTCTAATGATCACAATGCGTGTGTGTGCGCATTTCTCTCCGTGGACGACAAATGGAATGAGTTCCATGAAAACATTAGAATACATTTTAATGTTATTTTCATACAGTTTATTATTATACCAATTCTGTACAATATTGCTACAGGTGCAATTGAATAACCATAGGTAGATACCACATTAAAAAATATGACATATAATAAGTAGGTATTGTATTAAAGTGTAATAATTATACGTAATTGAGCGTACGAATCTGCCAACACCACCACCACCACCACCAACAACAACCACCAAGGCACGGTGCAGATCGAAACTATTTAATAATATATAGTAAAGATGTATATATAATATGTATAATGAAATATTATTTTTTAGAGTATTATTTTATTTAATGTACCTAGTTTGGATATTTAAACTCAACCAACGATAATAATAATAGGTATCGTATTTACAAAAAACGAAACGATGAATAATTGTATACCTATTTATTTTATTAAATGTATATATTACTAAATTTCGTGTATCAAGTTCGTGTCTAGTACATATTAAAATACTGTATAGAATAATAGACGATAAAATTCAATAGGTTTGAAAACTAATTTTTTTATAGCTTCAAATATAGTCGAATGAAATATTGATAGACTCGTGTACGATATAAATACTAAAGTGTTATGCTCTGTAAATGTTGGATCCTCGAATAATATTCTTTTGAAGTCGCTTTTGTTTTATTTCCACCTCCAATAAGTAATAACCATGTATTACACGTTTTTACATGTTATATTTGAAAGGAATACAAGTCAGATTTTTATAACGTAGATCTTAATAATATTTCATAAATTCTATATACTATCCAAAATAATCATGCAATATACATTTAAAAATTAGTTAGAAACTACCTAGTAAATGATAGAATAATCTAAAAAACCAAACCAAGCACTGGATCCGCCATTGTGTATACGCGTATTAAATATTTATTTTATAGTAAAATAACCTATTATTATAATTAAAAATGACTGTACAAAAAAGATCAATTGACCAACGCTTTCGGTTTCTATATTAGACCAATATTATTTTATTATTTACAATATTAAAACCAATAATTGACGTTGGTAGACGACCTTTGCGGCTACACACAGTCACGCGGGATTTCGGGATCATTGACAAATTTCAATAATTAATTTCCCATGGGTATTGGTTTAATACCCGATAAGCCATTGACCCACATTTACACAAATAACTACTATTATCAAAATACAATCCGCCATTTACTACCGGTACTGACACTGCACACTGCAGAGCACTGCGCTAAATGTCTAAATGACAAAGAAATAAAAAATGTCTAGACTTCTAGTATGTTCATGATAGCGGTTCCGTAAGATACAAACGGTTACGATGAACGCCAGTATTTGATATGATGCATAGGCACAGCCACTACCCGTAAGTGAAAGTAAATGTTGAGGAAAATCATGCGTACGTTATAAGATAATATTGTTTAGTGATTTGAGATTTCCATAAACGCTTTTACACAGACGCTCTTAGGAAACGTTTACATTAACATAACTGACTACGTGCTATATATATATATTATTATTATTGTTTATTATCATTACTAAGTATATAAACGCATTGTTCGATGTATTTGATGGAAGGCTTTGATAGTGTTTTGTGTGCAGCAATCAATTCAAACAATACGCATTAGGCGTATGGTTTATTATCTTAAAAGCTACAATATCGTCGTACACTTAATACATAGTTGTTTACTCGTTTGTACATTATACGTAGATAAGTACCCATCACTGTTCTCTGAAATTTCCCGCCATTAATTTCATCATGCAAATTTTTGAAACTATGTGAGGAAAACCAAATTTAAATATTATATAATATATTATATTAAGAATTTTGATGACGGGTAATTTTAAGTCCATTCTATGAGATAGGTATTTTTATTTATTGCGCTATATAATATAATTAGTATGAAGAGACCCCTTTTCCTACCTAGTTGAGTTAAAACGCTGTACAACCGAAAGTTGTAATTTGTACATACTAGGAAGAGAGATAAGAAGTGCGTATTCCATCGGGAACCCGAGCACCACAGATAACAGCTGATCAACTTCCTTAAGAACTCAAATCTTGACAAATTATTGCATAAACCACGATATACCTACCTACGTCACTTATACATGTATAATAAAAAAATAGCTAACTAATGCATGTTAAATATAAAAAAAATAATGGCTGTCTATGTCGAGGCTGAAAAATAAAATTACGACTGCTAATCACAACACCAGCCTGATAAGTTATAATCTTAAACGTGGATGTTTCGTTAGATTTAACCTCCTGATATTATTCTTCTCAATTTATTGTTCAAGGGTCGAGGCACTTATTTGTATGAAGTTTATTGTTTACGCTTACTTTGTTTTACTTTTAAGACTACCCAGTGAAAAGTCGCACGCAATACAATTTACCAAACGAACTGACCACTCAAATAGACCGTACCAAGAAATAACAATTGTTAGGATAAAAACGTTATTGTAGTGAACACGCAACGTTAGATGTTTCCAATAGACAATTGTTATTGTTATTCCTATAAAAAGCCATTTTGTACAGTTTCCAAAATTTCAAAATGTTTTTATCGATCACAATACGACATTGGGCATGTGAATAAGGTTTTTCTCGAAAAAATATTCGGTCATAGGTATTAAATAAATATGACAATGCTTCAAAGAAGAAAAAAAAATATTTGGCATAGCTGATATTATGATAATGATTTGTCGTCATCGATATTACTGACCATTACTATACATTAACTCTACACGATTTTGTGAGCCGAGCATTTTCTAAAACAAAACTAAATGAAAACATATTTTTCGATAGAATTATAGAAAATTTATTGTTTCAAAAATGCCGGTCCCGGAAAAGATTTACGATACGCACATAATATTTCAGTTATGACACAACGGAGGATCCGAGGATTGTTATAAATTCTAATACAAGTAACATAATGATATATATCTTACGATATCAACAACCACCACCCCCGTTCGAAACAACGGCACGTATTTTATTTCGGACTTTTATACCGTGGTATAACGTCGACGCGCAGCAAATAGTGCGTGCCGAGTAGTGCACAGGAAAATTCGGGAAAACAGTGTGGGTATATATATATATATATATATATATTTACTTACACTATAGTACCATACAGGGTGATTTACAAGAATGCTCACCTCAAATTTTTAATACAACAATGAATAGATTAAAATTTGAATTTTAAAACTTTAAAATATATACGTATTAGAACATAATATTTTCAAATTATTGAGATTTGTTGTACTACTCAACTGGTGTTCTACTGTCCAGTGTAGAAAAAACCCTTGTTTTCAAATGAATACTCCTAATTAATCCGGTACACTAATGGATATACCTATACTTTTTTGAAAATGTTCATGTATCACCTTAATTAATAATGCGAACTAGTAGTTTGTCAGATATTCCAATTTTTATATTAAGGATGGTAGTCCTTAAAAATGGTTTTACAAAAATATAAAACAGTTGTAATATTGGATCTAGTATTTTTTATACTTGGACCATTTCCAAAAACACAAATGTTAACAGTGATGAAAAATATTTATAACTATTATGTCAATTGCTATAATAATGTTCAAACCACCATGATGGCCCCTCATGGGTTCACACAGGACCATCACTTATTATCTTTGGTACACAAACAAAATTAAATAATTCAAAAACTACTCGTTTGAATTGTAATTTGTATACGTTAAAATGTCCAATAAAATGATCCACTATATAATAGACCGTAAAAAAGGAGGTTATCGATTGAAAAACAGATGTCTGTATCTTCGAGGGACACTCCTCAAGTAGCCGGCATCTACAACACATCTCGAAAAAATATGATGTAATATGATCTTTAAGTCAAATATATTTAAAAATTTTGAAAATCAGATTGCGAATTCTCGGTGAATCATCCTGTATACTATATTTTAAGTAGTATCTACGCGTTGAAGTCGAGATGATAACGAAAAACCGCCTACACATGGTTTGGCCCCGGTGGATGTACGGTCGTAAATATTAATTCCGCTTTTTCGTATATACATGCGTATACCTCTACATATTATATACCTACGTGTATCATATGTATAATACTACGTTACATAGTACCTCTTGTGCATAAATAAATAAATATATATATACATAAATGCACACTTTCGTGTATTATATATCATTATAAAGTATCTTTTCATGAGTCAAGGGATGGCGCCGTTTGGTCCTAGGCCAATTTAACGCAGGCACAGGTTATATTTTATTATATTAATATTATTATTATTATTATTACTATTATTACGTTATATTTACCGGCGCAACATTATTGTTTGGATTTTGATAGATGTCGACCAAAAGTCTAAAAGTCGTCGCGTTCATAACCCCGTAGTGTGAGCGCGTACCTACTTATGAATATAATATATTATCAAACCGTGTCAAAATGTTTATAATTATTATTATTGTCGTTATTGTACTCGAATCATCGGTCTCGCCACATAGTGAAGTTGGATGTCGTCGTATAGTAATAATACAATGATACCGGCCGACCATTATTCGAACAAAGTAATAATAATAATAATATCGTAGGGATCGCGGGTGTTATGATCGAGCCGGTTACTAAAGCCCACTTTTATATTATAATATAATACTTAATTCATAAGATATTCCTATTATACACGGGACGTGATTACGCTATACGGCGTATATTCTTTTGTGTACGATCCGATCTTAAAATAATTTATGTCCGTATTCGGAACGAGTAAACTCCCGTTTTATAACCGCATGTAGGAAGTCACGTAATTTTTCCGACGTTGATATTATTTCGCGTTTATTCAACGAGAGGCATTTTTCATCCGACGTGATTTAAATCTCGAGAAAAAATTACTTAAGCCTATTATAGCTCGTAACGTGATATTTCAGATACAACGGCTTTTACTTTTCTTCGCTTTGGATTCGAAATCATTTTATTCGCACGGATCACTCCGTTAAAGTATAATTACACTAGGTAAAAATATGAGGTACTTAGGGCAATCCGATGAAGCTGTTGACAAATTATTGCGTAACGTTTTGGCAAGACGGAAATTTAAATATTATGATTTATGGTTTCCACAAAAACTTTACAGCACAAGAGAAGTTTAAACTATTATGCAGATATAGCGGACGGATTATTTACACACTTAATAAGTTTTAAGATGTTTTCACTCAATCTTCTTTATGATAAATAAACACCAAACAGGAAAACTGATTCGGTAAAAAGAATATTTATTAAATCCTTATCTACATAATAATATTAATAATACGGATAGCTGGTTAAACACACAAAAGATAAACAACTGAGACTTCATTAAGTAATATTTCATTACGTAAAAAGCAGAGAATTTGAGTTCAAATTTCCAATGTACAGACAACATTAAACCTTGTCAGTTTCTGTACTTAAGTAAAATATATTTGATTTTACAATCATTTTGAATTATCTAACTCGTTTCTTCACAGATTTTAAGTCGATACGTACCTGAGTTTCCAATAAAACCTCTTTACCAGCCTAAGACTATCGAAGCAACAGACTGAACTGTTTCCAAACGTGTTGTTATTAACTATGAAATCATACCTACTAAAAGCAGGTGAAATCCAAAACGATATACCCAATTTATAATTATTATAATTGTAAGTTATCCTCGTATTGGTATCAAATATTTGATAATCTGTGCCAAGTAATTAAATAACCGGTAGGTTAAAAAAAGTGTGTTTTATTATCTTGCATTTGCAGACATAGCCCGATAAATAATATCACAAATTCAAATTTTATTATAATTATTTAGGAGTTTATTTTAATCTCAGAACATATTTTTACTATCATCAAGTAGGTAGTTACGTTACCTACGTTAAACGTAATTACTAATTATTTAGTGGGCTATAATATTTCATAGTTATACTGCTTGAACAACTTACTCATTATTGTACTAACGTTATGTTAATTGCTATAAATAAAGTAGTGTCATGACTCCCGACCACTAGTTTGAAAATCGTCACTCGAAAAATAAGATAATATTATCATAGCATAACATAAAATACAGAAACAACTTAACCTCTGATGAATCTATTGAACCCTAATATTTTACATTTATCATATTATTAATAATAATAATAATAATGTTGAAAAAAAAAACAATATCGTTTGAAAGAATCGTAGTAAAAGTTTCACGTCGTTTATTGTTATTAATTAAGTTCGCTTCGGCGGTGGCAAGCATAAACAAAATATTGTGGTGGATAAAAATTCAATTCTATCGGCTTGTCCCGTGGCTGCAGTTTTTCTGGCCACGGAGTTTCCGTTTTGTTTCGGCCGCCACGAAAATAAATTGCTCCACTTTTGCCGCAAATATCTTATGTCACTTTATTATTATTATTATCTTTGCGGATGTGACGTCCATTAACCAAACAGACAGTTTTGTAATGAAATAAGTTGGGACAAAATAAAAATAAAAACACCAATTCAATACCCAACCCTACTCGCTCCGGTTAGCTCCTCATTCCAGAATGATGATAATAATAATAATAATAATGGATATAATAAAATGACCCCCCGGATGTAAGGGCCGTGTTCTCTACACTATGAGGACTACGTGACTGTGTCGCGTCCGCGTAAAAAAACGCTTTCCCGGGATGGTATGAAATATAAAAATATGAAACGGTCGATGCCGCTGAAATTAGTCCCTGGCGTACTTATATAAGGGTTGATTTTATCAAATATATTTTTTTCCCTGTCGAGCATGTTGCGAAATTGGTCCTCGGAGAACCGATGCTTATGAAACAAAAGCTAAGACGTTATAACCTGATACAGCTTATATCGAAAATATTGTGGTACAGATTTTCTGGTGGAAGTTTGGAGCACTATTATTCATTCAATTTTACCAAATAATATTTCGACTGGGGAGTGATACATTCGTAATAGTAGTTATGTAAGAAGTATTTATTGTTGTATACATAAAAAAAAACCATAAACACTATAGCAAATATTGAATTTGAATCGAAATATTGAGTATAGAGACATAATTCGTACATATTTGAAACACTAAAGAAACTGAATTACTTATTCACAATAAAAAATAAGAAATATTAAATTATTGATCATAATATTATGTCACGCATCTCAAACATTAATTGATGGTTACGGGATTTAATTGTTTATATTGAAAATCAAGAATTAATTGACATTTAATTATAAATATGTATATTTTTTAGTTTCTTAGTTGATTATATGATGATTCATATATTGTACATGTAAGTGTATCAGTTTTACGCAATTATTTATTGTGATAACAACTTATCAGTAGAAAATATGTGTTTTACTAAAACTCTTAAGGCACTTGGGGTCGACTGTACAATAAAAATACTATTTTTATGTTTTGTATAAACTGTGTTCCTTTAACAAAAGTAACCATCGTTTTTAGATTGAGCATTTATTAAACGGCTAGAACTTTTTATTTATAGATATGCTCGTTTTTCTTCTTTCAACAATAATAAATTTGGATAAAACCCAAGTCAAAGATTTGTTTACTTATAAAATATTTTTATAAATATGGAAACAATAGGGTTTATGTTATAGAAATAATTGTATAGACGGTGATCGGTAATAATTATAACAAAACATCAATTAATCATTCAATTGTTTAAATTTGAACTATGGAATAATATTTTATTTTTGTTAGATATTTTTGATGATTTAATTAAAATCCCTTTTCAACACTATTAGATGATCTCCATCAGATAAAAAAACTGGTTTACCGAATTTCAAAAAATATATTAAAAAATAACAAGCTACAGTTTTAAGTAGAGTTCCAATATTGGAAAACTTGGTATATCCATCGTTGTTTAAGTTTTCTTTTCCTTTATAATATTATACAGTTACTGCAAAAATAATTAACCGTATCGATCAGTTATTATTTTTCATTTTGTTGTCTTCAATACCTACTATAAGTTTCTCAAGAGTTTATATTATTATAGTTGATGATAATAATTATTAGCTTTCGAATCAATTATTAGTAAAATAAACCTAAACCAATACATATTTAGTCTAAGTCTGCAACAATCAAATAAGGCATTAGAATTAACGATGTAGTTGATGAAATGTACTGTTTAAAAAATGTTATGTAAACAAATAGAAAATAGTATAATAATGTTAAGTAAGTATAATAAACGAGTACCTACATAATGACTTAATGACATAATATTATATCAATATAATATGTGTTCAAAGTGTTGCATATATTATATTTTAATGTATTTATGCGTATCATTTAAAAATAAAGACACATTTATATTTTATTTATTTAAATATAAGCGTTACATCTGCATATAATTAAACTTGGTTTAACTGCATAATGACCAGCTTAATTTTAATAAAGTCCTTTTTTCCGTTATTATTTTCTCATATATGAGATATTTAACTCCTCCTTTTCCCTGTCCCGCCGTTTCCTATTTTCGAACGCCTCTTCGCGCGTTTTAGTTTCACCGCATACATAATTAATTGGCCAACAGTGTGCGCGTCAGTTACCCTACAGAGAAACAGGAAGAATGGAAGCTATTAATTCGCAGCAGAAACGAAACGGCCTCAGAGTTTTGCTCCTAACAGACGTGTGCGGATGTGTGATCAGATATATGTACAATATATGTATGAAAAAAAAAAAAAAATGAGGTCTCGTAAAGTTTACCGAAGTGTTGTTATGTACTGAATTTTTATGGTGGCGTTAAACAATCACAAGGGAGGAAAAACAGGGAAATCCGATCGCATAAACGTTCTCATGCGTGTGTATTATGTCATGGAAATGTGTCTCAAAAGAAAATATTATTTCTGATAAGTTTTTTCTCTCTAAGAACCTAGACTTTGGGAAAAGAAACACATTGGTAAAAAGCCAAACACTTCCGGTTATTTTTTTCTCCTAACACCACCTGAAGAAAAGAAACTACTTGGATTTTATGCACATCAATCATTGCACACGGTGAGGTAGTACAGATAGATATTCGAATAAAACTATTTCGACAAAACAAAACGTCACTCAAGCCGTCGACGAAATGTGTCTGCCGTTTAGTGTGTCTCTTGAATTGGCATATTAAAGTGCACTTGATGACAATTGTTTTTATTTCCTAGTGATTGTCATAATCATACAAATACAATAATAAATTGTGAAAAAAAATGTTAGTGGTTTCAGGTTTGTGCTATGAACAATGAACATAATCAAAAAAAAAAACGATGTGGTAGAAGTAGGTATAGAAATGAGTGTTCTTCAGTGGCATTCATAATATGTAATGTTCTCTCAAGTGTTTTTTACTTGGTGCACAATTATTATTTTTTGTTTAACCATTGTTATTAAGTTGATTTTAATGAATCACAAAAATCAAATTCATGAAAAACAACTTTATAATTCTTAAGATTTTTACGTGGCACTGAAAATAGTCAAAAAGGGTCGAGTAGAAGGAATTTTGGCCGTCAAACATCAACAAACCTATTGACTTGTAAACATTTTTAATTATTCAAAACCGTTTTATTTGTACGATTACGAGAAAGACAAAATTTTAGTTCTTCCTGTTTATTGGAAATTAGTTGTATTTTAAACGAATCGCCTTTAAAATTCAATGATTTATCATGTGGCTCAACACTTACTTTCACATTTATATTGTAAACTATTGACAATAATTAAGTCCATAAAATATTATGTACTGTAAATATTCCAAAAAATACCAATATTATTTTTTTGCCTACTTTGATTGATTCAATTAATTATATTGCATTACATTCTCTCTTTTTAAAAATATAAGACAAACAAATATCTCCAACAAGAGTATGATTGTATACGACGTATTACATATAATTGTATTCAAATTAATAAAAATATATCTGTTGTCATATTAGAAAGAATAAATCTCTGCATTAAATATTATTAGATTTTTTTGACCCAAAAGGGTAATTACTGAAATTTCAAACCAAGAAATTCGTTATGCATCAAACTTGTAATAAGTCTGAGTCAAATCACCAGTATATATTTTAGTACCTTTAATATTTTTATATTCAAACCAAAAATGATTTTTTTAAATTGAAGTAATTATCATCAGTGACCTCGTTGTCAATTTCAATGGCTCGCAATTCAATGCATTCGCGGGTAATGAAGAGGACACCGATTGCTTCACGCAGTGTTTTTGTCACATGATTCGAAACAAAAGAAGGGCGTTCGTCATTTTTCGGTACAAATAATATAATTAGTTATATATATTATATATATACGATCTACCTACGTATAATTATAGTATTTTGTATCAGTAGAATACAATTGGGTCAATTGGAGTGTCAGCGCTTATATTTACACGACAACGAGTGCATATAATTAATATTCAGCAGTTAACATTTTAATTGAGGTTGGGAAATTTTTTCGGTGGGGGGTTAAATCCACCCTAGAACTTCATTCATAGTAGTGCCAATAAGCTTTTGTTCTACTGTAGTGACATTTTATGGTTGGGAAACTTATAAACAAAACTGCAACTAAAATCTTATGAGAAGTAGATTCCTAACTATAAGTATTGGGTTTTATTAACACTTAAATTATTTAAAACAATAAAAATCGTACTGCCTGCGTGTATCAACAATCATATCGATTTGGCACAATATGACGTTAAAAATACGTAGAATTAAGTATGTTTTTAAATGTGCATAAGCGTCCAGTGCAACTGGTTAATAGAAATGTCTGTACACATATTATTATAATAATAAATCTATAGAAAGAAGTTCTGCCTACCCAGACCTCCTTGACAGCATTCTACTTACTGTTATCCAATTATATTACACTTCATGGCTCTTCACGTTTAAGAATCGTAACAATATTGTAACGTCTTGGGGGGCGAAGGAGTGTTGTGGTAAGATATTTTCGTTTACATAGCGTAATATTTTGAGACTGTACAGGATGTGTCGCACGCGCCACGGTTTCCGGACGCCCGTTACGCATTGATTAGTCGACGGCGGCAATCGGGATGGGTTTCGGGCATGGAATGGTGGTGGATAGCGACTGATGAAACTTTTACTTATAGCAGCATATTCACGGCCGGACATCCGTCTTAATTATTCGCAATGTTCGCGCGTAGTTAACGGTGAAACCGACCGGAAACCCCGTCGACGGTGGTGTAAAAATGCCTTATGTGCACGTCGTTAATACTCACTATGCTATACAACTACAGGCGCCGTTGCGAGTTTCCGACTACAATAATGCGCATTATCCGAAAGTTAAAATATCTCGGCTCGTTCAATCGACGGGTTTACGAAATTATAATATTAGTGAAAATTGCACAAACACCCACATGCACAACACACAAATTAATGGTGATGTTAAAAAAAAATAATAAACACTTGAATTAACAAATTTAAAGCTTAATAATCGGGGTGTAGATGATATTTATAATACGCTGACATAAATAATGTGACAGACAAGAACGATGATGGTCTATTATTAAATCGAACAAAAAACAGTAAACGTTAAATAAAAGTTTCTAAAAACTCGGTAAAAACGTACGGTTAATGGTGCGGCCAATACATCCAACCCTGTATAATATGTAATAGAAATATACAAACGCACTATATATATAAAAACGTATCGATTTTGACTGTTCTCGAGACCCTTTTGCATTGATTTATCATTAGCCGGTGCAATTGTTACGCCAGTTCTTATCTCTCGCGTCCTTCAATGCGAACCGTTCACAAATATACCTATACGTATAATATCATCTAGGTAGTCGAAGGTGTAGTGTGTGAACATATACGATAAAATCGCACCATTATTAAAACGACGAGCGCGTTTTTATTATATTAAATAGATGGGGGGGGGGAGGGATGCGGCGGGCAGGTGGGGGTGATAAAACGTGCGTGCTTCGATTAAACGGACGTTCGAGTGACTCTCAAAAATGCACTCGCACGTCAGATATTATATAAATTGACATTTTTCTCTCCGTACACTCCAATGCGGATAACATAAGAAAACGTACAGGGTGATTTTTTCATCGTGCCCCAAGACATAATATTATAATAGTACATTCAATTTGAAAATGCAAAGCAAATTTTTTTTCTCTTAATTTTTAGAACAAAACATACTGTTAGTCGCATAAACCGCTATCGTTCGTTAGGAAACCGCAGAGACGTCGAATTCGCGAACATTAACTGCGAGGGATTCAGAAAATAATTAAAACAGAAACTTATAGGCGTGTACGATGTACCTGGTTGAAAAAAAAAGAAAAAAGCGTGATGTTGCACCGGCTAAAAGATATTATGATATATTACACGTCCAATTGGTTTTTTAGAAAGAATGAAAATGTACAACGTACTCTTGGTAGGCGCGTGGTGTTAGCACAGGTTAAGAAATAATAGTTTAAGACATTGTAAAAAAGTAACAATTCAAAAATGCATCGAATTTCCTGAGATGTCGAAGGTGATATACTGATATCGAATCACAATTTTTTTTATGATGAAGATCAGTGTTGTAGTTTTATTATGTGCGCCGATCTGTTTTCGGTAACTCGATTATTACGCATCTGGTCCCGTTATCGATATGCATATTTTCTGAACCGCGAATACCACGGTATGCGGTGGTCACATTCATCCCGATTTTTGTGTCACTAATCTCTTCTTTTCAAATCTACACCGCCCGGTCCCACCACACGTGTTATAAAAGGATTTGCGCGCACGGTGGGGAGAGAGACCCTTATCGACCGTCCGCACGGTTAAAACTCCACAATATTATCGTGTGTGTTTGTAAAGTTCAGTAAACATTTTCGAATGAAATAACGTGAAAACTATGACTCTGAAAAACTCGGACAAGCTGCACAAGGCGGCGTAAAGTTTTCGAGGATTTACCAGTGTGACCAGCGTGATTGCACATGCATTGTTTTTGACGTATTACGAAAAATCCTAGCAAATACTACGAAACCGTTTTCAGTTGATGCATTTGGTAATTATTACGTGTAGCTACGTCCATCGTATCTGCTACTAATATTTTTTTTTTATTATTATTTGAATTAAGCCCCGGAAACTATGGCGATTGGCAACGAAGAGTTTAACTCTAAATTGGGTACTAATATTATAGGTTATACAAGAGTGTAAAGTGTAAAGTATTATAATATAATGCCATTATAATTCATGTACCTACCTACTGACCGAAACTTTTAAACATTTTCATCCGCCGACGGACGAAATGATTCTCGTAATAAGTATAGTGGATAATTATTATTAATGAATGTCAGTTCGATTGGATTTCAGATAAAAACACTTTTTTTTAATTTTGATAAGTTGACATTTTCTTTTCATTTAAATTACGATATATTTATTGAAATTAAAATATAAAAAGTAATTCAATTAGTTGTATTAAATTATATTTATACAGATGAGAAATAGCTTTTTCATTAACTTTTAATTCTTAAACTTTATGATTTCATCAATTTACTACGGTATTTTTAACCTTATTAAAGTTTATATTTTTATCTAAATACATTTTGATTCTCTTACTATGTTATTTGTTTTGTAATATCTTGTTGGTTACAAATTTAAATATAAATGAACTAAATAGCAGCTGCTGTTTTACTTGTAGATTTAATGAAAACTTTTCGAAAATGTTAATGATAATTCGTGCAGTTTTTAATTTCTACCTACTTTTTAAATACCAAAATTTAAAAATAAAATATAACATACACTTATTTAAATGTATTTTTTTTTTGGTATAGCCTATATCAGTGATCAAAAAAATTACTTCTATTGCAGTGATTAATTAAAGACGGTTTCGTAGAAAAAAATATGAATTGTCTATCAACGTGTTCATTATACATCGACTATAGGTTTTCAAATGGTTCATAATATAATAATTCGTGTGTAATAGCTAATAGCTTACTGTTATGTTGTTGGTATATGGATGTTTATTGCAAAAATTATTTTGTTATTTTTAATAATATCGTCTTTTTAATAATTCATTCGTAAGTTTAAAACTAATTATTGCCGTTCAATCACACAAACGTGTATTTTACTTATTGTTTATAAACTATTTGACAGTTCAAACGAATGTTTTTATATTTAAACACGATTAGTACCACGGAATAGTTACTAGTGTATTAATTATTATAGCACATTTTCGGTGGAATCTGCATGTTTCAACCGTTAAGTGATTTAGGCTTTTTCAGCAGATAACAATTAAAAATTTATCTAATAGATACTCGTATGTTTGCACTGACGCACTGTGTACGTTTGATTATAATATTTTTAACACCCAATACAGCTTGTCAACAAGGGAATAATTAGCCAATACATATCAGGTTTTGTTCGGACGATAAATATTCTTCAAAGATAAAAACCGCCGTATTATAGGATCGTATTATATTACCGAGCACTCGTACGCGCTATAATATTATAATATACGGGCTGTCGGATGTTGTGTGAAAAGCTAGAAACTCTGTCGAAATGCCAAAGTATCATGTCCGTTGTACGCGATCAATCACTTAGCCACTGCGTCTGCAGTGCTGCAGGCTCTGTCGCGTTCACCGGAGGTCGTTAAATAATAATAATAATAATAATAATAATAATAATAATAATAACAATATATAGGCAAACGTGCGTGAATGCCTATCGTTCGCCACATTATTCCGGACTAGAAAATGTGTCGCTTTGCCGTAATACAATCTACACTACCGATGCAATCGATTCCTAATAAACGAGTCAGGTAAACTATAGAGTATAGGTATAGGCCGCTATATAGGTACAGTCATGTATATAGTGTGTATGTAATATTATTATTACTATTATTTTTGTGTCTGTGCGCTCTCCGAACTAATGAAAAAAGAGCATGTACATGGTATATTACTTCCTACCAGTAATCGAATTTTTTTATGTATTGAAATATCCAAAACACACTTGTCGTAATTTTTCCGTCCCTTGCGCGTAGAACCTGTATTATATAGTTGAACGGGTGATTAGAAACACGTATTATTTTTCGATTCAAACGCAATTTAATTGTTTATAATGTGTACGCATCACATCGTAGGTGGGTTCATTCGATATTGAAGTGTTTAAAAAATTAGAGTTAAATGGTTTTAAAAAATATTAAAAAACAAATTTTATATGTTATCTATATATTACATCATTATTTTTTTAGTTAAGTTTGTTTTGAATACAATTTTATTGAAGAAATTTAAAATTTAAAATTTCATAACTTGTTTTTATTAATTATCGAGCAAAATTTGAAATTTACCTACCTGCTAAAGATTCCTTAAGTATACCTAGTCTGAAGTTTTCATTTAATCCCAGGTTAGTCTCATATATAATTCCGGAGTGTATTCCTCTTCATTTAATATTTATTAATAATGTTATTGGTTCTTATTCAACATTATCGTGGTATTTAAATAATGGAAATATATTTTATATAAAACTAATTGGAAATTAAAATGGCTAAAATCTGCATTGATTTATTTAAACTGATTTTATGCATTTGATGAAATTAATATATATTATTATATTACTCCATGTAGTAATCGACATTTTAATTAGTAATCCTCCTAATTAGTAATTAATAATTCATAAATTATTAAAGCCAATATAGACAATTTTATATGCTGATACTCAATTAATATGAAACATTTCTTTTTACCTTGATTCAATGAAAAATTTGAAATATAAATAATTTTATGTCTGAATATCGTTTATACTTAACCATCAATTATATATATAAAACAACTTGCAATAAAAAAAACAAATTAAAAATACTTGTAAATATGAACTCACCAACATATACAATACACAGTGTTATAAGTTATAAGTCAAAAAACATCAGGGGTATAAGTATAATATATTAGTTATATATATACTACATTTATACAAAAATTACACATGATAATAATTTATGACATTATTTTCATTAAATTTATTGTATTTTGTTCATAGTACACTCCACACGGTTATTACTAACTACTAATTATTAGTAGAGTACCTATAGATGTGTTTACAGTTACTTTTAATTTTTTGGGGGCTTTTTTACCGAGATTCATATACACAATATTTGAGTACGTACTAAATATGAGCAGCTCTTCTATATTATAATTTTGTAAACCTTTTTGATAATATTAATACAATAAGTAAGTGACCGTAATTATTTTCATATTTTAAATAATAATCACACACATTATAATTATGTCATATATTATATCATTATAATTACCCATAATATGAACTCATCAACAACAAAAATATAGAAGAATCACAATCGTCGATGTGCAGAATGCGACTAGGTGATACGACTGAGAATAACGAAGAAAGCAGACACACATTCCGCAGCTTATGCAGCTATATCGTGCGTACTCACACACTTGATCCTTTTTGTGCGTGTGTGCGTTTGTTAGGGTTTAGTGTGTGGGGTGGAGTAGAGTTAGTCGGGTAGTAATTTATCAATAATTTGTGTTTTCCTCATAACCTTTGCCCTTCCGGAAGCGCATGGATGATTTATCGACCGCGAAGCCCCATGGACAGTTTTATATTTTATTTTATATGTTTTTTCCTCCTCTCATCTCGCTCGAAAAAACCTGATAGGCCCGATTTATCATTTTCTATCCATCTGTCAAAAATCGGAAAAAAAATGTACTATATATATTACTTTTTCGTCCTTATATATTATTATACTGCAGGTTGTTTTACACGAGTACACGACCTCTATTTCCTTGTCTTCCCCGAAAAATGTATTTATACTCCGAGTAGAAAACCTCGAGGGGTTGTAGGCATTGCGTTGGTCATCGAGTATTACAAAGCATTATACAAAGTATAAAGTTTGACATTTTTTTATTTTTTTTTTTTTTTGACAACGTAAACCCTTTATATGCTTTACCTTTATCGCTTCTCAAAACTTCTCAAACAGTTTTTGAAAATCTTATCGAGTGTGCGTGACAGGCAAAATGCATATACTACGAATAATAACACTGTGAGTAAACACCTAGACACGAAATTATTACGGTCTGAAAAGTTTCTAAACTTAAAGTTTTGTTACCGTATTAAAGTGTATTGTTAAAGTTCGATTTTCATCAATACAATATGCATTATATATTTTATAGAGGTAAAGCACATTTGGATCAGTTAGTATTTATTATTATTATTATAGTGAAAAACTACAATATAGTGCGAAACCAGTGCTGCAAAAAATACTTTCAAAAAGTATTTAAGTAATGACTCAAATACTTTTAATATAAAGTATTTAAAAATCCATCAAAATACTTTTTATAATAAAGTATTTGAGTAGTAATCAGAATAAAAAATACTTTTTAAAAGTATTTGAAATTATCTTCAAACATAAAAAAAATTCTATTTAGTTCTGAAATAATTTATTTCAGTTAAAAATTTGTTTGTTGCATTTAAAAAAAAAACGTGATTTGATATAAATCAAAATTTTGATCACTCGTATTAGTAGTTCTTTTCTTATAGGTTAGGTTATCTTTACATATACAGACTGTCACTACTCAGAATAGATTTTCAGGGTATACAACATTTATCACTGAATTAAAATCTAGAATATCCATTATACGGTCACCTACATAATACTGTTTAACAACACCTTAGATAACGTTAAAATAAACTTAAAATGGCCTGATTCTGTAAAAAAAAGTGCGTAGATGATACTACTAATCTTTTTATGGTCCAATATTGTGTTTCGATGTGATCTATTTAACAATATAGGTATGTGTTATCACTCTTGTTATCATGTCCATTATTATTATTTTTGTATACTTTGAACTGTTTAAAGTATTATTTTCAAATTAAAATATATACTTTTATTAGTTTTACTATTACTATAAGCTAAACTATAATATTTAATAATTGCCTTCTCCTATGCCTGGCTGTGTTAATTCTAATACCCTCATTGTTTATAACGATCTGTAAATGTTATTTTTTTCAAATTACTTTATTTACATTATTTAAATTTATATTGTGATTTCAATTGAAAAAAGAACACGCATTTATCTTTTGGTACACCACAAACGCACCCGGATATCCTTTGTTCGATATAATGTTCTGCACTTCGGGGCATATCATTGCGTTACTCAAATGTATATACATTTATAAACGTATATGTACATTGTATACGTAAACTCGTTATAGAAAAAAGTAAAAATAAAAATTGTAAACGTATTTTTATAAACTCGTAGTATAATAGTTCATTTTAGTAAACTTTCGTAACTCATTTCAAAATTATATCGACGAATAAATTCACATATTTTATAAATGTATAATATATATGTTATATTAGATTGTGATCTCCGTTGAATTGTGAGTTTATAAATAAACTACCTTCCAAATATCTGATTTGATTTCAAAATATAGTCTATTACAACATACTTACTTACATTTATAAATTTAAAATTGTCATTTTCACATTTGGATAGTGTCTGCTGTTTGAAGCACGTTTTGGCTTTTAATTTTTTTTAGAATTTATTGTACTAAGCGCCTAAGTAAATACAGTATACAAATTTTTCTTCGAATATTCAGAATCATTTTAAACACATTTACAACCTAATTTAACACTACAAAAAAATTAAGTTTAATAAAGTAAAAGCGAAATTATCAGTTTTTAGTACGACAGGTTTTTATTTATCACCGATCAATGTTTTGTAACTCAATATACTGACTTTAATATAACCTTCAGTTTGAATGTAAACACCACACAACTTTATTTTAATATTTATATTAAAATAACTCACATGATCACACTTTTAAAGTTAAAAACCAAGTAACATTACATCAAACAATATGTTATTTTTCAATTTTTGATTAATTAAAATGCTTCTTTTTAAAAAACAATCCAAAATAAAAATACTAAGATTGACTTATTCTAACTTCCGCTAGATACATGTGTGTACTTACATCCAAATGCCTAAATTTGGAATTTGAACTGAATCTAAAACTGAAACTAAAACTTAAATTTTTGTTAACCTAACCTAACAAAAAAATTAAATTTATTAAGGCTTGGCATAACCCATGCAGTGCACCATGTTTTTTTTCTTCTACATAGTCGGCCCAATCTGACGTTTCAAATATAACGTTTCATCAAATGAGGAAAGAATAATCAAATCACGAGAGCTTATAACACAGATGATACAGCTCACAAGGGAAATACAAAGCATAATGAGAAAAGTGCAGTCATGATCAAGAGATCATTTGCACGTTAACTGGAAGAATCAGTGGAGCCCCCTGAATCACATTGGACAATATTCTAGAGGATATCATCGTTATTGCTAGTGTGGTGTATCAATATCATAAATTGTGTTTTTCGTACGTTGAGTATAAATGTGGAACATTTTACTAGGAAGTGATTAACGAGCATTGACAATACATACATTAGCAAGAACGAACTAAAAATAGAGTATGAAATATCAGAAGGAATGAATAAAATTAATAGTAAAATGATGCAATAAAATAAAATTGTCTATACTCTGCAAACGTTATATCATTAGGCAGTGAAATTAAAAAACTGACTAATATCTATAAAAAAAGAGACACAATATTATTATGATGCACTTTTGTATTATTTATTACGATTATTAACCTTTATTTATTTGTAAAGAATTGAATGACGATTTTTAGATTATAAAATATTGATAGGTATAACGATAATTCATCATTATTTATAGTAGAAACATAATTCAGCAATTAGATAGGGATATTGCAGTTACTGATCAGCTGGAATAATTCTATCAGAAAAGTGGACTTACATGAAAATAAATGTATCTATATTTAATTTATGTTTAAATTATTAAATTTTAACAAAAATAGTGATTTAGAATTATTTATAGGAAAAATTCATTTAAATTTGGAAATATTGATAAAAGTCGCACCTAATTTATTTTCAAAAACGTATCATAAGACGCTATTTACAAACTAACTGTTTGTTATTATGTATATCGTTACATAATATTCAAACAGTTTAATATTTTGATATGCAAACAAAACTTTCCAAACTCAATTGTATTCAGTACACTTTATTTAAACTTTCAAAGACATTATTATTAATATACTTGAAGTACTATTTTATTTTATATGACAATGTGTACAATTTATCATTTTTCAAAAGTATTAAGCCTTCATAACTGAAAATAATATGACGCGGTTGTATATTTTTTAATTGTCAGTGTGTTTTTTTTTTAGTGTTTTTAAATATTTGTTTTGAAACTCATTAAACTTTAATTTCGAGTGAGACGATAGAAATTAATAAAAAAAAAACACAGTGGATTATGTAGGCTACGCTTTAAAGCATAGTTTTTTTATTTTTATTATTATTATTACTATTTAATAAACACGCGGAATCTCGTTAAG
Source organism: Myzus persicae (assembly GCF_001856785.1). NCBI lineage: Eukaryota > Metazoa > Arthropoda > Insecta > Hemiptera > Aphididae > Myzus > Myzus persicae. The sequence continues at coordinate 398,747 of NW_019104222.1, forward strand.
CAATTTGTCCCGCACTTGACGAATTTGTGTTGAAACGATTTATTTTTTTCTTGTTTTTTTTTTAATACCATTCCTGCTTTACAATATAATAATATATATAAATATAAAATATACACACACAAAACGAATGCGCAATATGACTTCGACGACGACGGCTAATCCTGTTTTATTTCTTCGTGCACAAGACGTCCGATTTGAAAGAAAAAATAAACAAACAAACAAACACGAAACAAACTGTCGAACGAATACCTAATGAACGAATTCGGCCGACGGGACGAGTCGATTTTTTTTTTTTTGGAACGCCCTCAACGAATCATCATCAATCCTCCGGCCCCGCGGACCTAAACGCAGCGTCGGCTATGCATTCGGCATGAGAACACATGATACCGTATAAAGCGGAACTGGCATATGCTGACGGGGGGGGGGGGGGGGAGCGATAACGACGATCGCGGAGCGTATACTTACTTCAGCGGAGGGTTGGACGAGAAAACGTACCATAATATTATACATCACGGTTGGCGAAGACAAATAATCTGAGAAAGTCTGTCGTACAAGTTGGGCGGCGGGGAGGGGCGGGCGCAAGTCATTAGACACCGGCGGTGGTGGTGGCGGTGCAGGCGACGGCGGCGGACGCGGTCGGAATGGCGAATAAACCCGAATAAAAGTCAACATGAAAAGTTGGCGAACTTTCATCGCCGCTGCACGGCCTGATTTGGAAAAATTATATATTATTTTATACAGACGCCCTCGCGCTCCTACAACTCGACAGACATGGCGGGGGGAGAATTTACGCTCCACTGTGCCACCGAAATCCGACCAAGACATCAACGCACACGTGCGTGTATGTTTTTGGTGGAAAATTTAGAATTTTCGCAAACAACGAGACAATATTCATACTTTATACGTCAATTCATTTTCGCGCTCACTATTGTTCCGCCGCCCCGCTACTATTGCCATCCTCGTGATATTATAGTATCAAAATAATATTGTATTATAGTGTTTCGCGTTTCTTCTACGCATTATAATAGTACCATTTTTTCGAGTGATATTGTTTTCCCTATCATTATAATACTCGGTATATCACAAGAATACTAGATGACTCGACAATATACCGTCGTGATCCAATAATAATACAATATATAAAAATATGTGTATCTTTTGTACAGCGCTAGATACGCTAGATACGGTTCTTGAAACTATCAAAGTGTTACCTATAAATTACTACAAATGAAAACGTTATTTTTTTTATTAATTGGATTTTCTCGGTTTTATTTTATGCGGTGTAATGAAATATTAAAACACTTATATAATAATGTCAATACTAAGCTACAGTTAACATACGGTAAATCAAATATTTATTATACTTAAATTGATTAAATCAAGTCTAAAAAAAATGATATGTCTAAAATTGTGAACTATAATTCTATTAACTTTATTTGACAGATGATTTTTGTCAATGAATTTGATTTTATTGTGTGTTTTTTTTTTAATGTATTGGGTGTATATTATGTACTACGAGATAAATTACAATGTAGAACTTGGTAGAGTTAATGCAACGTTTTTATTTTATTTTTTTAAACGATTCCGATTCACCCCAACACAATGGTTTAGCGCAAAGTGCACAACGATGATAATGCCAAACAAAAACTTCTGACAATGTGATATATTTCTTAATTAGGTAAGAGTTCCCGATTGCTGTTTGTTTGCGTATCCGTTTCTTCGTCGTTTTAGCGTAAATCTCCAAACTGCATAAATGATGCCATTTCACCAAGGATTTAAACCAATTACTGCCGAGACAGCTTTTAAAACAATTATGCTATGGGAAAACACACAGCGATGTTTCCCCAAAGATTTACCGGCTGCACTTAGGCCCCGACTTGTCCTCGGTTGTTAATGCAAGGGCAACGGAACATTGCCATTTTTGTTTTCATCGATGTAAAACCCACTACCGCATCTATCCAGCCTGTAATTAATGTTATTATAAACGGCGGGAGAACCAACTGAAACGTGCATATTATTATAACATATACTAGTATGTAGAATTGTTATCAGTAACGGTAATCTAAACTAACTTAGTTGCAGTACTGGTACGTATGCATGATTACCATTGTATATGGATTCGAAATAGAAATAATCACGCTGTATAATGTCCTGCGGCGGTTAGGTTTGTTTCGTTAAACGTTGTAATTAACTTTTTCCTCTCTTTTTAACGTTGTATGCACATAAAACAAAACTAATTGCATTTGCTGATTATCAGAGCCGATATAGGTAGCTCTCAAATATTTCGAGGATTATACATAACGCTCTGAACATTGTTTGCACTTATAAAACTTACGAATAAATGATGAACACATTAATAATATCCAACTACAAGAGGGACTGCAATTTTAGGTACTCTAAAAAAAACACCGACATCAATAAATATCATTGATTAATAACGTCTATAATAAGTCAAATTATTTGTTTCCCTGCGGTGTGCGCAGTAAATATTTTGAAATATTTTTTCAGCTGTTAAATTTCACAATGGTTTTTATGAATAATATTATAAAACGCAGTAAAATAAAACATTATATACATCTCATTTTATACATAAATCCAATTACAAAATAAGTTCTCGTTATTTTTCAAGTTAAATCTCGTGTCTACCGTTATTGTTATTGGTACCTATAAGATAGCTATTACTATTACTTTTGTTTTTATCATAATATGACTTTCGTACTGTTCACTGCAGCGGCGTGTGAGCTGATACGCTCATAACAATAAGACTGTAAGGTGTACGATAAAAATCAAATGGCTTCAGTTTTCATCAGATTTCTGAAATACGTTCGATAGGGGATAATGCTACGTTTTCTTTATTAACAATACTTGAAACTTTTCCATGGCAATTACCCATTCTCGAATGGCAAGTATCCACCGAGCAGACGATTTTTCTATCTTATTACGACTTTACGTGATATAAACTCAATGCACCAAACGTATACATACTCGTATTATCAGATTCACGTCAATTACGGCAAATCGACGAGCGTCAAGACTGAAACACTCAATGTGTTAAATTATTTTATATAGTGAGGGATTAATATTTATGTATATTGAGAGAGAGAAAATACATAACAGCATCTTTGCAGTCGACGTGTTTTTTTTTTTGGCATATACACACGATTCACTATTAAAGGTACAGCAACTATAGTAATCTTATTATCTATCAGACATTAAACGTAACATAGGAAAAATACTTTTTTTATAAATGATATTGAAATTCAATTAAATATTGTACTGAAGACGGAAGTGCATCAGTTTCCAAATGCAGGGTAAGCAAACACGTCTTCAATGTTCACTATTGAACTAATATTAAATATTATATCATATAAATGCATTCGAATTGCATATTGTTATGATTTTTACTTTTATTGTTGTATTTATACAATTATACACAGATATACTGACAAAAATCATTAGTAATGTAAAATATATTTTGCAAGATTTAGTTTTATTTCATGGTGATTAATGAGTTTTAATGGTTTTTTACACCAATTTTATTATTTGTACAAAAATAATCTAGCACTTAGTATTCAGAAGGAAAAAACAAATCGTTTCGTAAGTTCGTTTATAAATAATATATAATATTAAACCGAAAATGAAATTTAAATATTTTTCAAGACATTAATTTATGAAGATTTTATTTTTAATATATCATTAAATTTTAACTAAAAATAGTTAGTTTCGGGTAAAGTTTTTATTTCTTTTATATTAATACAAAAATAATTAGAAGATTCTTTATGTGCTAACATTTTAATTAAAATTTTACTTTTGTAGTTTTCATTTTTTTGTTATTGAAATTAATTTCTACTAAAAAACACTTATTAGGATCCAAAAACGTTAGGTACATTCTACTGGCATACATTTATTATCCATTTAACTATATTAACGACTTAGCTAAATATTAGCTTTTACTTTACTTTTAGTATAGTTATTTAATATTTCTTATAAATGATTTTATTTTTGTGTATGTATATCATAATATAGAGAATATTTACAAATAAAAAGAATCATATGAAATAAATGAAGTCAGTAAGTGAACTTTGACAAACAATACGGACCAAGATCTTGTTTGACTTTATTGAACAACCCTCATACATAACAAATTATATTTTCCACTTCTATGTTATTTCGTAGATATCAATCTCTGTTGCCTGGATGGTTAAATTTCATATTTTATGTTATGCTGGAATACTTTAGTAGTAAATGGACGCTAAACAAACTTAAATTCACATATAATATAATCTTTATTTGTCGAAAAAGTCTTTAATTAGAATCGAAAAAAAAAAAAAATATGTTATTCATTAAGGTATTAGTAATACGAAAGTATACATTATTTGAAAAAATAATAAATATTCAATTAAATGAAATTAATTATACGTATAATAATTAATAATGATCTGTTTAGTTTGTAACTGATACATAAAAGAAAACTTTATTATTATCAATATTTTATATCAACACAAATTAAAATGTTGCTTTATTCCAATACCTGCTTGAATACGTGAGTAAAACATGATATTAACCACCTAGGTTATATTAATATAATCATCCCAATAAATATAAAACTACAATTATATTATTTTTATTTTAACGATATATTATTATAACCTATTTCCAAAATTGGAACGTTAAAAATATCACTATTAAAGTACATATTACAGTTATAATCTAGCAGATTAAAATATATAACTATAAATCGGTATATTATAAGTTATTACATGACATATACACTATAAATACGTGATTACATTTTTAATTTTTGATTTATATTATCAATTTTGCAATGTAGGTATTATAATAAAATATATTGCTCAATCGTTTCGAATTTTTGGGTTAAAAACCGTGTTGTATTATATTGTTATTAAATGTGTGATTTACTATACTAAACTTTCGAAAGTATTCTAAGCATGGCCTCAAAGTGAAATTCATTGTGTTAAAACTATTTTGTGTGAAAAGTTTGAAAAAACAAGTAAAACGTGTTTGGATTTAACAATATGATATTTATGACGATTCTGTCAAAAATACGCGCATAGAACCTTTGTTAAAGTTCTGTTCAAAGATTTCCTTTTTTTTAAACTAATTTATTTATCCCAATCAACAGTGTACATTTTATTTTAAAACTTTTACAATCAATTTTTACAGTGAAAAAATATTTTTCCAAAAATACTATAGTTTTATTAAATTTCTGGAACATAATGGTTATTGTTAGTTTTCGTTTTATTATTTTAATTGTTATGTATTTATTATTTTTTAAGAGTTCTTAATGTTTTATTTTTTAAATTTAATAGAACATAAGACTTTGTATTTTTGATTTAAAATTAAATTTCTTAAAAAAATTGCACGCAGGTATGTGTAGATAATATACTAGAACATAAATACGTATAATTATTATATTATTATAATATATTTTTTTAATAGGCTATTGCGTAACACATTCTATCTTGATATTTTTCATATAGATAAGTTGTAATCGGTATATTACGTATAAATGTAATATAGGATTCTAGAAACTATATTTTTCGGACCGAAAAATCTGAAAATTATTTGTTGAAAAACGATCAAGAGTAATGGCCTTAAGTATAGACTACTTTATCGTTTCAGACCTAAATGTATATGTATGTATTACTTTTTTGTTATTTTTTTTTTTTAATAAATGCAACAGTAGATGAATGACTTTGTTGAGTGTTCTTTAAAAACAATAAAGTGTCACCCTTAAAAACTTCCTTAAAAAGTCCATGCAATAAATATTTGAATTTAATTTTGCATCAGTATTGTTTTATATAAAGTCTAATTTTTATGTTTTACTAGAAAACAAATATAAAATTTGAAGCTATTTATGTGTAATGTGTTTACAGTATTAGAACAGTAATAGTACCTATATACCTAATATGTCTGAAAGATTTTTTTTCTTTTGAACAATTAAAGAAATTATTGGATTATGATATTTAAATATAATTTTGTATTGTTAATAGTTTTTCAAATACTTATTTAATTCACTTGCACATAGGATTTCCGTGAAATCAAACTATTCGCTCATCTATTGCGCCATAGGTCTAGCCATACTGTCTTTAAATAAAATATCGGTTCTAAAACATCATTATTATTTTTACACAATTTGTTTAATCCCTGAACAATTCAAACCAAACGTTATTGCCGATAGTTGTTGTTTGTTCGTTTGGTTTCAATGTTTGACTTAGCGATAAACTGTGTAAATATAGACCAGTATGCTTACTGTAGCCGAAGATGAAAATAATATTCACATCAGTGGCACAACCTATTTGAGCCTGAAACTGTTTATCATAACCCGTTCTCACCATAAATCATAGCCTATATATTCTCGATGTACAGTAAAAACTGAAGTGACGTGGCAGGTTATCGGTAAATTAAAATATAAAATACTATTTTATTGTTGATATGATTGTATCGGAAATGCAAAACTACAATCGATAAAGATACTGGTGATCATTTAAAAAATAAACCAAACACTATTTTATTGTATTTGAGCACCAATGAATTTTACACCTAACTCTAAAATATATAAGATGATGCATTTGTCTGAGAAAACTATTGAATACGTTAAAACTACTGATTTTAGTAAAAAATATAATAATTCCTTCATTTTTAAAATTAAATTTAACATGACGTCTGAGTATTATATAATTTGAAATAATAAATTATTTATACTTATATATATTTATGATATAATATGATGTATCCATTAACTATTAAATATTTTTATTTGTTCTATATTATCATTCTTTTAATTTAAGGACTTCAATACTTTAAAATCTATCAACTTCTTTGAATTATTCTTAAGCTTTAACGTAACCCACTGACTAAGCACATTTCTACTGTAAATACTAAATAGTATCTTTTGACTTTTGAGGCAAATGTCCACAGCCCTAACGGTGATGGGAATGGACTACTCTGCTGCAGAGGGGCAAATATAGGTACTACACTCCAAAGCGACATAGACCTAAGTGCTTTAACAACATTTTTATTTTAAGCCCAACAGACGTCAAGAGCATACTACCTAGTATATTATTATAATTACAACCGCATAGCATCACAGAAACTACTAAGGGCTCTGACGACCACCGTCGTCGTCATCGGTTCATTTTTCCGGTCGGCTTAAGACATCATTTGCTGTGGTAGACGACCTACAAATACATGATTGGGTACTGAACATGAATATTATTTAAAACGATGTTGTGCTGTCACCAAAAGTGAGCCTGAGTGTACTATAAACACGCATGGCTTACTGCAGCATACTGCAGCAATGATACTGGTTTACGTTTTTCACGCCACATCGCATCGTGACTTATATTCATTCGATTTGGTACCACTTGCATCGCTCCAAGTCGATTGCCCACTGTTTATGAAAAAATCTGTGATTCATGAAAATCGATGAAACAAATAAAACCAATACAAACTCGACCGAAATATGGTCTTAAAGTGGAAAACTCAATAATATGATGGAAAATCGTCCTAGACAAGACGTATTAACATGCAATGATATAATAACACTTTTTTATATTCATATAACGCGCAATAGACATAAAATTCATTAACACAGTTATAAATATGCAACAAATTCACAATATAGATATTTGGGTGTTTACATTGCTCATAAAATATATGAAACGACTACGCGTTCACCTTTCCAAAATATAATGGCTTATGACTATAATAATATACATAGTTGGCGCGAGAGTCAAATGGTTCGTAGTATATACGACTTCTGTCAGCAATAATTTATGTCAATTTTTCTGCCAAAAACTATTAAAATATGAGAAATATGCTCGAATCATACATGGTTAAACCCTAAAATATGTAAAAATATTCAAAATAGAATTTTATATAATATTAATGTCACAATAGCATTAGGTATCATAAGGTTTTACAATGCTGCCGGCTCGAAATGACGAATAATATATTATTTGATATTTCCCAGCCAAACATGGCCGGGAAATGATACATCCATTATGAATATTACATATTATTACGACGTGCGTCTGTTTTCTCGATAGTTGTATAATAAGTTAAAAACGAATATAATTTTAATATAACAAACAATTTGAATATTTATTTAATTATTCAATTATAAGAAAAGCACTTTTGAGAAAAACGTGACTTCTTTAATGTTTTCCCACAAGTTTCATTATAAATCGTATTATTCGTATAGAAAAAAACAATAACAAGTCTCTCGTTTTTATAAATACTGAAAAAAAATGTATTGGCTTTGTTATCCAAAACAGTTATTGATATGGTTGTGTGGTGTACTGTTCAAGCCGTCGTCGGTCACCAGGTGAAATATTTTCTCAGTTTAGTATTTTTTTTAGTTAGTGACAACTCTCGTGTGGGTTTATTGCTTCAAGCATTCATGCATCATATGCGTAATAGCATAAAATCTAAAAAAATTGTGTATCGACAGAAAATATAATCGACCATCGGTTGACAGTATTCATCTGGCATGATCCTATAACGTACTTATATAATGAGAGAAATAATAATAATATTAATAGTAGGTAATTAGATTTTTGATAACGTGTGATAATATAGAAATGGAAAGATAAATATTCGTACATTTTTATTTTAAAAGTGATCATAAACAACAAAGATTACATAATACATTAATACCAAAATGTATTTTAGTAACTAATTGACACAAATAAAAAACGCCTGAGAGAATTATTCAGCGCTTGACTAATGAAACATACAATTAAGCTACGAGAATTATAGTATTATAATTATTATAATAATAATTTGAAATAAATTATAAGATATTATTTGGTGTTCTCCGATGCAGTTTCCCGAAGTTTTGCAGAAAAATATTAATTTTCTACCTCTCACATAAACACGATGAGTCTTCATCTTTTCTCGGTTTTTTTTTCATTAAAAACATTTGATACATAATAATAATCAAAATCGTATTTTTTCATGCATCTGTCATGCATTATGTGTTGTTTTTTGTCAACAGTAGCAAATTGTTTGAAAGTTATAAATTTAAAAAATGTACAATAAGTTCAATTTATTTACGTAACCAGAAATCCAACAACGGAATAATTGGTCCCGAGGCTGCCGTAAAGTTTTTAAATATATTGTAAAACAGATACAAATTTATACAACGAAAAGGCGTAGTTAATCGTACCTTAACCATAAAATAATCTAAAATATATAGTAATTAAAAAAAATAACTGTGAGTTTTTTGTTGAAAATTTGGTCATTTATAAGCAAATTGGAAAAAAATGTAAATACTCAATTTTATTTTAATTATAGAATTATAGTACCACAATAAATGGAAAATGTATCTTGTATTTTATAAAAAATGTTTTAACTAACTTTTAATATTAAAATTCATCATTAATAAGTACAAATACACTTTAACATATACATGTAATAATAATTTTAAAGTTATAAATATCTAAAAAGCTATAGATTAATTTCAAAACTAATGAAGATATTTTTTTCTATATTGTTGTTATTACATAAGATATTTTTGTAATGAATCTCTTTTATTTATACATTTAGCTTTAGGTAGAATATTGGGAAAAATCTGTCATATTGCTACCTACTGTGAAACTTGAAGTTTATGCCCAACTACAATATAATTGATAATAACACGATATTAGATTTAAAGTTTTGATCAGTTTGTGAGGAAATCACGCTTCGTCAAAATGCTATCGTTAATAACAATATACTAAGTATTTGATCTCAGAATTTTTAAATTAAATTATTAAACTTATTTTATAAACTTTTTATATTAATTGTCAAATATTGTTTAACGTAAATGGTTGATAAAATAAGATTAATATACCACGTAAGTCGTAAATTAATTAAAACTATATTCATATTTCATGTAAAAGGAAAAAAAAATATACTCTATGTTGAGGATTGAATATTTAATTGCATAATCTGTGGTTGAATAACTAATCTTTTTGGTACCCGTGTAAAAATAATTATTTCTGAATAATTAATTGTATGTTCATCTTTTCAAATTAACAGATATAGGTAGTATTTGTGAAGTACTATCGCTGGATTGTTTCTTCATCAAATTAACATGTAATATTGTAATTGTATTATTCTTTCAGCACTTAAGATGTTGTACTAATTATGTATAGATAACGTATTAAATTTGTATGGTAAGTAAGTGAATTAAATAATTATTTAATAATAACTTTTACAAAAGCACATTTTTTTTTACATTTTAAAGTTGTTATACAAAACAAAACACCTTGATGATTAACAATTATATTTAGACTTAAGTTGAAACACTTATAACAATACATTTTATGTTAAGTCGATGGATAATACTGAGGGGAATACCTGTATAGTAATAATAAAATGACGATTGTTTATACTCGAAATAATTTATGGATGCATCACACATTTATATACTGTACCAGCTGATCCCGTGCACTTCTTTGCCCGTTAAAAATACCACACCTATAAAAAATAGACTTGATTGTGATAAAACGAGCAGTATATTATTAGTTAGGCAATCTACCTGCGGTAAACGCTGTTTTGCCATATAAATTATTTCGAATGAATATTTTTGTAAAACTACTTAAAAATCCAAAATTATTGTGATTGTGTGGGGATGTTGTATATTTCCAGGCATATGATTGAAAGAGAAATGGTTACTGTGAACGATGACGGCCTATAAAAATAACACAATAACCAAATATTCATTTTTTTCCTGGTCCTCGCCGCCCATAAAGTAAATGTGTAAAAATGGATGTGGTTTGTTTGGCATCGGTTAGGTTGCCCTCAATCCCACTTTGAGTTAAACGTGGCCTTTGATTTTGACTATTGCATTAAATTGTTTATAATTTGCTTAAATGGCTCTTAAATGACACCTTAACCCATTCGGCCATCACTGTTGTTGGAATTTGTGAGCGTAATAAGATTGTCATAAGCCCATGTAGTAAGCCCACGTTAAAATTTTAATTATAATAATATTATTTTTTATTTTTTATTTTTATGTCAGCAATATTAGTCATTGATGGATCATTTTTAATTTGTTTTTTTACTATGACAACAAAAAATGTAAACAATATTGGCATTTACTTTTTCTAATAATGATTAGATTAATTAAACATTCATGTTATAAGAAATTCAGGTATTATATAAATGATTGCTAATTAGTAAAATAAAATAAAATTGTACACACGCAGTTTTTCTGGTAAAGCCAACAACGGAAAATTTAAAATGAATAATCATAAATAATAATCAAATAATAATATTTCATATAGATAAAACTTAAATATTATCTCTACTATCTACCATTGAGTTTTATGTAAAGAGAGGGTATTTACGTCTATAAATAAAATCGAACGGAGTAAAAACGATACGAAAATTATCACTTTATAAAATTTAAACTTTACTTTATATAGCGAAACATAATATTAATACCTAATATTCATTACACGACATATTTCTCCATGTTGATCAATTTTTTTGGTGTTGGAAAAGGGCCCCATTTTAACGATTAATTATGTCATATGGACAATTTTATAAACTAAGGCTTGCTGTAGCTTTTTCAATTCGAAAAAACATTCCGGAACTCAAAAAATAAATCATCAAAAAAATTGTTCCCAACATTTTTTTTCGTAAAAATCTTCTCCTGACAATTATGAACAATTAAAAAAAAATTGGAGCCAAATCGGCCAAGCCGTTCTCAATTGATGAATTGTTATACATTTTTGGCTCCATTTAAGTATAGATTATTATATGCAACTGGTGTATGAGTCTTGACGACTTCGACTCATAAAAATCAAATTCTATGAAACTTTTAACCGTTTCCACAATGAAAGTAGGTAAAATGGTTTTATTGTAGTGGTTAACCATGAATTATGGAAACCCGGTATTCTTAAATGAAATGAGCATCCAGTGAATTCCAGTTTCGAAATAATATGTGGTTATTTCAATAGCTTTACTTGAACGAAAAATGCCCTGTCTTATGGTTTTGTTCTGTTGTAGGTACCCGTGTATGTATATAAACGTGTGACTATTGGAGGCTATCCCGACATACTTTTCTTAACAGTAGCGCTGTAATTATCTTTTGAAATCATAATGGCGATGTAATTACTTTTAATGATAATAGGCAGACTGAAAACTACTATGGTGTTGCAACCAAAGCACAAAATCATTTAATTTCACGTAGAATAACCATATGTAATATAATAATAGTATAAACGTCTCAACATCTTTATTTATTTTTATTGAACAAAACGTTTCTGTATCAATATAAATTGGAATAATGTAAAAACCCAGTACTCTAAATAGGTAGTAACCTACAAAACAATTCATTGCATTATTTTTTTAAAAAATTAATGCGTTTATGAGATTTATTATTTCTGATACAAACATTTCAGTATCTCACAACATAAGTAGACTTGTATTATAAAAAAAATGGGTGTACTCTAAAATAGTATTATAAATTAATGTGCATATTATATTATAAGCGTGTATTGTTGTGTCAATAATTTATTTGATTATTTTTAATGAACTAAAATCAAGTAAGCCTAAACGAATAAAAATAAAATTATAATTATTGTACTTCTCATATTTTTATTTAAAATTAATGTTGATGTTTATTTTCCAATAAAAGTTACCGAGGTACGTAACTATTGAAATATACGCGTACACGCATCAATATTGCATACCCAGAGTGCCGTGTCAACTATTTGTAATGATTGAGTCATAACTTATAATATTTTTCATGATTACCACGTTGAATTACTTTTATATAAAGTGTATTGCAGTTAAAAATATACGTTCCTTTTGTTTGATACATTGAAATAATAGTATGTTAAACAATAAATTTGAATTTAAAAAAAATGTGGTACGAGAACATCGAACCTCGAATTAACGTTGAATAAGTAAACTATTTGTCATTTTCTTCAACTGTAGTACGTACGTACCAATGGATACTAAATATTTAAAAAATATCTAAAATAATTTAGTTTATTAAGCAATAACCATAAGTATCGGTACTTGTATGACCTATTTAAAACGATATGATTACAGTTCTTAAGACTAAATAGAGACTTACATCAATGGTAGTTATGGCAACCATAAAAATATATTGTATAAAATATTCGGTGGTCCAACTAACCCTATGTTATCAAAAAAACTGTTTCTTAACTGATCGTTTTTAGTCCATTACGTTTGTAAGTCTTCAGCCTCGAGCAGTTTGTACTTTAAACTTAAAAAATATATTTCGTCAATATATTATAACTATAGACAATTCAAAATGATACTGGTGTGGACTCGAATAATCTGATTATACGTAATAATTATATTTATTATAATAGCTGCTTTGTTACAAAAATTAACCTGGTCATATTAGATATTTTAAAATTATTTACAGTTTAAAACAAAAACTTTGCTATTTTTTTTTATATACATTTCCAGTGATATTTTTCAGAGTAATTTTTATGTGTAGCTGAATCATTTTATTTATTATTTTAATAGTAGAAGATTGCAGTCTCATCTGTATACTATTTACATAGTGTCCAAAAATAATTACTGAAACACAGTATACTTCAAACAAACAAAGAATTATGTTACGGCTTTAACAAAAATTTTAAGTTTATTCGTACCACCCAAATTAACTGCGTGATACATATTTTGCGTTGATATCACATATTATATTATTATGTAATTTATTCGGAATGATTTGAAACACGAAACGTCCTAACGAGTACTCAGGGAAAGGTAAACATTAATTTATGCGAGTCACAATAATGGTAATAGCGACTCGCTTTGACGAAAACCGGGTAATAATACCGATTCGCATTAGTTGTCAGGAAATACCTGGGTAATCATCGCTATGTGGCAGTTATCATTGTCCACTTGACCACCAATCATAATAATAATGCGAGTATATTATATTATTACTGTATTGATCCATTACAGTTTCGTCCATTTATTGTTTCTGCTTAGTACGCGATTTACAACCTGGTGGTGGTGGCGGTGGATTGTATACAATACATGTATGCATGAATGGCGATATTATTATAAAATAACTAAACAATATTATGTTGTCGGTGGACATTTTTTTCTTTTTAATTCGTTAATAGTTAATAAGTCATTAATTCGGTTCACGGTAATAATATAAAGTAATTTATTATTTTAGTGTACACGTTGTACATAAGGTTGAAATATTAAAATAATATTTTAATTGTACGACTGTTATATAAACTATATGTAACATATATAATTATAGGATATAATTATGTGACATTATCGATGTTCGATATGGTTTGTTAGCCATGACTTAATTGTGTACATGATGGTAAAGTAATGTATTCAACTATATATTATGATATGTGACTATTATTTTATAGCTCGACAGGTCATTAGTAGACAAGTGTCTACGAGCTAATGGTCAAAAATCATTTTTAAATAGGTGTTCAATATTTGTATATTCAATTTTATATTCCATAAGTGCAATGATAGGTATTTCATTTTATTTTGTTTGTGAATTCCTATTTTAGTTTAAAATAATATAATTCTACCGTATTATCATCCACGCCTGTTCAAAGTCTTTTATATTTTTAATTTTGATAATTTAAGTCACTTATACACTTCATCTGGACTTTGGAGCCAATGTTTATGTTATTTCGAAACGGATCTATAATATTAATATTGCTTGTTCAACTTTATAAGTGTTCTCCACATGAAAGTTTTCATTTAAACTTTATTAATAATAACCAATAGATACATCTTTCTGTTTGCTTAGAATATAAAACTAAGAATAATACAGATGATTCCCGAATAAACTATTGTCTTATTCATAATATTATGAGTTTGATACGATATCCGATGACTTATTAATTACCAACTTATTTTTTCGTTAAATAAGTTCATAAAGTTAAATTCTTCAATATTATTGTATAGGTATCATTATATTGTATTGTACATTTTACGAAAAAAAAGTTTTAGATTAGACCGATATAAATCGAAATAAAGTTGATTGCAATCGTTTTCAGCCTATTCAATTATTGTATTTTATTTCAAAACTTAAAAAGAAAGCTAACAATTTTATTTCAAATCATATTTATGTACTGTATTATTGCCAGTTTAATTAAAAACTATTGACTCTTTGAGTCACACATTATGTTTTTCATCAAAAAAGTAAAAGCAAAAATTACATGTAAGTATCCCTACATAATTTATGATTTGTTATCAAATGATGACTAATTGATCTAGAACGATCAAACAAAAAACAAAATGCACAGTGTTACCAACATATGTTCAACTGGCTGTGGTATAATACACATTATGCATCGTATTAATAAAAATATTTATATCGTAATTTACTCTCAATTAGAAAATATACGTCATCACCGGGTAAATGATGATGATGATGATGGTGATGATTTTTTTTCATCATCTCGCACACGCAAGTCGTGTATACTACGGTACTGCACGTCATATGGGTTTATGTTTAGGTATACTATATACTATAGGTGTATAATTATATAGTCCAGCTGACGACGGTTATGTTGCAATTTGTGTGTATTCTTGTGTATTATCCGCAGCGCCGATGGCAATTTCGACGTGACGCTGGCCACCAAGGCGACCATATACCACGTAGGGCTGGTAGAATGGAAACCGCCGGCCATATTCAAATCGTCGTGCGAGATCGACGTGGAATTTTTCCCGTTCGACGAGCAGACGTGCGTGTTGAAATTCGGTAGCTGGACGTACGACGGATTCAAGGTACCCCCCATCCCCTACTCCCCCCCCGCCCATCAAACACACACGACCATGTGGCCATAAGAATACAGTGGCAGTTGGTTCGTTTCAATTTTACAACGTGCAACCAGACAAAAAAAAAAATTAAATAATGATACCTTAAGTCATATTTTTCTGCTCTGATTACGCCATACTATTAAATAAAAATATGCATCGTCAACACTGCGATGACTAATATCTGTCTACGACGCGACGGATCGATTTAGTTGTTCCGTTATTAAATTCACTCTCTTTTTTTTTTGTCTCCCACACACGAAAAAGAAATATAACTTAAATAACATTATGTTCACTGTACCTTTATGGTTGCTGTTGATGTTGTAATTGAATGTTGTTTTTGATGTTGTTGTTGTTGCTGTTGTTGCACTCGTACACACGAACAAACCGACTTGCAACCAAAACACTTTACTATTATTATTATTATTATTTTTTTTTTTTGTTCATGCATAATAAATTTACTGTTGTAATAATAAAACATGACCTTCGAGGACTCAAAGTCCTGACTCCTGATCTATCAGCGCTGTATATATTAAAAACGCTTAAAAAAACTATATATTATATAAGCTATATACCTACTATACACGTATTTCTATTATTATGTTATCTATTCCTTAGTATTGTTCGTTATACCTACAATAATTTACTATTATATTTCTTCTTCATAAAAATAACTTTCTTGTACACTGTATCATGTATAATATCTACTTTACTTGAAAACATTACGCCTATCGAATGTTTGATAATAAGTAATAAGTAATAACACGTGGCACCGAAATACGTGCTTGTAGGCACACGTCCATAGCACTAAATATAATAGCTTGAATATTTTTAATTAAAAAACATTATTATTATTATTTTTGTACAATATGATTTCCTCGTAATATTTAGTGTATATTATGTCGATCGAATAAGTGTGCGCTTCCCGGCTGCGCGCGAATATAAAATAAATATAATATGTAAATATGTGTGTATAAAATATATTAATGTTACTGTCCGTGCAAAATGCTCGAGAATACCAGCCAGTTAGTATAATTGTGCTTTATGATTATCTCTCCGAAAATTGGCATTCCTCTCGAAATAAAAATACACGATTGTAATTAAACGGGAAAAATAAAATCTTTACGGAATCGTCCTAATCCTGTTTAAAGCCTAAACATTTGTATCGAGCCAATACGCTTTGCATATTCAACGATTATTTTATTTATTCTCAGATCCAATTCTTAAATGATTAAATAGTGTAATAAAATAATACGATTTAAACTTCGCTACCGCCTATTCCCTCTTTATATATTTATAAATTCAAAAAAAAGTGATTCTGGTTATACAACCGTTACATTTTGATTATAAATTAAAATATTCTCAATCAATATGTTAATAAAGTAACTGTACATAATTGGTCTTTATTCAATGTTTACAATTAGAATTAAAATACACAATAATTCACAACTGAATATTAAAAATATATAAATAATAGATTATTGCATAAAAAAAAAGGTTTTTCGTCTTCTTGCACATTTTTCTAATCAGAGTAATATTTGTTAGAAAAGGATAAAACAAATTCAAAAAGACGAATAAATCAATACCGTTATAACAACATTAAACAAATAAAGTTTGGTGTTCATTAAATAATTTCTATTAAACAACTGTTTTTATAAAGTATGTTATTTCGTTTACATAATATTACATATTTTACTTTCCAATAAGATTTGGTATGCAAATAATCAGGATGCTTAAAAAAACATAGGTAGCTTAGTTTAAGTTTAAATTATCTATCTTATGACGATTTATATATATTTTTTTTTAAATGAAAATAAGTTTCTCAAAAGTCTATATTAGATTGTCTATAAAGGTGGTTTTTCGCATACTTTGTCGTGAAAACTATACAACCATTATGATTTACTCCTAATGTTATAATGGAGATAAAAAATAAAAACGATAATTTATGGCTCACTAACCGACGAAAACATAACATCGTTAACAATACATGTAGGTCACGGTGAGCTACGACCGCGTCGTCACCGATGCCTTTGTGGAGGGACCACTAAAGTTAAACGTAAATAAAAAAAAAATATGCAATAATTATTAGTATCGTTATAAACCATGTCAATTAGTGTACAACACATAATATTATTACGATGTGTTATTATTGTTATTGCAATTATCATTATTCTCGAGCATTTCGCCCGGCACGTGCGCAGCGCACAAGGACCGCGTACAATTATTGTATTGTCAGTAGCCTAGTAGACGTGGTATGTTGTGTTGTTCCAGTGCGGACGGTAACTACGAGGTGACCCTTATGACAAAGGCCACCGTTTACTGTACGGGGCTTGTATTATGGCAGCCACCCGCCGTCTATAAGTCCTCGTGCTCCATCGACGTCGAGTTCTTCCCCTATGACGTCCAAACTTGCGTACTGAAACTAGGAAGTTGGACGTATGACGGGTTCAAGGTGACAATGATAGTGTACCGCTTGGCCGGCAAAAAAAAATTTCTTCCTGGTTCATCGATTTAATAACATCATATTATTATTATAACGTTTTAATAATATATATTATATTATATTATATTATTATGCCGTTTGTGGCGGCGGCTCTGCAGTAACACGATAATATCGTAATACAGAAATTATTATTTTTCGTGTGCATTGCCGTGATACGCGTCTTACAAGGTCATCGTCGCCGTAGTCGTGTCGCTCATCGCAATCGTAATGAACTATATAACAGCATTTTAATATTAATATTATCACCCCGGCCGGCCGTCCACATTAACGTATGATAATTGGTGGAATAGTACCCAACTCTATTTTATTTATTTTTTTTTTTGTTTTGATTACCACTCGCTGGTGGACGATTCTAATGTTAATTATTCAAAGTGACGAGAAATCCGTCGACCGACATTTTTGTTTCCGTCCCGCGCGGGACCATAATATAATAAATAAATTGCTACGTCTATGTGGAAAAATCCAATTATAATTGTTTGACCTTGGGGAAGTGATTGCGTTTGACTGGTAGAGAGTTTGCTTCACGCACCGTAATGGTATATTCGGTAGTTAAAGGTACTTAGTAACAAAAATTATATAGTTGTGTGCACGTATATATTACATAATATTACATTGTAGCGTAATATTATATATTATTATGTTTCCTTAGAAATTTTAGACAAACTTACGGCAATATTAATTGTACTCGATGAACCAGGTACACGCGGGGCTTGTGTGATAATCATTTTGGGTGGGTTCGTTTTGTTTCGCTGTTGTGATATGTCTTGATGATTGTGTGACACCATAGGAAAAAGTTATACGATCCATTATTTTATACTACGCCCATTATAATAAGAATAACAGTAATAATAATAATATAAAAACCCATACTTATAACGGTCATGTTACTGACAATATATTTTCTTCGGCAATACCGATTAAACTTAACGGATGGGTATATCGAGTATAATACATAATATTATAAACAACACTGAGGGTAACTCGTGGACCCCGCGGGCTTATTTTTAATATTCATCCGTAGGCTGACAGCTATAATATTATTCTATGATAATGTAATGTATACGACCCTATACACACACACAAAGTTTATTTAAAAAAAAAAATATTTTATTTCATTTTAAACCCTGGCTTTTGATAATGCGTGTATCCCGTTAACCCGATAAAATAAATTTAACTCGATCGTTAAGAATAAATTACGTCTATATACGTTCCCGACCTATTTTGAACTTGTTCTCACACGTTTATAAAAAAAATCCAGAACGACTTTAACACATTTATGACCGTTATATTGTAAATTGTGTCAGATAAAAAGTAAATTTTTTTTTTATTTATTTAAAAGAACCTCCAAAGTCCATAAAAGTCGAACGACTGTTTAATAGAATTGTCCACGGCATAGAGAGAAAAAAAATCGAATGTAGCTGATGTCCAAAAAACTTCGTCTTGAAAAGTGAACTTCCACCAAATTTGCCTTAAGCGCTCGAAAACGTGTCAACGAACAAAGGCGCACGTACGCACTATATTGTGCCTCTTCTCTCATCCGTCCAAAACGACATAATATTGTTATTGGTTTTGGCAAAGTCCCGTACTTAGTTTTACCACATATGTGTGGCTCCGGCAGTGAGCAATAATATTATAAAGGATTCGCTGAAAAAAACACGACAACGACGACCAAGTGGACAAATAACGGATTAAAAGGGCCGGATGTGATATTAAATGATATTAGCCGAGAGCTTACAGGGTGGTCGTTAAATTGAGAATCAAGCATTCTCATAGGAACCGTGATGTATACTCAAAAATTATGGAAGAATGTATGTCAAATCATTGTACCTATCTGATAAAAAAATTATGTTGGTAAGCGTTTGAATAATTCATATGATAATAATAATTTGAAAATTCAGATTCGCGCCTGAGACGTATCTCGTCTGGTTTATGGAAAAAAGTCGCCCAGTATCATCTGATGGGGAATAGGCGCCGTTCTGAATTATATGTGATTCGCTCGCTGAAGCGCGCAGCACTTTAGGGCGACCGGCGGCACCATAGACCTTAATATGACTTTACTACTAGACAAGCACAACTGTGCACAACTATAACAACAGCACTACGAGCGGCGGTAAAACATCTCGCAGTGATGTAAGCTGTCTTGGACCACAGGTGTACATATTTACAATAATTATTGTGGAGTTGAGCTTTAGACTGAACACATAAGCGTTCCTAACCTGTCAATTCGGTATTGACAATAAATTGTATACTTATGTATACGGCACCATTCTACCGTGCTTACGGAGTCAACGAATCAACAAAAAAGTTTCCTCGATTTTTGGCAAATTTCAACTCACTACTCATTGTTTGTCTATAGTTGTAGTATAAGGACTTTGGGTGGCGCACTGTTCGCGAGTGCACGCATAACCGCGTCCTATACCGTGGTCCCGGTAATCGAAACACAAAGGCCATGCATCACGAGGGCGACGCAGTGCTATGATATCCGACGACGACGATAATATTATATTATATACTCAATCACTGATCATATAATATTATATGATGCGTAACTCAACAATAACAGGCACCGAATGGCCAACACACCCGACTGGTCAAATCTACGGTCGCACATCTGTCTCGGTGGTCGTTGTTCACACCACAATAATATGATGACTAACGACTCGAACGATTTCTTCATACATGGAAGGTTGTCGAAATTTGATGATTCGAGGTCACTGTGTGGCGAACACGAAGGCTGATAAAGTATGATCATATAATTAATACAAAATACGACGCCGTGTATCTATCAGGCAAGTACACAAAAAAATATTCGGGGTTGGTGAGGGTGTCATAAACAAATTGTCACCTATAATTATATGTTATATATTACATAATATGTATTTATATAGTAAAATATTACAACCCAGGCGAAATAGAGCAAGGCGCAGGCATCCCATTGACGGTCACTTCCACCTCGTTAACAATTTAAATTTTAATTAATGATTTCGCAAATATTTAGTGTATATACTTCTATGACGGTTTTAAAAATGTATCTTTTCAGTGAGTTTAGAAGGCATTATGCCAAAATTAAATAGTTGGGGGTTAGGGTCTTGAATATTTTCACCTATGCCGACTATTATTATTTATATTCGAACAGAACTGTCATGCCAACAATTTGCGGAAAAAATTCGATATTAAGGCAGTGGGTTTTTTTCCAAAAACAAAACACAGCGCGATGCGTGGACATAATATTTCACCATTGTGCTCTATGGTGTTATGTACTAGGTATTATAGCATGCCTCTTATTCCCAATGCTATTAACACGGTAAGCCTGTGGATATAAAGTTTGCAAGAACCAGCCCGTGGCTGTACAATAATTTAGACTCGTGAAACTCTTCGATATTCATTCTCCACCCGCAATAGGATAAGGCTGAAGCATCTTGGCGAAACAAAGCAATTTGTGTATAAAACTATTTCGACTCACTCCATTTAAAATGTTATAAGTATTTTTTTCAATTCCAAATACGATACTTTTGAATGAACACTACCAAAAACGTCGTGTGTTGTATTTACGCAGACAACAAAACAAAAGACGTTGCATTTTCTTATTTTGCTTCCATAAAATACACGTAAGATCTAAATTTATTTAATTCAATAACTACAACAGTTTATTTCAATTTACTTCTAAAAGCAATGTTCCAATTTGTATAGATAAAAAACTATTATCATGATAGTAAATTTTACTAATAAGAATGTTCTGATTCTTGTAGCCTGTGGGTGCCTTCATATTTTTTTATTTTTATGTGCTTTTATAATTTTAATGTCTTATAATACTGTTTTATTCACATCACACGAAAATACACTTCTCTAAAAAAATTAAACGAATACTATTAGAAATATGTACCTAGTATATGTTTTTAAATGCATCGTTTTTGATTTATAATTTCAAACATGATTTATTGAGAACCAGTAACTAACTAAATAAATTATTATAAACGATAGGTACATAGTAGTTATTATCCACAACGTATAGTAACTATAGACATAGGAAATTTAAATACAACGAATTATTTGTTGTAAATATTTACTCATGGAGAAAATCAGGATTGATATCCACTAAATATTGATTTTGAAAAATATATTATTATCCATCAAAATAAACATTTTCCAAGATTTACGAGACATTTTAAAATGTAAAGATTTTTTATAACCCTCCGGTATAATAATATAATATCCATGTTTTATTTTATTTTATCGCCGACGTTTTCTCGTCTTACGATCACTAACGCCATTTTCAGACCCAAAGTACTATGCCCCCGTAATCTTCAACATTAGAATGTCAAGTAGGTATAAAGTATACTTTCAAAAAATAAAAAAATAAATTATGCTATTCTCGTACCTTTATCGTAAAATAAAGCTGACTATATTAGAATACCGCACACTAAACAGAATTGCCCCAACAGATAACAAGGGTTGTCCGACACTCCAACGTATAAATAAAACTTTGACAAAAAAAGCATTTAAAATGTACCTATTACGAACGCACTTTGTATTGGTGTTAATAACATTAATAATATGTGCCTGTATAATATATAAGTATGTAATGCAGTACGGATTTTATTGTTTCCAAAAATATTACACTGCCATTTCTGAAATACTACTTAAGTGTTGGTATAATGCGTAAGATTCTGATAAATGGAACATAATGATTAGGTAGTGTTCGCTTTTGGTGGGTCCGTTCCAACTGCGGTCGGGAAAGTTTTTGAAATATTTCGTTCTCGTTAGTACCCTCGTGACCCTTAATTTTGACATAAATTACGACGATTCATTCACTCTCCAATTGGATTATTTATCATTAGATAAAATGTATTTCTTAACATCCAGAACTGTCAGAAATTTTAGTTTTCGTCCCAAAAACTACGAAACGCCATTGGGGCCCTATCTGATAATCGGGGTAGGAAATGTGATGAGGGATTAAGTTCTCAAGTTTAACATGTATCTGGAGATATTCACACATTCGCCTAATATTCATTGTCAATACCACAAGCTCACATTGTTAAAACCACAAAATTGGTTGGTACATAATAGTTTTACTTACGTAATTTAATGTATGATCCTACTCATATGAATAATTGGAATTAATTTAGAAATGTACAATAGACAGGGAGTCGAGGTCATTTGCATAGAACCTAAGAAACAAAATGTAATTAGCCGAAACGTAATTATCATTCACTATATTACATAATTTTTAATCAATAAAAATTAACAGCGTATTTAAAAAAAATATCTTACTATTCTTATTATACCTATGGTATTATAATATTAATACAAGCAGATAAATATAAAAATATTCATGAACCATTAATATTGTATAAACAACGTTTAAATATGCTGAAAAATATTTATGTTTGGTCAGTTAATATTTTTTCAATCGGTTATTATTTGTTAACGCCTATTTATGATACCGTAGAGCTAAATATTATTGCCTTTTAGTACACTGCTTTTTTTAGCAACATGGTTTGTTCGTATTAGTATTTAGTTGATTATTTAGTATTTATTTTTACTTTATGTTTTTAGCTCTATTTAATAGTCTTTATGCTTCAGTAGATTTTCGGTTTTGAATTATAAAAGATTTTAAAAATTGTACACAATATAACCTCCAATATATTATGTACAATTTTTTTTATTTTCTCTGTACTTATTATCAAAGAAAGCTACGGAACGAAACTAATTTTTTCTATTGAAAAAAAATCAATTTATTGCCCAAACAAATAAAACAAATTTAAAAGAATACAAATTCATTCTTGATATTAATAATATAGTTATGAATACAATTTTTTTTCGGCTATAAACTGAAAATTCATTTTATAATATCTCCCAATTTTGATTACCGCCATATTGTAATTAGTAAAAATATATATAATATGTATACCAGGTAGTATAATTATTATGGCGAGTAAAAAAGTGTTAATTTGAAGTGTTTTACGTATTTTGTTATTAATTATGTCCAATATATTTTACGAATCAAATATACTGATAGTTGTAGCCATGAATACAGAAAAAAGGTCGAAGGGGGCATATTATGATTTATGAGTCACACGAACGTTTCTAAATATAGCTCAAATTAATTTTACATGACCACATCGAAAAAATGTATACCTTGAAATTTTCGAGAAATCAACCCCCAACCCCCTCCTGTATATGTATTGCCTGTATACACTATTACTGAACACCATACTGAATTACTGTTTATGGATACTTAGTTTACTGTCGTCGGTATTCATTTTTTTCTTCAAAAAATCATAACATGTCTCTCTTTATAAGTTATAACTGATCCCGGCTAGACAATGTGCTTGAAACTCACAGTAAATCGCAATCCATAATATTGACGTCATGTTTCCATGTAAAATGACATTTCTCTAATCAAATAGTAGATGACTATTAAAATGTAAGTGTACACAAATAATGTATTTCTATAAATTATTCGAGAAACATGATATTATTTTAATATATTATTGTTATCAGTCATAACTTTAATTTTCCCAAAACGCTAGAACACCACGAATCGACACACATTGGTTATTGATATTAACTCATTGTATTATCAATATAATATAATAATAAAATTATGTTACTTAGTGTGTGATTTTCTAATCAATTTTATTACAACAGTTTTCATTCACATTGTATTCTAGTTTTTTTTATTCTCTTGACAAAGGAAGTTATTATTTTAACACTACGCAGTCGGTCATAATGACACTGTCAGAAAATCGTTAAACGTTTTCAGATGGCAGCTTTGGTACATGCTGTAAAATAATTGTATTAATATTTCACAATGGTTGTACGCGACTTATTTGAAAACTTCGTGAAAAAAATTTAAAACAATCGGTTGACTCATCCATATTTCCAAACATATGATTTTCGTATTCACTTATAATTATTAATTAGTAGAATAATATCAAAGCTTCAATAAAAGTCATCCCATTCTTATTTATCATTTTATTTTGTTTACTTTTCAAAGAAAAAAACGATTTTATTTTAAATTTTGGAATAGTCTTAATTAATTCAAATACGAAAAACCCTTGGATTTATTGATTTTATTTTATGTTTTATACTAATATTTTAAACGTGAAAACATGTTATAAAAAATTTAGGTTTAATATAAAATATTACAAAAGTAAGAGAATATTAAAACACCAAGTTCTAATTCAACGACAAACTTTTTAAACTTCCCTTTTGCAACTTTCTACTACATTTTTTTTTTATAAGAAACATTTTTTTTTAAACAATGGGATCAGCGAATATTGCACTACACATTTTGGCACTTTAAACAGTGTTTGAAATGATTGTAATTAATTCTACAATTTAAACGCGTAATCCAATCCTCAGAAAAGTAAATGCAACCTTAGTAAAATTCCTTTAGTGGAATGATTAAAAAATAATCACATTTTATTGAAAATCTTAATCTCACTGCTCAAATTAAAAAAATAACAAAATACTTTTCAAAATAGTGAGCTAGTGCGCTTACAAGAGGTCATTCAGAAACTGTAGGTCCGTAGCTTTCTTTTATGTCGCCCCACATTATCATAATAGTGCAACCGGCCGTGTGTCGGTCCGAGTTAATGTAAATTTTTTTTTTTATTATTACCTTTTTTTATCATAATGGAACCAATGAAAAATGCATAAGAGTCGTTTTGCAGGTAGACTTGAGACACATGGACGAAAAGGTCGGTTCGAACATTGTCGACGTCGGAGTGGATCTCTCAGAGTTTTACATGTCGGTCGAATGGGATATACTGGAAGTACCTGCGGTCAGGTAACATATTAAAAATAATTGAAAATGTGTAAACAAATGCATAAATTGTGAAAAAAATAAATTACTCACATATGTCTACAACGGACATGTATGTCTCTTGCGAGTGTGTCCTAGATCGGGACGCACGATTTTTGTAAAGGCACTCATAAATTATTCAACATTACGCGATCCATATATATTATATAAAGAGTACACTATGTATACCTTGGCCACTTTCTACGAGTCACAAACACAAACTCTATACGACGTACTATAGCTTTATTAAACGGCCGACGATCGTATGCGATAAAGACGAGTTTCTCGTTAAAAAAAAAACCCTAATACGATTCTATTTTTTTTTCTTTTATTTAATATCACTTTTGTTTTTAAGACGATTCCGCAAAGAGCTCTCATAAATCGACAGTACTGTTAGAAATTCGTAACATATGATATATAAGAATACGTGTCAGCAGCATATTGTTACAAAATCCATTTTGACATTCGTAATAAAAATATTATGTAAAATATAACATATTATCATTATTTTTTACTTATACAATAAACAACGTTAAAAAAACAACAAATTGTTCACGCTCAGAGATTCGCGATTACTTATTTTTATTTTGTCGTTACTCTGAAAAATAAACGAATATATTTTAATGGGGCGGAAAGTTTTTTTTTATTTACATTACGATGTGCTTTATAAAGTCAAGAATCGTAGTTAGCTTAGATTTTGGCCCTCAAACTCATTTTTTTGGTTCGAATGAAAACTTTCTTTGCTTTTAGTAATATTTCGACGTTGAAGATATTTTCGCAGATAAGGAGAAAAGCATTCTCCATTAAATTTTCATTACATTATTTTACGTGATTCGTATTCTGTTCATTTCGGTGGTCATAATAATATAACCGTTCAAGACTACTGCGATATTATTTATATTTTAATTTGTTAAAAATTAAAACGCCGCTTATCCTTTTTCTTACCTACCTTTATAACAATGTGTCGTAGTCAAGATGTCAATTAAAATGTATATTTAGTTAACACAATAATATACTATTTCCACTTGCATCGGACTTGTAAAACGTTTAAACGGTTGCAAATACTTGAATTGAATTTTTAAATGACCATTGGTATCTATATTTTGTTTTGTTTTGATTGTGATAACGGCACGATGATAATAAGTTTGGACGACATCTACTCTATGATAACATCAATCGAGTTATTGGAAATGCCATTTTCATTTTTGTGTCAAACGTGACGATAACCTTCTACACACTTACACGAATGTCTCACTCACTTGTCGCACTCAATATTCTGAACAGCAGGTCAACTTTCATAACCGTTTCGGCTGTTGTGGGTTTCTCGTTTCCATATTTTCCTACAATTCAGATCACGATGAACAGCGTGTTAAGTTTCATGTTAAATATATAATAATCGAATGTTCAAATGCTTTTTGAACGTTGCTCGAAACCTACCGATGCGTATCTTAGGAAGGGGCTCTTAGGATTTATGCACTGCTCCTAAATGGATGCATGAAACCTAGAAAACTTAAATTTGTCCGAAATTAAATACTTAAAAATTGTTCATAGTAAACGCCATGAAAATATAATATAATAATATTGTTAATGCTGGGATTATCTAGATAGTAACCTTATTATCTTTATCTTATCTAGATAAATACTAATAAACTGTTTCAAATGATCTTAAGAATTGATCTAAGATAAGGACATATCTTATCTAAATGGTTAAATAAATTATTCTAATCAAAATTTTTCGGTTTTAACTTTTAACAAGATTATTTGATATAGGTATTTTAAATGTATTCACATTGTCATCGGTTATTGAGTCTTTGTTAAATAATATAATGTATGTATTATAATATATTACGATATGTCCATAGAAGTATCTGTGTTTATTTCAATATTACTATCTAAGTAGGTTATACTTCTAAATATTAAACGCCAAATACACACGAGTATACGGAGTAGGTAAATTATTATTTATTTTCGTATGTCTCTTTTTTACATAAACAATGGTACTGCATAAGGTCCCTTCATGGCCTCACCTATCAGAAATCGAATATCGTGTAATGACACTAGTCGAATGTTCGTCGAGTTATATAATATTTTTGTTCATGGATTGTTATAATTTTATAATTTTATCTGTTACTACAAAACACTGAAACATGTCTGACAAAATTTGTAGATACTTCGATCACATTTTAAGTTGGTAGTAAAATGGTAGAATCATATGGCTATTGGGTACACCATAAATTTCATAAACAATTTATTATTTGTGCATAGGTAATATTATTGCTTAATTATGTTTATCTAGATAAAAATAAAATCTTACTTTATCAAGATAAAATATTCGTAGTTTTTCTTTATCTTTATATAGATAATACAAATGTAGTTATCTGGACTCAGCACTGAATATCATACAATGATTAGGCGTGCAATCAAAATACGTAACTCTTAATATTTTAATTTTTTTTTATTATTGACCCTATTTTGGACAATAAAATTACCCTAACACATATTTTTACTGACTAGTACCACCTACCTACCAATGGTGTTCTTGCCGACGGTTTTATTCCGCATATAACTATATATATTTATTCTATATATAATATATAGTTCCACAGAGTGTAATCGACTGAAATAAAAACATATACCGATAATGGGTTAAAAAAACTACCCGTGGACAAAATCCAGCACGTACCGTATTAAAATACATAATATTTTACTATCATATTTTGATATAGTTTGTTTTTCGTATGTTATATCATTATATTATAATAACAATCGTCGGATCAGATGTTTACCAAACACGACCAATTATTGGGTTTTCCACAATCGTTAATATACACTAATAATGATTCCCAGAAAACTACAGAGCTGTATTAATATAATCTAATATTATAATATAATACTATATTAAAAGAATTACCTCGGAATCGCCGCTGTATTTCTCTCTGTAGTGTCACGTATGCGAATATTTTTGCTTTGGAGGGACGTTTGTATAATATAATTATTAATTAATTTGTTGTTCTGTCCACAACTCACCAACGCGTGCGACGTTTGAAGTGAAAATAATAGAACAGTTAATTTTATTCTAACGTATATATTATACTGTGGATGTTGTTTCGTGTGTCATATTGTCGATGTTGTGTCGTGACGTTAAAAATATTACATTTTTTAAAATTCTCGGGTTAATTAATTTCAATTTTTATGTTTTGATAAGTACTTAAATGTCTTCTTCGCAAATAGTAGGACTAAGAGTAACGCTGTAAAAAATAAGCACAACTAAAGTAAAATTTGTCTCCACTTGATGATACATCTTCAAATATCAGTGAAAAAAACTATAAATAAGCAAAAAGTACCATAATATTATCAACTTCTACCATATTCTACCAGTTACAATAGCCACGCATCACAACGTATACTGAAACAACGATACGTTGTTTGTTAGCGCCGAAAGTGTAAAACTAAACACTCATTTATATTTGTGCAATTGATGAGGAGTTAGTGGGTAGTTTCCGCTGAGGAAGTTTTTGAGACTAGAAAATGTTTTTTAGGGTTATTCTTAGTACTTTGAACTTAAGTTAATAATCTATGTATTTTATTTTAGCTTGCATAAAAACATTGTAGAACAATGTCGTAAAATGAAACAATGTGATACATATTAAATATGCACCTATTATTTCATATTTGTACAATTTTGATTTTCATGTGTTATATAATATGTCGTTCTAATTTTACTTGATTCTTAAAGGAAAAATTTTCATGAAAAGTGAGAAGTATAAATTTAAAAGACCTTTCCTCGCCTATACATATAATATAAATATTTTTTGAATGTACCTATAGAATGGAAAATTAACTTCATTATGGTGCGATATGAAAGAAAAAGTTCAATCCATTATAATAAGTTCTTTAGTTTTGAGCCTTTCTACTTATTCTCTGATTGAAGTATACAATATACATGAAAAAAAAAGTTTTAAAATCTGAAAAACTAATAGGTAATAATTTAAGCGGAACTATATGTTATTTTTTCTAGTTTTGTAAGCGTTCTTGCGTTCTTTTAGAAAAAAAAATGTCAAGTGAATGCCATTTACATTTTTGTGATTTCAAAAATATATATTGGAAGGAAAGCTGAGGCCCCTTGAGTCCTACCCCACTTAACCTCACACATGTGTAGTGGACACACATATATACATATAAGTGTTATTATTCACAAGTTTAATCATGGTAAGATCTAAAGATTGTTCATTGCTCTCGAATAGGAACACTTAACGTTGTTTTTATGAGAGTAAAATCTCGATTTTCCAACTTCATTCATAATACGACGTTTGTGAACAAATATTAAATATAACTATTTTAGTACATTTTTTGATTTGACATAATACAGTGTAAGATTGTTCACATTTCCTCCATATAATCCAAGAGCGTATTTCAGTCCCCAAAAATCATTTTCAGAATAATAACTTATATTATAATTATTCGTTAACAATATTGAGTCGCCCCCGTGCTCTTCTAATCCACAAACCGTTTTGTGTTCTCTTAATTGGATTATGACGTGGCACTCCAAACCGGGCATCGTATATTATAATCGAAACGCGATATAAAACAAACACGATTAAATGTGCATTGTACTGTAAACACTACCGCCGCATAATGCCAATTATCTTTTTATAGGAACGAAAAGATCTACCCGTGTTGTGACGAACCATACTTGGACATAACGTTTAACATCACCATGAGAAGGAAAACGCTTTTCTACACGGTAAACATCATCATACCATGCATGGGCATCTCGTTCCTCACCGTTTTGACGTTCTACTTGCCATCCGACAGCGGTGAAAAAGTAAGAAATTGTTTTTATAATCGTTGTATCTAAGTACTTGTACCACAACCACATACCACTCATATATTTATGAACTTAGCTAATATTATACTCGATCCTGAGACAAATTATTATTCTTTGAAATGCTTATCGTAGCTAATCGAAAAATGTCGTAACATATAACTCATTTGTATGGAACAGTGGAGAGAGTTATGGTAGACAAAAAATAATTATATTTAAAAAAAAATGTTTTAGATAGATAAGTATTTTTAACGAGTGAACGAGTTAGAGGCGCCAATGATAACCATTGTGTGAAATAAAAATACATATACATTTTTTTTGACAATATATCAAATGTACCAAATATAAGAAATTCTTAAGTAATAATGTTAATTATTTTACACCCCAATGTTTCTGCTTTAATGTCTGTTTTCGGCGTTTGCTGTGAGCTATGGTAATAGGGGTGCATAATAATAATAATAATATTATTATTACTATTCATTTGAGGTAAGGAGTTATGTCAATTAGCATTTTCGTCTACGATTTAATCGGCTTTGTATTACGATCGTTAATATAATTCATATTTTAATTACACGTCACGAAATTAGTGGTTTCGAAACGCCGTTGTGATGGTTCTCTCAGTGTTTTCACATCGATCACATAATCGATCGGGACACGACGTGGATAATTTCTCTTCGGCCCTAAAAGTTGTGATAGGAAACGTGACCCGAAAAGCGAAATCACTTGGGTAAAGTAGTTACGTATTCGGCCTATGTTTATTAAAACGACTTTTTAGACAAGTTGGGATTGTATAGTCACATAACGTGCCATCGGAAAATGTCCAAGTTTCCATTTTACCCTTACACAGTACACACCCATTGTAGACCAAAACAGGAATCGAAATTTAACGAAAATTTAAGAACCAATAATTGATTTTTAAATTTATAAATAAAAATAAATAGTATATAATTTTGAACCCACCTTATTCGGATTAAATTTATTGGTGTCATCAAATGTTGCCTGATGACCACACGAATTATAATACAACATTTCTGTTGTAATTTAATTATTGTACTATAATTGTTTTCTGTCGTTAATCCAAAGTGTTCACGAGTTTTTAAATTTAAAAAATGTAATCATCACTTATGTCAATAAATTAGTGATGCATAACCGTTGGTCGCGTTTTTTTTAAATCAAATAAACACTACATTAGAATAACGTGAATCAGAATGTATTTAAATGGTTTGTCCTCGGTTATATATGCAATTTATAAGATAAATGTTACAATTTCGATAGATATGTCATCATCTATTTCAAACTCATTTTGAATTTAACTCTGTTTGTATTGATTACGCCTAATGTGTCGACAATTATTTATCGCCGTCATGCATAATATTACTGTTCAGTCAATTAACATACAATCGGCCACGGGACGAACATTATTGATCAACCATACAAATATTGTATCGAATGGAATGCGTCGAGTCGAATCGTTTGGAATTAATAATTTATCCGTCTAAATACGAGATATTTTTTACTGTTTTTTTTTTTTGTTGTTATTGTGGCTGTTTGACAATGAATCACAACTTCACAGTTAACAATAATTTCCAATAGCAAAAGCCAACTTTGAAGACTGTTTCTATCGGTTTTTATGAAAAATACGTGGCTCACATGCGTTAAGTATATTTGAATCCACAGTAAAAAGATCTAAACAGTTATATTTTTGTACTTTTATAATATGATACCTTATATGGGTCAGGGTCGTTGTACGCCATAGGGGTGAGTTTTCCAGCAATATGAGCTCTTCCAGAATTTTTTTTTATGTACACGATCACACAGATATTAACGCACGAGTCTCTCATATACCCACCTACGTATTGTATAGTGACACGTCTTAAGTGCCCTTGCTTTTGAAATAATATTCTGGACATAGTACTTTTTCCGACCGTGCATTTTTTTGTGCATAACGTCTAAACTATATACTTTCAAGCACTTACTATTCTTCAGAATATAACTTTTTTATAATCATGCATAAATATTATATCGTTATATTATAATGTTTATTGATCCGTGTTAAACTTATACATTTTGAATTTTTAAAACTATTTTAACATTTACTTTTCCTTCACACGCTTAATAATATATTATACCGACATTATATACTTTAAAGTACATAGTATAATAATATTATGGTTTCAAAATAATAAATGTACACATTTGTTTTACGATCAATAAACGTAATATATTATATTATTTATCATACAGCTATAACTTGGATGATTCTACTCAAACGTATTAAAATAATATATTAAACTTTTATTTTATTCCTGCTGATTGATATTATGTAGTATGAATGTAAATGATAATAAATCTATATGCTATAGAGGTTAATAATTTATGAATGTTATCAAAAATGCATATCTTTTCTTCGATGGGTTGAATTCAGCCACTGCCAAAAAATTTAAAGTTACAATGTGTAAGTTTTAAATTATTACTACTTTCTTATGATAAATGTAGTACAATTTGAAAAGTTTATTCTAAAAGTTGAATAATATCATACATACATTCAGTTGACATTTTAATCGGCAAAGCGTACGAATTGAGTTAGTGCAAAAGTCAATAACACAAATTTAAGTAAATTATAGATTTTGACTAACGGATTTATTACCTATTTTATTCGTTTCGCGTGAGATACCATAACTCTCGCAGTTAATTTGCGTCGTACAAATGTTATGAGCATATTAAACTCAGCCAAGTAAGCTGTTGTTTGTGGGCAAGAATAATGACTAGGACGGTCGTACTGTATGCGGAAATCGATCGGACGTGTGATTTATGATAATGTCTAGACCTTAGACATGCCACGATAACTGAACGCCGAATCAGCTGTGCATGCGTATACTACATTATAATATTGTGTGTATGTTACGTCGGAAAATGGGTTGACGTATTATTTCTAGCATTTCCAGTCCACTGAAGCTAAGACATGTGAATAAAAATAAAAATAAATAATTAACGAAATTATGGTCGAACAAAGTAATAATTTTAAGTATTATGTTTTTTTAATCATATTTTTAGATTATTTCTACCATCTCATCATATATTATTGGAATATAATATTCAGTTTAGGTAAATTCGTTCAGACAAATCATTAATATTTGAAACAAACATTTTCATTACTTTTTTTTTATTTTTAAATACTTCAAAAAGACCAAACATTAAGTTGCGTAGATGTGCTCTATTTTAAGAGACCCATTTTGAATGGGTACTTATTAATCTTTTTTTTCTCTCGTAAAGTAATAATTACAGCCGTAAATTGTATTTTTTTTTTTTTTATTGTGTGCAACGTCGTAATAATACAAAATAGGTACGGTGTTGAGTTTAATTTTCTTGTACTCGTTGTCTTTTACGCGTTTGTGAGAGAATAATAATTTGTACTAAGCTACTAAAGTAATGCTCGGGCGGCGCGACTGCTCATCGGGAGGTCGAGAGACAGAGGTTTGAGATCAGTTTTAAATTATAGTGTCAACACAACCAAATACAATGTATATTTGAACCTTATACAACGAATGTAACCGAGTTGAGTCTACATTATAATTCTTGAGACACTCCTTTTTAATTATTTTTTTGTGAACTGATCAGGGAGAGTTGTGTGACATAAAAATATCTGCTTAACGTAAAATAAAAATAATTGTTTGTGTTTTTATTATTTATTTATTGTGGATTTTTGACACCAATATTCACTATTGATGACTTATTACTGTTGATACAACGATAACCTGGGTTTAAAGAATAACAAATCAGAGCGTGTTATATTATACACAGTTGAGAACTGGTATAATCCGTAGCTTTTTCTGTAAGCCGATTAAAAAGTTAAACAACTAAATGAAGTGTTCCTAGTTTTAAATTATCCAAACAGAGAGTAGTTAAAATCGATTTTCTTAATCAAAAATAATTTAATACAATTCGGAAGATCATTTTTGAGCAGTTTAAAGATATTAGAAAATACACTAAGTAATGAATCTCTATAACATGCATGGATTATTTTCGTTGTATTAAAGGATCCGCACTTTCACCCTGACCCTATAACTTGAACAAACTAATATTATTACTTATTACTGCAGTGAGATCGAGGTGGGATTTTTGGTTTTACTATATTTTTAGAAAAATACTCATGATAAATTAACTATCAGTATTCACTATTAATTTGTTTTTCTTATCAAGGCATATTAAATATAAGAATTAAATTATCTTGACAATAGGTAAATATTGGATCTATAAATATTCTAAAAAAATAAAAATATTAAATTACTACCTTTCAGATATTTAATAAGATTATATTAATGAGATGGTCCAGTTCGCAACGATTCGAATACTTAATGTACCTAAACTCTGATGTAAATTTAAACTACTTGCATTTTATTTGAAGCAAACGGAGATAAAATAATCATACTATGTATAGTACTCCACAATAAAATTAGATGCAGATTACAAGATACTTGATAGTTGACAAGCCTCCAATAAACGTACCTTATGTTTGGCGAAGGATAGTATGTTCAAATACAGAAGTTATGTAAAATGTTTAAACAAAATTTCTGAAATTTGACAAATTATAAAGACAATACAAATTTGCATAGATAAACATAATTCATTAATAGGTATATTACAGTAGACAAAATATTATCGAAGTTTGATTTTTTAATATAATCTACTAGCATAGGTATTCTTTAAAATTTGTTTGAATCGTATAATATAATTGTTATGGATTTTACATCTTGAATACTTTCTTAGTGCACACTTAAAAGGTGGTACGAAGGTACCACGGAAATTGCAACCTCAAGCTATCATTTTTTGGACTTTACATTGATCAGTCTATGATTCAGTCAAGACACTTTGGATAATATTAAATTATAGCCATCCCGCCCATTGTTTTCAATGGGACACGCTCGTGGATTATACGAGTAGGATATTTTCCGGTAGGTAGGAAGGATAAGACCTCTACGTAATTAAAAATGTTTTATTAACAAGTTGAGTGCCACGGT
Organism: Myzus persicae; assembly: GCF_001856785.1. Taxonomy (NCBI): domain Eukaryota; kingdom Metazoa; phylum Arthropoda; class Insecta; order Hemiptera; family Aphididae; genus Myzus; species Myzus persicae. The sequence continues at coordinate 434,707 of NW_019104222.1, forward strand.
GTTTATTATGTGCATATGTATATTCCTGGGATAACGTCAAGTATATCATTTTTACCAAGTTATAATATGGTTTTGACCACACATAAAGTACAGGTCCAAACTTATGTTCAATCATTATAACTATTTCATTTTGTAACCATTAGCAACCTTAATATAAACAAAAAAATATTATTATTTAGTATAATTTTTGCTGGATAGATCATGGTGCCACTATCATCGTATCTTTGTCATACAGACTGTCGTGTTGTAGTTTTCTTCCATACAAACCCTGTCCTAATAGGACACAAAAAAAAAAAACAGCCATATCGGTCAAGCCGTTTCGGGGTTTATCTCGAACAAAAAAGCGACTTAATTTTATAATGTTTATTGATGAGCTACCATTAAACATAATAATATATTATTTAAAAGTGATTATAGTTATCTAGATACCTTAGCCACGGTCATAATATCTCATTCATTTATCTGATATATTATTCAATCTTGATTTTATAATGTCTTAAAAGTGTATTACAAAATATACTGGCTTGAAAATCTGGAGAAAACAATACATTTTAATCGACCATAAACAGAATAGTCAAGTAATTACGCGATTTTACGCGAAGGAGCGCTTGAGTAAAAGTCAGTACCCATGTGACGCTTAAGGAAAATCTCTAAGTGAAAGAGGAATCGACGAACCACCAGCAGACGCACCGGTGCAACATATGTACCATGTATCTCAGTGAACGAAGCAATTGTACAACCCACCGACAGACACAAACTGTGGACAAATCTTACCCATGCCATATATTATGCGACAAGTCGCTCAGTGAAAATGGTGTAAAAACTGCCACTTATTGTGTGTCTACTGTCGCATACATACAGTTTGTCTCCAGCATGTGCACCCATCGATGGGTTGTCATATGCCTTTTACACTCAAATACGTATCACAAATGTCGCATACATATGTGACAAGTCGTTTAATGAAAATGGCATCTTTCAAACCCACCGACAGGCGCATACAGGAGAGAAACCGTACCCATCCGATCCGACTTATGCGACAAGTCGTTCAGTGATAAGTGGCAACTTGACAACCCACCAGCAGACGCATACTGAGAAGAAAGTAGAAACCGTAACTGTGTCACACATACAACAAGTAATTCAATCAAAGTGGCCACTGACGTAAGACGTTACACTAGATAAGACATAAGAGCTGGATCGAGAAATTTGATATCTACTCTGTATTCACAGATGTTAAATTTGGTTATCGTATTAAGTGCTCATATTAATTTACCATTTAATAGTTTCTCAATAAAAAATGACGGTTGGCTTTGAACTCTCTTGAGTTTCTGATATTGTTACTTTGTCATTGTTTTTCCATTTCTATTCCGTTGTGTACATATAATAAAGTGTGCAGTTTAAATTACTATCAAGTTAAAAATGTTTCACAGAGGTGAATATTAGAAAGTTATAAACTTATACATAATGCTATCTTATATTACATCATTGTATTACATACAATTATTTATATTTTTAATTTAATTCGCTTATATGGTATAGTAGCTATATGGTACCAGTAGATAGATATCTAAAATTAAAATACAACTAGAATACGTCTTGTAAAATTAATAAAATAAAATATATATGTATCTCAATATGAATTATGGTTTATCAAGCTGGGGTGAAATTTATAGTCCGGAAAACCACAAACAAATTCATTAAATTTAATGGTACTATGAAAATTGTTTATAATTTCACGAATTCAGTTAATGATTTAACTACTCTTTTTTTAGAAATTATTACATCCATAAAATCAATTAATACACTGATCAACCACAATAACTACAGAGAATACATTTGTATTTATTTAAGAATAATAATTCAGAAATAATTTGAAAGTGTAACAGCATATTATAATACAACGACGTGTTGTATACTGTTCTATACTCTTCTAATACAGTTATTCAATATTGTTAGACAAACGCAAATCTTTCGGAATACCCAAACCTACCCCAATCTACCATCACACTTAACGCACGTAGTGTTTCATAAATAATTTAACACAATGATTGAGAAAATTTACCATATTATATTACAATTTATAAATCGGCATATAATATAAAATATCTTTGGAACAGCATGAAGGCGTATAAACACTTTTTAAAAGTGATTATTTTTTTATTATTTCAATGTTTATATCTATATGTCGTGTATAACTATTATGTCGAGGCTATTTTGTTAAGTCTGAAGTAACTTACATTAACTTATTATTAACTCAGACATATACTTCCAAACATCTATCGAGAATATCGAAACAAAATAACTCATGAGCTATAGACAAATTGAGTGAATTAGTCAGATGTATCACGTAATATGGAACAGAGAAAGTATTATTATACTGTGGTGGATGGCTGGAATCGGCATGAGCATAGGTATATAGTCTTAAAAAAAAAAAAATATTAAATTGCTTTTGGAGCTCACAAAAGGCACCTATAAGTGGGTACTGCGAACAAAATTTTCAAGTTGAAAAATAAAGACCACACTAACACACATATACATAATAAAATGGTCGTGAGTTCGTGACCCTGCACCAGCCACGACTGCGTGTAGACATTGTGGCAGCGGTGGCGGCGGAGGTTAACATCAAAAGACGTACGCCGCAGTAGGTATATCGCACGTGTGCACTAAAGCGGCTACGTAAAAAGTAAAAAAAATGTACCTACACCTAAATAATATTATATGAATAAGAATAAAAACGATATTACGGGAGGCGCCCGCGAGCGGATGAAAAATTCGTTCTTTTTCGCTTCTGTTGACACGCTATATCAGCTACCGGGTGATTATTGTTACGGGACCGCGGGGTGAGTGCTGCGTGGTAGATGGGCAGCGGAGAGGTGGTTGGGGCACACGGTGTGTTCTCTTCCGCGACCATAATATAATACCGCACCGACGACGGGTTAAAGAAAGAAAAATAACGAGCTCGTCAAAAATGACTAATGGCAACTGTTTGAACGGCCACGGCGCCCCATCCCGCCTCGATGAGACGGACGCGTGTTTAAAATGACAACGTTTCATTCTCCTCCAACCACGACGTCGACGAATTCCTACGCTGGGAAGTATTTCAACAATCGTATAATAATATAACAACAAGGGTATGTGATAGTAATAATAATAATAGGATCAATGTAATAGATATCGAAACACAAATAGGTGGGTACACTAAAACAATACGTAACTTGTATAAGGTTATTGATATTCCCACTAGACGTAACCTACTAGACTGTAAAATGAAATTAATTCAGTGTTGGTAAATTTATTTTTTTTGGTAATTAAATAGATACTACTAATTTCAAGTCAAAATTGTAGGTATAATTAAATTATTATTCTGAGGTTACTTTTTTATTTGCTCAAGTTACGTTACTTAATTTTTAAAGTAACTTAATTGCAATTAAAGTGACTTGCCCATTACTTTTTTTATTCAATAATACACCAGGGCTTAATGACCATGTTGCCTGAAATTTATTGACTATCTAATAACAATCAATATTTTTTTTTACTACCTAATAAAGTCTTTTATTAAAATTTCACTTTAAAAAAAAATTAATTTGTATTTATTATTACAAAAGTGTATTATTGTTACTTAATATAATGCCGGAAAACCATACTTATATAATATATATATATGAAATATTAATTACATTTATTATCAATTAGTTCTTAAAATGTATTTATTAAAAAACCAGTAGTTAGTAATTTTACTAAAAAAAAGTAACTTAAAACCCGTATAAATTACTAACAATAAAATATTATTAAACTAATATAAAATTACTTTTAAAAAATGTCGGTAAAGTAACTTACATTGTGTGTATAAAATAAAATAATGTATTTTACAGTTTCAAATACCTACAAAGCCACTAATTATATTTTTAAATTACATAAATAGACATTTTGTTTTAAATAGGTATCCTTTAAAAAAATATGTAGGTAACTAAAAATGTGAGTTGTCATTTAAAACGGTGTAGAACATCCGACATATTTCTATCGATAAAGTACCGTAATAATATAAGTAAGAAAATATTTTTTTATATTAAAGAATTTTTTTACAAAAGCGTAATAAAAAAATACATAAATATCATCTAGGTAGGTAGTTAAAGAATTCTAGAAATATAATATTATAGGCCTGCTTATACTGAACTCCATTTGCGCCGTTTATAAGTGACACATACAAATCACATATGCTTTTATTACCTACTATTTACTAATTATTATATCCATCAAGTAATGCGAATCAAAACAATTAGAACTGTGTGCTAACCGTGTAGGATATGTTAGTATTTTTTTCATATTATTGTTATTATTACTATTTTTTTTTTGTTTTGATTGATGGAAAAGAAAATGGACCCTGTCTCCGTCATTTCACAACGATGATAAATTACTAATACAAACTATAAACACGCGCTTTCCGCTCTTCACCGGTAATCGTAGACGTGTGTCTGTATAAGGGTTGAAGGGGAATGGTGATTCTATATAATATTATACCGTCTCAGACGTCGTCACCGCTGCCGTCGACGTGATTCTTTGTTGGCCGACCAACGCCATTGGCGGCCACTACGGGATATGTAGTCGTTTCCGGAGACATTCGACCGGATATTTCTGGAATTTAAAAACGACCTGTCCTCTTATCCCCGAGTGAGATAGATTTTATACGAAACTTGGTTAGGACTGTACACACGATATTGCAGAGATGTATTTTTTAGACATTCAAACCCATCGATAAGTCAGTTTCTATTTTTTCAAGAAATGAGAATATTACCCTACACCTGTGTATAAGTACAAATATTAATGAGACAAATCTTCTTTTAATAATCTCATTAGAATTGGATTTTTATTGTTCTTGGGAGGTACTACCTACAAGCCTTATATGTACAAACACTACCTTAATATGGTCTGAATTCTAACCTGACTGTCGTCTTGTTATAATAATATAACTTCACATAGTTCATTCATCATTCATTCAAAACTCACTGAAAATTGTTTAGCCTCTTTATTTGTACTATTAGAGCAGTAGATTTACCAAAAGTATTATTAGAGATTCGATGTGAACTCTATGAAGCATCAATTGATTTCAATGAGTATCTATAAAGTTAAAAAAGAATGTGAACATATCATAATGTTCTTTCTGTATAAAACTAATTGTCAATATCTGTATCATCATGCACAAATTAGTGTAATGCAAATATTAAAAATAATATAAAATACAATAATTGAGGTTTTTTTACTTTAAAGTTTGCATGTTTCAAATATATCACTGCATATATCATCTGACTGTCAGATAATGCAGTTCGTGGTAAAATAATTCCAACTTGCATCATGACATAGATATTTTGATAGTCGGAATAATCATCAATATAAATAGTTAGAAGTAAAAGATCTTACGCTAGCCTTTGCATAACAAAAATACGATGTAACCAATACAAAAAACCAGTGTCCCTTTTCACCCCTTCTACATGATTATTATAAAATAACATTTTGGTAATGTTACTCGAGTTATGGACTAAAGAGAACTTTTAATTTTTTTACGATGTTAAATTTAACAAAATAAAGTGAGAATCAGTGTATTTAGAAAAATTTAATAAGTAATTGATTTTGAAACATTTTTACCTAATACCTATTTGTTATTATTTTTTTTTTTTTTGGGTGGTGGAGGAGATTAATAAAATATATTTGCAGTATTAAATAATAAAATGTATAGATGAGTTCTTTTCATTTCTAACTAAACTTTATGTAACGGCTCTTCAAAATCTATTCGAAAGTTAAGTTGGTAGGCTATAAAAAAATCGATGGATATTCAGTTACTTATCTCTAAAACTCACAAGAGGTTTGACTTATTGCTATTATTGCTGTACAGTCTTAATAAATACGACCAACTTGGCATTCGATAAAGTTTAAAGATAAAAGAGTCCACTCGTTACGTACTTCAAACAAAACTATTGAATGGTCGCTGATTTTTTTATATGAAAAATATAAATCGTATAATATTTATATATATATATATATATATATCCATGCTATATATATATTATATATGTGTATATTCAATACAATACATATCTTACAAAGTAAGCATTATTACGTTTAAAAAAAAATGATATTTGTATAAGATATTATTTCTTCGGTTTATTCACAGATCAACCTCTACTCAGCACTTTTCATTCGGCAATTTTGGATTCTAGCTTTTGTAACAGAGAAATTATTGGAACGTTTCTCTTCGTTGTTATACATTTCTGTAATACTCTGTAGAGTGTAGACATTATATTTTATAATTTTGAAAGTAAAACATCATATACCCGCAGTTACATGATGATATGTATAATGTATTCATAATTATTGTTTAATTGAAATATTTTAAACACTTATTTAAAGCCCAAAACTATATCCAACACATAACAATACATGCCACAAGCTTTAATTTATGAAAACATAAATATTCTATTGTAAGACACCATGTATAAAAATCGGATCAAGCTCTTTGTTTGTGAACAAGTCAAACTTTCAACAATTATTATCTCTGATGAAGTTCAAAGGTTGACATACTATATGATAAATGGAACTAAATTCAAGTCACGCACGATGTACTATTAAGAAAGTCATTAAAACGTGGTAATTTCCAGCTCAAAAGATCTTTCAAAGAATATACAAACCGAGTAATGGCATAGTGACTATGATGAAGAATATTTTATATTAAATTTACACCAAAGTCCGCAATAACGACAAACATATAGCAGTAAAAGTGAGCATAATAATATTGTATAATACGCACTTAAACGCAATCGTAAGTAGTGTTATAACGTCATTTCATCAAAACGTACAGTTAAAAAATGTAGACGGACGAATTATTTGAAACATGATACACCATACACGCATATTATAAGTATACCGGTATAGATACGATGGAACAGTAAACACGGAAACGACTTCCGAAAACAATTCAAGAACTACGAAGTCGAATAAGGTATAATATATCGTCAGCTATGAGTCGTGACAAACCGAGAAAAAGTCATTTCTCCTAATGAAATTGCTAACGGACCACGAGAGGCACCGATAAGGAAAAGCGTGATCTCATTTTCAATGAATGTGAGGGTCACCGCCATTCTCGTACTGGAAGTTTCAATTGTTTCCAAATTGGACCTGCAGATGAACAATCGTTGGTTAGTAGTAAACATTCACAATGTTATTAAACTACTAAGTGATCGGTTTTTCGGGAAGTTCAAATCTATCAACTTGAACCTATACACCGTGTCACTCGGATCACTTTTATATTATCGTTGTGTGCTTGCATTTGGTTTTATAAATCAAATACTTCATTATTTGTTATCATCCATAAGTTTTTGAATAATTACGGTACGATTATTGGGTGATGTATATTTCTACTAATTTTAAAAGTAATTTAATGGACAAGTAAATATTACATCATACAATAACCGTTATACATAAAAGAGTGATCTAATATTTGGTCAATAGTTATTCAGTTTCAACTAAAGTTTCATTGACCACAATTAAAATATTTGCCGAAATATATCGTGAAAAAAAACAATTTACCAAAGTAAATATACCTTATTAAGCAACATACCAGATGAATATTAAATTAAAAGCTTTGCAATTATGCGAGGTAAAATACTGTGTAAAGTGTCAATTTAGTTTCCCGTAAAATGTGATTACTATAATCATTTAAAAACAATGAAATAAAATGAAATTGGCTTACTTCGACAAAGATCTGGTCAGCAATGATTTTCGTTGCAATTAATACTGTGTTTTTTTTTTAATATCGAACGATGGCAGAAAAAAAATATATGAGTTGACATCAACACGCACTATATTCTGAGTAAAAATAATCGAACGATTTATCACCATAGAATGTAACGAAATTAACAATATAATATTAAAATATAGCAGTAATAATATATTTGAAAGGAAAGATTGAGATTTTTGAAGACGAACCACTTGTTAGTTCTGCTGTGTGTGTGTTTGTGTGTATTGCAGCGGACGACGTGAGTACAGTTTATAATGCGTCCGGCTCTTGGAAAAGATCACCGAGCTGCAACGAAATTAATTTTCCAATATAAAAGCGATTACATTCTTCTATTCGTGGTGGCAGTTGTCTAGATATTATTATTATTATTGTTATTATTATTTCGGTCTTATTATTATGACTTGCGTTCGTAATGAATAATGTATGTCTGAACACGTGAAGATCACTACGACAATAATAATGTTTGCTTAAAGTTTTAATTATACTTGGACCCCGTGTCATCATATTGTATTAATACTGTATAAACATTAGGATGGTCATTAGTCATTATGTATGGTCTAGTTGTCTTTATGTTCTTTAAAATAAGAATTTCTTTAAAGTAACACATATACGAACTAAGTACAGTACATTTTTCCATTTGAAATACGTAATAATATTATATTTTTTATCGATAGGTATTTAATAGGATGAGAAAAGACGTTTATCTGAATAAAGTAATATAACTATAATTGTTAAGTGGTGGAATAACTATAAAAAGTTGTCGATGGTACGATGAATTAGTGGCATGTTAATGCCAACCGTGGGGAGGGGGGATTCTTATGTTAAAAGTTAGATAAGATACTTGGTTCTACCAAATACAGTTTAAAGCAAATTGAAATTCAATGTTTACATAATGCATCTAACTTTACCAATTACATTGGTAGCAATACACGGAGAAAACGATTAAACGATACTACCCCTGCTTTTGATTGGCCTGAGTAAAATAATTATTAATTTTGTAATATAATTAAAAATAGATATTTCGTATATATGTTGGGACTCCGTGATAATGTAGAACAAATGTAACACGCATCTGGGATAACATATTTATGCATTTTAAACTACAGTGAAACCTGTATATAACGGACAGTCATAGGACCAAAATAATTGTCCGTTATAGACAGGTGTCCGTTGTAGACATGTTTCAATGTTTTAAAAATTAAAATGTTAAAGTACATTTTACGTATTGTTTCATATTTTATAATATGTACATATTAGGTATAATCTTTATTAATATTATACATATATCATAATAATTTATTTATTAATATAAGTAAAAATATATGTATTATACATTTATACACATACATTCTACATTATGAATTGAATTTTAATTATTTATTACAATTACAATTATTAATTTTATATTATATACACACAATAACACATTATAAATGTATTATATGTACATACTATTATATTTGTATACATTTATTAACTATTTTTAAAAAAATGATTCTATTGATATTTGTTTTTTGAACTTCGATTTGGGCATTTCCAACTCGTGATGGATAATTAATTCGCTCATATATGAAAATCCTTTTGTTTTTAATTTAAAGCTTTACGCGGCACGGGAGGTGGCATTGCTAAGGAAAAGATGTACAACTCTGACTGCGAACAGTGCGAACCGATAGAAACTGAATAAAAACGTTTGATACTCATGGTTATCATATTTTATACGTATTGCAATTTATATCTGGATATCTTGGACTGTAGAAATTCAATAGACAATTATAGCGTTATCGTAATCGGCGATAATGTAATTACTAATTGGTCGTAATCCATGTTTTCACTGAATGACCCAATTGCGTTCCTTATCGACGCTGTTTAGTAGAATGTATATATGTTTTTTTGTCCGTTATGAAATTGTTGGATTAAATATTAGTATCCGTGTCCGTAAAAGAAGGAGTCCGTAATAGACAGGTCGAAATACATTAGAATGCCTATCTTTTTGCAGGGACCTGGTCATTTTGACCTTTAAGAGAGGTGTCCGTTATAGACAGGTGTCCGTTAAGTCAGGTTTCACTGTATAATAATAAAATATAAATACTGTAATAGCGTTTTGCAAAATTACATTTTATTATTAAAAAAATATTTCGTATACATTTCGGTCTTTATAAATTATTGATGCAAAAATTAAACACATCCTGAAACCCGTTGTCGTCACAAGTTGAACAACTAACCAGATTGGAGTTCAGTCAGTTAAGATTGTATATAGGAGGTGGCAAACTGAAATTTGAAAGTGATTTTTATTCAGTCAGTTTGCTAGTGGTCGTTGCATACAAATTCAAACGACCACTCTAATATCATGTAAGTACCTACTTACATGTATTTTCGAGTACAGTTGAGATGTGGTACAATGATCATCTGGATTTCATTTATTTGGGGTTTGTTTTAATTACCGCTCTGGTTAATTCAATTTCGAAATCGCTCCTGCTGGACAACATATGCGTCCTCGAATTTCGTAATATTTTGTAAACTATAGTATTTCAAGATCATAATAATATTATCTCCTTCTCCTTATCAATTATTACAAACACGAGTTTTTGAAAACTTTTCTATGAGAAAATGTATGTTATTAAATTTGAATTTTTATATAAATATTGTCTTGTTCATAAGTACTGTTAAATAAACTTCATTTAAATTTCTATCGATCATTGATACTCCCCATTCTCGGAGAGATACTTAGGATAATACAGGACTTGGGGACATACTGTAATTCATTACTACACAGACCAAACGACGTACGTTTTCGAACCAAACACTCAAGTCGCAAAATAATACATTATTCAATATATTAGGTATATATACGAATTACGAGCAAACGAAAGTAATTTCATTATAGTAATGATATTCAAGTTGGACATGTGCATCGTATTCATTGTACTAATGCGTATAAAGCCCATAAGACTTGAGCTGCAATAATACTATGCCCTGCAGATAGTCAAAAAATGTATTTCGAGTCTTGTATTATTTTAATGCCTGAAAATGGATTAAACTTTTTCTATGTTCAACGATTTGATAAAAAAAATATTAAGATTTTCTAGTTTATAATATAATATTATGCAAGCCCTATATTATAATCTATGAAAGCATAACCTTGACCTGAAATAGAATTTGGAAAAAACAAATATTCATCTGCATTGAATCTGTAAACAATAACTGAGTCTCACTATTTACAAGTCTGAAATAAATGTGTTCACAGTCGCTGTCAACTGTAATAAGTGTTTTATATATTTTTATTCGTTTCAAGTTTCGTGACAAAAAGCGTTTAAAAAAATGTTCGTATTTCGTGCAAGACATTTTGACTCCCTGGACTTAAATATAATAAATTCCTCAAGAGTTGACGGATTTTTTTGTCCTCGCTTTTAAATTATCATAGATTAGGTAAGCGCGCAGCAAATGGATAGTATTTTAATACGTATTGAAAGGCGTCCGATGGAAATCTCGGAGTATTGTTGGCATCGAGACAATCACGTGTCTGCAAGTTAAGCTCACTACCATGATACACGTTTATCTATTTTGGCGTTGTTTAAAAGAAAAACAAACACGGGACGGTAATACGATATAATATTATTATATCGAAATCTGTGAAAAACCAGATAAAAAAACATCTATGTAACAGAGATAGATTTAGAAAAAATATATACCTGCAGTTTAACCAATTATATTTTTTGTGACGATTCCCATGTACACAATATGACAATCGCTTATTCTATTGGTATATATTGTACATCCACACACATACACACTCACTCTGTCGCTTAACAGTGATATACAATATACATAGATGTTCGTTTAGATATTACATTTGTCTAGTACATTTTGCATTGCTAGACATTGTTTCAATTTAATTGTAAATATTTTTGCATGAAAGTATAACTCAGTTAAAATAACGGGAATCTCTAATATTTTTTTACCGATAATATCGCTAACGATAAGTGAATTATTAAAAAATTCTTGAATTCATTAACATGCGTAATTATTTAACCGTGTACGTCATGGGCATCCCCAGGCGAGCGCAACACTGGGCACTTCCTCCACCTGGAATTTTCAATCTGTTTACTTTTTGCGCAAATATATTATCTAGATGTCCATTGTCTATTTCAAATTACATTTCCTTCTAGAAAAATGTCTAGGGACGCCCATTGTGTATGCTATTAATATAAGTTTTTAAAATAATATTATGTATTAATATATATATGTATAGTAATATTTGTTTTTGATATAATTTGAAACTTTGTCTAGATGATAATATTATTTTGACAAATAACACTGCAGATTTGTCTTTAAATATATTGTAAAGATTCTCTAGAATTACTGATTTTTTTAAAGTAAATGAAAATACAATATATGATGTAGTTAATAAAAATATTATAGTTACTTTATATAAAAGTCCTTTTCAGTAATAACTGTATTTTTTCGTTTCAGGTGACGTTGTCTATATCAATTTTGATTAGTCTTCACGTTTTTTTCTTGCTGGTTGTCGAAATTATACCTCCGACGTCATTAGTAGTTCCATTACTGGGAAAATATTTGATATTCGCTATGATACTGGTTTCAATAAGGTAAGGTTATCATTATTAAATTTAACGAGATATTATGAACATTTTGATTGGAATCAGGATTACAGAACTGCTTAGCTATGAAGGAAAATATCTTGAATTCATAAAATAAACTGATTTTGTAGCCATACAGAGACAGAAATAGATTGAAATAAACAATAGTCAGTATAAAAATAATAATAACAATTTCTATACAAATATTGTTTTTTAACCATTTTCTGAAAAAAATTATAAAATATATGGCATGCTGTTTGTCACTGTTTCATAACTTATGCAAAATTAAGCACATCAATTACAATTGCACGTGCTTTAACAATTTCTAAGTTAAAAAATTTTTTAATGTTACATGGTACGTCATGACGTATTATTTTATAATTTCATATAACCCGGAAGTATAAATTATTATTTTAAATTTTATAACGTTACATAAGTTAATACGATTTGAGAAGTATTATGAATGATTTTAAACTATTTCTTAACATATTTTGTCATTTTAAAATTGTATATTATTAACATTTGGTAGTGCAAAAAACACCAATGGAGAAGTTATATTATAATATTATTAATATGCATCGTAAAATAAATGTTTATCAGCCATCATCGACATTTCAATCAATACAAAAAGAAAAGACAAACTATATAATGTTGTGTTACTATTTTTAGATTTTTTTCTTTTGAAATTGTAAACAATAGGTTTTTTTTTTTTAAACTATTTTCACTACCTATTTGCTTATAATATTACAAACTGCAATCAATATAGACTCATTAGTAATTATATATTCAGTCTAAATACGAATAATACGTAAAAAGTATTAATACACCAGCTACTGTTTTTTTTTTTTATAAAATATGATAAATAAAATATACTTCAATCAATATCAGCACACTTCATATTTTGCAATAAGTCCTTTCAACTTTTTGCAGCACAGCAATGCTTCAATTATCAACGTTGAGGGGGGTTTCTAGTAAAAAATGTGATCAAAAGAAAACAATGAAATTCCTAATATAATATTTATTATATATTAATAATTGGAAATACTTCAAAAAAAAAAAAAAAAAACAGTGGGAAAACAGTAGTATAATAATATACAACGGTGTAACGCAACATCATCAATGTTTGAATGATTTGTTTTATGTTATAATTTTTAAATAAATAACCGTAAGTCCATAAACACTTATACTTTTTGCCAAACATTATATTAGTATTTCCAAGATACAACAATATTATTTTGACTTTTTTAATTAACTCTTTTAAGCTATGTTGACTTGAATATTGAATACAAAAACCAACATTAGTTATTCTTACTACTATTGAAAAAAAAAACAAAAGTCCAATTTGTTCATAATTATTCTTATATGCGTTTAACATCCATATTATGTTGATAGAATTCGTCGAAATTACTAACATATAGTAGTATTCATATAATATAGGTTATGTATTTTTTTCAGTGATATTGCGAGTAAACCTAAACTTTCTGCAGTCTGTATTATATCAATCAATGTTATAATATTTATGTATCACTGGTCAGGCAATTCGATTGAACGATTTTATTCAATCTGAGAGGTTATATCATACCATTCGAGTGAACCTTATTTAATATTTACCATACTATTATAGCTGAGTATAATATCATATTTTGTTATACATATCCATCATATCTTTTAGTATTAACGTATCTATGAATGTTTTTTTATTTATGTACCCGAGTTTGCAACTCTGTTTTTCATCATATGCATACTACTGTACAGGATTTGTCATTTGGCTGGAAATCGTGAAATAGGTGGGAGGTGCCAAATAAAAACAACGTTACCGACATAGACTTCACTAATATTATTACTTTCATTGTAGCCGTCCCAATCGTCAAATCGAAACATATTGTTCTCGCTTACAATACAAACGCAACAAATTGAACGCGACAGACAATAGTAATTTAATATCGGGGCGAGTAGTAGTGCCTACCTACTATTATAACTGCAGCAGTATCAAAGCTGCACCAGCAGTACGGTCGAATCGCCACGTGGTATACGTAGGTAGGTATACCTACACAAATCGGGTTAGAGACTCAGAATTCGAATCGAGCACGCGTAACAAACGGTCGGTTTCCCCTAGAAATAAGAAAACTAATTTCCTACGATCGCGTTAAACTACCCCGCGTGTGTACATGGCGTTGCCATCGTATTACATTATTATATGCCGGTATAATATTTCTTATACGTTTTCCTCTTCATAACCGTTCGCATCGCGAGTGCGCTACTAATGCAATTTATTCATAGTTTTGATATTAACTTTGGCGTACGTGTTCGTGTTGTACGTACACGCATATACATATAATATTATAGCCATGGTATTAAACGCGTATATTTTAAGCCGTGCGCCGTGGTCGAGGGCTTTCGAAAATTTTACGTGAAATAATGTCAAGTCCCGTACTTCAAATATTCTGTAGTACCGTGGCCCCGTGTAGGTATAATATAGCAGCCGCTGTTTGCTGCACACTGCTTAAATATCATACACACATACGTTGTGGCGGACGCTTAATTAATCCCACCCTACTATATTTTGTTAACACTTCCACGCCGCAATTTAATTGGTTTCGAATATCCGATAAGTAATTGACTGCGTGCGTATATACAGGGTGAGCCAATAAGCATGCTCACCTCCCATTGTTTTCCCTCAACAATACATATTTTAAATTTCGATTTTTTTACACATTTTCAAGAAATATATTATTATCAAAGATAAAAATGTGGGTGTGCATACTTTGTGAATCACTATTTGTATGTGGTATGTCATTTGCATACTATGTCGAATATAATAAAGTTTTTAGTTGTTTTGATTAAGTGTAAAAAATAATATTATTACCAACAGCTTTACCACCTATACCTACCTATTAAAATTATAGAGATTATTTACGACAAAAATTAGGTGTGAATATAAATACAAGGTCTATGGTAAGTTGCACAATATGTTAAACCTGTTTGTGAATCCAATGTAGAACTACATTAATTAGTGGTAGCCAGATGATAGAGAACCGGTAGATGGGAGGAATTGACGGAAAGAGTAAAAGATTTTTTTATTCAAAACAATTCTGTTTAAGGAAAGAGAACAATTGATTTATAAATATCACAAAATTCGTATTCACGAGAGTTGAGAGGGTACACGATACACGAAGGACTACAATTGAACCAAAAGTTGAAGCATATTTCGGTAACGAATTATGACCAAGGTTCGCAGCCTTAAGAACCGTACCAGTGTACCACTATGGGTGGACAAACATCTAGAGCCTAAAACCGTTTGTTAAATATATTTATATAACACTAACATGTGACGATCATGTGAATTATGTCAAAATATAATTATAACACTTTTATTTGATGTCATGTTTTTGGTGAAGGCTAATGATATGACACCTCTATATTATGACTACACACCTAAATCCCACATCAGGAGTGTCGCCAGTGGGTGGCTTTTCTCCGCTAAATCTTTCTGTCAGTAACCTTCTATACAAACACAATAACACTAAAATGTATAATACAAAATATGTATGGATTGTTTGGTTCGATTAAATAAGTACTAAAAAGAAAATTTTATATATTATTACCCGTGATCGAACAATTGTTCACATGGTTCACACAATGTCATATCATTGATTACATATAGAAGTATATTGTATTACTACGTATAAACTATACTATAATCATATCTTCTTGAAATCGGATAAAAACGTTGTGTTGTTGTACGGCGTTTGTAATGTCCATCGAAACGAAAGATTTTTGATAAACCAATGAGTACGATTGCAGAAAATGATCCATTGGTTTTTTTTTTTTTGATTGAGTGGGAAACACATTTTTCCCGAGAATAATCCAACACATTGTATTAATATTATGAGATAGCTATGGTATACATTAAATATTGAAAATGTTCATTCCTTATCCACAATCGGGCCCGAGTACATTGTTGAGATGAAATGCGTTTCATTATTTCCGAATCACGATAGTACAATACGAACATTGGGACGCATTTTTGTTAAGATACAAATTACAAATAACACGAATAACTATTATGGATACACGATGAGCGTTATACAAATGCGAAGTTTGTAATAATAAATTGTAAAATATATACCCTGCGATTCACCATCATGCCACACCCCTTTTATTATTTAATAAAGGAGTTATTCAAATTCTGTTTTTTAAAACTATTTGGTACACAAATAAAGACCATAGTTTCAGATGCTGTTTATAACATTTAACAAGTACCCTATGGTGACACAAACTTCTTTTCGTCAAAGAAAAACCACCCTTTTTTCTTTAAACTAAATTAAGCAGATTATTTTTTGAACAATTCGAAATTCAGACTAGCAATTACTGAGTTATTAAATTGTATGTACGTACTAAGGTTATTAATCTTTGATTCTGATTGTTAGTCAAATATAAAATATAACCACGTAAGTCGCAAGTACTCGAGTTTATAAAGTACACTGTTTAGTTATTATAATCGTACATTTGTACTTTCACATTATAAAATGCTACTGGCTATATTATTATTACTTAGTAAAGTAGTATCAAATTATCATAGACCAAATACCAAAATCAAAATCAATATAGTTTATTTGTGTGTAAATTATCATCATAATTACTATTAGTACTAGGATTAGTATCCTATTAGAACATAAAGCTTAATAGTTTAGAAACTGTTGTTTCGAAATTAAATGTATTGCAAATATATACAATATACATATTACATATTACATAGAACACAGGTACCTACATATAAAAAAAACCATCTACTTAATAATATACAACAAAAAATATTTGTATCAACCACGTCCTATGGAACACTCCTTAAATGGGTAACATAGAAAAAATGTGTTCAGCAGATTACAGAACCCATTTTGCGTTATAACTTTACTATAAAAACAAATTAACATATTAAATACCATCAAAGTTAAAGGAAAGTGTATTATTTGTATTTGTACGATAAGGTTTTTAAAATATTTTAATCTTCAAATAATTCACGAGTAGGTGTAAAATCGGTTAAAATTTGAAATATCAGAAAAAAATAATAACGCTGGTAATTTCTTATATTTAAGTCGAATAACAGATCAATCGGCTCAAACAAACTATTATCGTTCCTGCTCGACCCACATTTCCCGATACATGTATACAATATACATTATACAGTATACATAGATACTTAACGTTTTAATGGTTGAAGTATAATTTAATATTAGGAATTTTTCTGAAGCGTTTATGAATAACATATATTTATATATATAATATACATAATATCAATTATATCAATTACGTGATTGTCTTATAGACACTGTTGGTTCTTTTCGCAGCACTCATGGTAATAATGGATAGGGATTGAAATTTGTACTTACATTTTGTTAATCAAGATAAAAATAATTCAAGTATGCATTCGTATTTACCATATTAAAATGTTATACAGTAAATACTAAATACACAAAATATTGTATTAAATATTAGCTTGGAGATTTTGTTGCATGCACGTGCCGCACTTAACACACTACATAATTTTGTATCAATAAAACATTATAGAATCGAGCTCAAAAAATGTATTCTATGAAATCCGCTTAAAATGTTTCCGTTTTTCAATCGCGTTATTTCATCGAAATCTTATTGCTACAAATGTACTGTGGTTGCAGAAAATCATCAATTTCATAATAGTATATTGGTCAAGTATGATATCACATTATGGTCGGCTAATAATACTGCGGCTTATAGTTATTATTATTAATAAGTTTCTGTACGCATACAATAAGCATTACAGAAAAGAAAGATTTGAAGGGTATGCACGTGCTGCAGATGTCATACTTATTCATAGTTATAATAGAGAGAGTGTAAATGATTTTAATAACCAAACTTACAAATCGATAGACGTTTAACAAATTTTATTTCGGACATTTCCGAAGCCCTAGTCACAAATATACTGGTTTATTAATCATTCTACAGCCGACCTGGCTAAGGCGTCACCATTTTCCTGACACTTTGTTGAATGTTTTGTTCGTCGTTTTCCCCTTTATTTTATCTCCACACCTTTGTTTGGATTCGATTTATTTTTAATACAAAGACTCCACTGAATCGGATTATTTCCCATATATATATATATTAGGTATATTATACGAAAGTAGAAACGACAAAAAAAAATCTCATCGAACAGATTTCTTTCCAGTCCTCTCGATTTTGAAAACGATGTCTTTACTTTTGAGAGCACTAAAAAAAAATGTAAACGAGTTAATCATTTGTTTTTCATCACCTCCACCCTCGTCGCCTTTTGCGTCGATATCATTTCCTCGGAATCGTCGGGAAACGGAAATTCCATCTGAATAGTTTTGTCGATTATATCATTTCGTTCGTACCTCAACGGTCATTCAATAATGCTGTGCGCGCATTTATATACGTGGCAACAAATCGAAACCGTATCGATTCTTTCGGAAGCTCTTTGTTACACTTCTGACGGTGTGACAGTGAACATCTAACCTAACCTAACCTAATTTTTTTCCGCATTTTAAATTGAGGACTCAAGATGCATGCAATATACCTAGTGATTTCACAACTAGCGCAGTGTCAGTAGTTTTTTTCACTTAATAAAAAAATGCCACTTTTTAACGATCGACTAGTGAGAAACGGTAACCGCAAATCACCATTACGTACCCGAAAAACCTATAACAAATACACAGCGAAGTATAATGAATTTTCTTTATAAATGCTCTTCTTCTAATGTTTTCTAGAGTTGACGGTATTGAAAATAACTCCAGGTATTATAGTGTTGAATTCAATACCAACAAAATACATTATAGTATACCAAAATAACGAAATAATAAATAGGTACAGTAAAAATGAAATCGATAAATGTATTTTACTTTCATACGAAAATGCCCATATAATTATGAGATATGTACAACAAATTCGTAAATAAGTAAAACAAATATAATACAAATAATAACATAACTGTCAA
Source organism: Myzus persicae (assembly GCF_001856785.1). Lineage (NCBI taxonomy): Eukaryota > Metazoa > Arthropoda > Insecta > Hemiptera > Aphididae > Myzus > Myzus persicae. Next base: position 454,079 of record NW_019104222.1, read on the forward strand.
AAACTATTAATAACAAATATCTGATTATTGATCATTGCATGTGATCAAAATCATGTATGGCACATTAAAATAATAATAATTTAATTTAGTTAGGAGAAAACGATTTTTCAGAGTAGTTATACGGTATGTCACAGTAATTTCAAAGCACCGAAATACCGGCAGCCCTAACTCTACTGTCTTCGATGGTTGCAACTTTCCCTTACAACCTGTCAACGTACCCAGTTATGCAAGCTCATCCTAGCTATTACATCCATCTACATTCTTCGATTTGCACATACATCTCGTACAATGCATGGTTTAAGTGCCCAAATTGAGATACAATTACACAGCCTTCTTAAGTCACAGTGGTCGCTGTACCTAACCTAACCACACTCGATCTCAATTTTTACTATCTTAACTGTTGATGCTGTTGGTTCTAATATCTATTGACTATATAACGCTGTGGTCTTTCAATGTTAATCCTGATTCACAGACGAATAATATTTATTGTCTTCATAATTGTTACAAATTTTTGTACATTTTATAATAATATTTATGATATTTATTATCATATTAAAACCACAATTATAACACTCCTGTTCCTGTATACAATACTGCAGTAGTTCCGATTAAAATCATCTATTTGTACCTTTGGATTATGAACGCTACAATGACGACGGTTAATCGATTTATGAAAACGATGATCAATTAAACCACATGATTTAACTGATGAATCCGTGTGCAATATAGTGAGCAAATGCATTCAATCAATTGTAGCGTTAATTTATAGTAAAACAAACCATAATATCGGTTAATGCTTAATTAATTAATTAATCCGGTCCTCTGAGTAGGTACTGTATTTTGCACTATTATTTTTCAAAAAATTCTAATAGATCCTTCAACACAAAACGGTTTGAAAATTAAGTTTTGTAAACATTTAACACATTCACGATTAATAACATACAATTGAACACACTCACACACACACACACACACACACACACACACACACACACACACAAACTAATTTCGTTCATTATAGTTTAACACGCAAATCGCAATAGCTTCGTTATACTTAATGACAATAATAATTTAACATTATGAGTAGGCGTCACACGTCATAATGACAAACATTGAAACATTTAATGCTTCCATGATATTTTCGAAGTTTTGAAATGTTCGTGATTGATAGAAACACTAAACAGCAACCCGATACCGAAAGCTATATCTAATAAGTAATAAAAAATATAAAATAACACCTGCAATGCGGAACGATTAAAGTCATTGGTGATATTGTCATATTAAAAAATTCTACTTTCGATTAATATATTGCATGCTTTTTTTATGAATTCAAAATATTTCGATAAATTTGTTGCAACGAATCTACCTGATGAAATACTTAAAATCGAAAGTAAATAGAATATAAATCGAAAAAATATATGAACGAGTTTGAACTTTTTTTTTGTTTTTAATGTGATAATAAATGGCTTATTATTTTGGTTTCATTTGAAGCTTTTTGTGAATACGTTTATTTGGAAAACCGTTGTTCATGGTTTATATTAGATTTTATTTATTTTTTATTTTTCTATAAAATAACATTTCATTCGGCGAAAAGGATTATATAAACACATGGATTATTATTATTTTTTGTATCCTTTTGATCAGTTTAATTTATAGCTTATATTATTGTTAGGAAAAAAAACAAAAACAAAAGTTTTTCTAATAAATTAAATGAATGGTAGTAAACTCTCGAGTCAGAGCTACATAGTTTTTAAATAGTAATTTTAATTAAAACAAACTGTCCAATTTGTGTATCGTGTAAAGTGATAACGTAAGCATTAACTAAAACGGTGCTGAATAATTAAAGTTCTAGTAATAGCAGGTAGGGACTTACTATTATTTATTATTTCACTGTTCTTTCAGTTTTTTTTTTCATTTAATTTTAATACAATATTAATTGTTTTATAATTTAACATTTTGAATTTAATATAAAATTTAGAAAATATTAGTAAATTATTTTGTATAAATTAATACGACTTTTAATTATATAAGTGACAAGCATTAAATAATATTTTTGTCTGATAGGGAATTTTACTCATGTAGTTTATATACAATGAACTTATTCAAAATGACAAATTATATTGTTTTCGTTGTATATTATTATTTTTTCTTAAGTCGTGCTAAGTTGAGCTGCATTATATAGGATTATATTAGACAGTAATACAATATTGAAATATTGTTCAGCTTTAAGGACAATATTTCTTACATTTGGACCCATAACCATTAATAATAAAAATATTCTCTCTTTATCGGTGACGGAGACTCGTATTCGTGATATCGGCCAAACGGTAGTCTAGCTATACTATGTATGGCTGAAAAAAGGGGGCACTGAAAACGTATTCGGAATCCTTCCATTTAGTGGACATAAATGTGAAGAGACACGATAATGCTCTCACGTATTTCATTTCAGATTGAAGTAAAGGTCACGTATACAATATATATAACATAATCAGACATTATTATTTTTCTTTATTTATTATTACTTTTTAGCTCGTCACGAAAACTTTGAAACGTCGACCAGTTACAAAAACTATTTTTTTGGCTTTATCGTACCAATTCTTTTTGCTCGAATATTCAATAGAAATATTTTTCGTCCGTTAATCAAGTCAAGCTACGCGAATTCAGTTAATCATAAGTCATAACACACTGGAGTTTTAAATTTCTTCAAAACAATATATTCATATATAAATAAGAACATTTTAATATTATATTATACGGCATTCCAACAGTTTTACACTAGATCAGCATTCATTTAAACTAAACAGAATCTCTATAAGAACCAAAAAAACCCTTAACCTCAAAATATTGGTTTCAGACCAAGGTTTTGACAGTGATTTAAAAATAAATAAATCAAACAAGTCTCCAGGTGAAGTTTCAGTTTTGTAATATTTAAAAAGGTTTCATTTCGAATAGTGGTTGTCTTCTGGTCGTTTCCTAAATAATAAACTATTCCAAAATGGTAGGAAATAAAAAATATTCTTTACCCAGACGTCTGTACCTAATGACCGGTCAATAATATGTTGCAAAAAATAAATCTATTTTAAAGTGGCTGGGAAATTATTCCAGAAAATATCTGTAGGCTAAAGTGAACAATAAACATTTTTAACATATTAACGTAATAAACGAACCTACAACTACATTATTGTTTAGTTGAATATCCCGGAGTGTTTTTGTATTCAAGTAAATTGTCAATATTGTGATGACGACACTTTAAAAGTTTAATACAAATTACAGAACAATTTTAAACTGTGCGTGCTGCTTATTTTATTATTTTAGGAAAATGTGGAACGTATTTTCAACGAATTAAAAATCAGCACTATACCATATATTAATTAAAACAATATTATCATTATTTTTTTAACTTGATGAAATATATAAAAAAACACTCGACTGTTGGTCTTGGACTAATATAATTTCAACAAGCGATCAACTAATCGGAATTTAATTTGTAATGTAAATAAAATGTTCAGAAATTATGAACTATTAAATTTAAAATACTTTATTCGAAATTTACTATTAGATATTTAAATGTATTTATTTATCAGACGACATTTGTCTATCTGTATAAAAATCAATTTTGTCATATAATACTTTTAAAAAAATATTTCACCGCTCACAATTTTCAATTCAATAACTTCTGTCTAGGTGTAAAAATACGATTTTATGGCACAAATTGTATTACAGATTTCTTATCATTGTATTTTATTAACAACATCCGTGGAAAAGAGTATTTTTCAGTTTAGACAAAGAAAGATATAAAATTTTATTCATTGCAACAAAACCAACTTTAACGACAATTTTCAATACAATATATTTCATTTGACTTTTTTTTTGGCACATATAAACACTTATTTTGTTTCAACACTTATTTTTGCATAATATGTATTTCAATCTTTCATGGGACCTTTCCGACCATTCATTGTCAATATATTATTATATTGGCTGAATGTCGTGAAAAAAAAATGGTTGAAATAGTCCCGATTTTTCAATACTGCTGACTTTTCGTCTTATAATGTAGTCTTTTTTAATATAAAATACTATAAACATTTTGAAAACATATTAGTTGGTGCTTCGTGTCTAATACACATCAATTGTCATCTTCGGGCCAATTTAAAATTTGTTCACAAATGGTTCAGCTAATATTAACTGAAGGAAAGTATTGCAGACCACATTATCTTCTGTTAAAAGATCTTTTATAGATTCTAATGTCATCTCCAAAATTATCGACTGTAAATGTATGTATTACAATTCATTTTTGGACAGACTCTTAAGACTTGAATGCAAATAGTTTTAATTTTTTGCAATCACAATAAGATTTACCTTTAGTCTATTAGAAAATAGTCTATATACAAGCAATTCGTACATCAATTTACTTGTATGGTTTTAATTCTTACCAAAATTTGATGACTTAATTCAGTAGAAAAAATTTGAATTGTTATTTTTAGTTATATTTATGTTTATTAAACACGCATATATTTAAATAATGTTTACCTACAGTTTATCAAATAACTAATTCCAGATTAATGGTTTTGAAATTTATTCTACAATTACTTGGAGAAATGAAGTCAACTGGAACTTAATCGAATTCATTACTTATATAGTTCCCATTGACATTGAGCTGATGTGTGGATATTTATTTTAATCAAAATGTAATTTACGTAATACTCAAATACGCTATTAATTTTCCTAGTGAAGGTATTAAGGATAAAAAAGTGTAAATAAGTCCACGGAAACTTAAAAAACATTATTTCAATTGGTTATCGACTTAACAAAATTATTGATGAATATATTTTTCTATTTTTTTGAATAATAGTACTTCAATAAATTGTCTTCGGATAAGATTTGTCAAAAACAAGTATTGGTTATAAATTATAATAATGGACCTTACTACCTTAGTTAGTTTATTATAATCTTGAATAATTTATCATCAGATATTAATTGTTCGTCAACCTTTTTTTATTTTCTCAATAATTTTATCTAAATTTACAGGAAGATATTTATAAAAATATTTTTTATTTCTAATTGGTAGTGACTTTTATACTAGAAGATGGTAAAATAACTTTTACTATTATGTAGGTGATTTTTAGATAAGATTTTATTTTGGCCATATTTAAAATTTTAGAACACTGAGTTTAAATCATATTTAATAAAGTACTTACTTACTTATATTATTATTTATTAATTGTTATAAGTTAAATGTAAATTTACAGTTCATAATAATTAAAATAACTTTATACCTACTTGTTTATTTATTTTATATAATCAACCTAAACTCGAGAAAAACTACGACGATAACTGAACATTTTAAATAAATATTTTTATTTTCATTTTTAAGTTATATATTTAATATTATGTGGTTAGGTACTAAAGTGAATATAACCCAATTTATAAACATACGTAACCAATTTTAATATTTTTGATTTACTTCAAAAAATATAAAGTAAAAGCTATTTAAGGTCAAATACACATAAAAATCAATGGATATAAATATTAAACACACTCTAGTAGACACATCATTTGTTTCAGGAAGTTATACTCAGATACCTATGAAATCCCTTTTAGTTGTTGTGTCTGGTTTATATTTTATTTTAGCATACCCTTTTAGGTCTTCACGGTTTGTCGTTCGAAAATGTACTGAATAGGTGTGCACAATAGGTGTACAGTGTACACTGTGTATTATGATTTATAAACTATAATATATACCCTTCGTTTTGAATATGATTTGTAATTATATTTAACAGTATCTTATTCAATTCAATATGTATCAAAAATAAGCACAATATACTTAATGCGCCTTCTGAAGCTTACATGTTTGCGTATGTACCTATTTTATGTTACTGTACATACAGTAACAACACGCTGTAACAAATAGTTTTGTTATAATGCACACAACATGTGTAGAAGCACTTGATCAACTAAGTAATAGCTTAAATGAACATCAAAGTAACATTTTCAAAAACACCTTACATAATGTGTGTACATTTAATTAATAAAATCAGTTTGTGTTTTGTGTCTGAAATTAATTTTTATATAGTTATTGTACGTAAATGTACTCAACATCACTATAATAGTAGACTGTAGACATTTTACATTTATTTCAAAAAACACCCAAAAAATAATAATAAAAATATTAAGTACACTGTTTATTTTCAAAAAAATGGTTATTGATAAATTATCATTGAAAGAAAATAATAAAACTTTAGGAATGAAACATAACTAATTTGATCGCGTTTGATTTGTGAATTGATTTTTATGTAAATTATTGGTTAATTAATTAATTTTAGTTTGAGGTTCCGGAATATTTATCTGTTAGGTTCGTATTATCATTATAAAACATGAATGATTGTAAATTATGGGCATTACAAATTTTACTTAAATCAATCAATTTTTTAATTTTTCGTAGAATAATACATAATAGTATATATATATATATATATATTATAATATTGTGTTATTATGTGTGTACTGACCAAGCGAAGTGTTTTATTTGTTATACTTTATGTATAATAACAATCATTACTCGTATTCTTAACCTCAATATTCATTTAATCATACTATCTATTGCTAAGTTTATTTTTGTTCTGTGTATATTATATATTACCTATGTATGAATATAAATAGCCAAACTCGATTTTTTTTTTTTAAGTTACAATTATGTGATTGTGCTTGGACCTTTTTATATGCATCATTGAAATTAAACCGTCGTTATATTATGGAGTAGTTAAAGAATTATGGTTTTATTCATGATAATTGTACAAACCTTGTAGATACATATAACGGAATATAGAGCGTGAACAAAATATATATTTGAAAACCTTTGACAAAGTGAAGAACTATTGGAAATAATAAATGTATTTTAAATAGTTTTATATAATATTATATTGATTGAATTTTAAATTTATTAAATGTACTCGTTGTATGAGTATCTAGTACATTATTAAAACTCATGTTTACATAAATAGAAAAAAAAATGGATTGAATGATAATATTATAAAGTAAAACAATAAAATAAACACTAAACTTCTCTGTTATGGACCCATGTGAAGTATAGGTAATACATTTGATGATTGAACCGTAAATTTGTAATCCCATTAAAATATTATTGTATAATATGTATATTTGTCTCTAAGACCCCTTGAAATATTTAATTTACCACTTAATAAATTATTATTTGAAATCATAACGTGGAAATTATCATGGAATACACACATAAATAGTAGTACACTAATAAACCATTCAAAAGTATGCTTCCTTTTTACGCTTATGTAGGTGATTATATTTATATAATTTAGGTAAACTATATTTTTATCTATGTATACATATATAACAAATATACATATGCATTATGCAGTCTAAATTTGCACTAATTACAACCCGTTGTTTCGATATTGTCTAATTTAATGTAAATAATAAAAACACTAAAAATAACACGATGTTTTATACATTTAAATATCAACGTTTCAATTGGTGTTAATCAATAAACAATACTTCGTATCGGCACATATTATGGCAACAGAAAATCAATATCTTTATCTATAAATATCTAATTATTTCAACAAAAAAAAAAAATTTTAAATTAACCAAAAGTTATTCAATTTTTATAAATCAAAGTTCATTCTTCGAACTTTTAAGCATCAACAATCAAATCTTATTATTATTAAATACAGAATATATTTCTTACAAATGTCCAATGTTCTATAATATATAATATAAAACAGACTTTTGTTACGCTTTGATTTGATTTTGGAGAGCTTTTGTATGATTTTTTTATCAGTTCAAAAACAAAATATTTTCATGAGAGATATTTCCTTTGAATTTCTGTTCTGTTGAAAAATAATATTGTTTAAGTGTAAATAAATATTTAAGAACGTTTTTTTTTCCAGCATATGTGTTACAGTAGTCGTATTGAACGTTCATTTCCGATCACCTCAGACGCACAAAATGGCACCTTGGGTGAAAAGAGTGTTCATCCATATACTGCCAAGACTTTTAGTCATGCGGAGACCTCAGTACCAGTTTGAACCAAACAAGTAAATAGGCACAATATGAATACTTATATAATATTAAGTCTGCTATTTTATATTTAAAAAAAATTGTTCATGACTAACAATTAATTTATTTTCACTTTTAAATTAATATAAGAGTTCATTTCCCAAAAATTATGTTACTACAATAAATAAGGGATAACCTACAAGACCAATAGCATGTTTTGAATTAATTACATATTTTTATAAAGTCAACCAGCTTTAATAATGGTATTACAAAAAATCACTTTTATTTAAACTCATATTTAGCAATATTTAAGATAGTACATTTTTTTCAAACAAAAAATTTTACAGTTAACCATTGTACAGCTGTCAATAAATATAGTTGTTGTTTTATGGTGGGCATAATTTAGACGATAATTATATTTAACTATCGAGATAATAAAGTATACTAAATTATAAATTGTTTGTTGTTTTGTGCTTTATTGGAGTTTATTAGCTGAATAGAGTTTAAACAATCTAAAGAAAGTGATTGATATTAGTACACTGTTTTATATTTTTTTTTTCAAAATATCAACCATAGTCTATTGGTAGCCCGAAGTAAATCTTATACTGAAGCTAAGGACAGCTTAAATACTTCTAATTGTAGTAAAATATTTACTGTCGACAGGATAAATTAAAACAAAATTTGTATCATAGTTTATTTTCATTCTTACTCTTTCAAGTTTTGAAAATCATGAAGAATTTATTATTTCCTCAAAATGTACAATCAAATTAAAAATACATTTGTATTTGTACTTATTAATAATAACACAGGTCTTACAAAGTGTAATGTCATATGTTTGCAGTTTACTCGCATTGTAATATTATTTTATTACAAGTGTCTTAAAATGTTTGATAATCATCTAAACATACATGACGATAGTACACACTACATATTATAGTGCACACATTAAATTTATTTTTATGGTTGTTTTTATAGCATATTTTATTCATATGTATTTCAGTAAAGATAAGGTATCATTAAATAATAATAATAATAATAATAATAATGTGTTTAGAAAAAATAAACATTGTGAATTATAAATTATAATTATTTGATTGATCATTTTTAATCATTCAGATTTGGTTCCATTCACTACAATAACATAAATCTTATAGTTATACCTACACGATGATTTTATTATTACTATCATTTACTATTTCAAACATTTTATTTAAAATTAAATAAAATATTTTTTAATTTTAACAAAGTCTATAATATCTAGAAACCTACTGTACAGTCTTCACATAATATATTGTTCATCGCTAATGCACTCAAATTAATTGCATTTTAGTTTTTTTATTGTAGAAAATATATGCATTTAATATATATTCATAAAACTATAACCTATTAAATCTAAGATTTCGTGATCATAATTTTATAAAAATGATAAATTTTTGTACAACAACTAATAGTTAGATTAATCAGTAATTACAATATATTACCATCCGACGCCGAGTATATATTATATTATTATTGACATAAGGGTAATATTATTGTGTAGAACAACATTTCTAAATTATCTTTTATCAACGTTCACTCTTTGGGCAAAATATTATATTTTTTTTATAAAACGTGGTCAGTATCTGTAGGTATCTTATAAAACAATCGAATGGTAAAAATAATTTAAAAAAACAGTTATATTAAATTGTCAAATCACCTAAACACAATGTTCATAATTCAACGTCAACAGAAGAATATTTCAATATTTTTATGTTAATATGATAAGTTATTATTTTTTAAATCTAAAATACAATTTACTAAATCGGTCATACTCATATAAAACAATATTCTGGTTAAATGGATGTTACAATAAATGTTTCAATAAGTATTATATTATCACACATAAGTAGATGAAAATAAAACTAATTTCTTAACACGTTGTTCTCGACACGCGTCTTAAACACTGTTTAATGATTTTGCGATTACGAAATGTGTTGTGAATAGATTCAACGCCGGTTCGATAATGCTGAAGGGCAGAGACATACACCCGTGTTTCTTCCAGGCCGGCTGCGGCTACGACAGCACAGAGCCCGGAAGAGATAAAGGTCGTCGACAAACAGACGACAGCAGCGTGTCGAAAGGCACCAGAGAAACTTCCAAAGAAGACTTATCCAGGTCAGAAGTGCTGTACAATAATATATAATAATATATACTATCTACGTTGCACCCCTATACGTAAACGTCCAACTTGATGCGTGAAACATTCCCTATATATTTTGAACATTTCGTTAAATATGCACATTTAATTATTTCGTAAAATATGGGTTTCGGTGTTTCTTCATAAAGAAATTCCTTACTATTGCACATCGAGTGAACAAACACGACATGATGAAAAACGTACAACATAATATTTAATATCATTAAAAAAAAAAGCGTAGATATAGTTAAAACGATGTCAACGCACGCATTTTGTACATCGAAACTTAATGTCAAAAAATCGTTTTAATACAAAATGAGTACGATTTAACATAAAATTGTATATTATTTAAAATGAAAGACAAGAGATTTATTTAAGGCTTTGCATATTGTTTCTGCGAAGTATCCAATTTTTAAAAATGCATTTCTTTAATATGTTTATACACAAAAAAGCAATATTATCTATATTTACAATTATCTACTGTCTGGGAAGTTAAAACTAAAAACTAATATGTCAAGTGCTAAACTGCTAATAGTCTCAGATAGTACCTACTATTTATCTCCAATTTTTTGAATAATTGTTTTTGTCTTATACTCCAGAATGATATTTAATTGATCTGAATGAGAATTTTTTTATCTATTTCTTCTAAAAAATTTCATAAATACACAACAACCAAGAATAGTACAGACATTGGACCTCTAGTAATATTACTTATAATCAAAGTTCAAAAAAAATAATTGTGTTATTTATAAAGCATTAATTGTACTGGTATAAGATGAGCATACGGTAAATTTAAGCTGACAATAATTTCATATGCAGAAAATAAAACTTGTACTACATTAAGCCATTTTATATGAAATACTAAATAATACATAACAGTTAGAGTTAGGTGTAATTTATTAGGCCCTTATCACAAGTGTTCTAGAAGACTAGAACTTTAACAGCTTATAAATTGGGAGTCATTTGTCGTAGTCCAGTTCTGGATATCACCAGTTCATAAATTGTGCAGGTCGATAGCTCGTTTCGTGAAATGGGCCAAAAGTTCCCGTCTCATGAATTTGGCAATTCCACGTCTGGGATGTAACATATATGTTTGTATATATGTATAGATAATGTGCTCTAATATTTCAATCTCTATTAATTTTTAATATTACCAAAAACATTTTCACATCAAAACTTAAACATCCCACATAATTCTGAAGCACGATGAAGCGAAATATAATATTGTTTTATCACTTATATGAGGGAGTAATATCCCTGAGGAGATAGCCATTCGAGTATTTGAGTTATTCCGTATCTTGTTTTGTGTGTCCGAAGTATTTTACGAATGTTTGAATTTTTTTAGAACTGTTCCTATAAGTCATAACTACGAGTTTTTGGAATAGAAATTGCACCACTCTCCAAAATAATTAACCGCATTTGTTTTTCTTTCTACTTATCAACAGCAAAATTACATTTTTGTTTGCAATTCATCTTAAATTATTCACAAACAATATTCATACTTTGAGTGCTTTACGCTCATCTATACCTGATAATTTAATTATAACAATACATTATGATGATAATAATAATGGCTGCGTTCGATATAACTATATTAATATATATAGCTAAATAAGCTATTTAAATTATTTAAAAGCAAAATATTTTTATTATACTTTGGTGTTATTTAATAATATAAACAAAATTACATAAATATGGGGATGTTTCATATTATATAATTTTGATTACCGGTACGTTAAAGCGTGGAACTTTATTGCTTTTTGAAAAATAAAAGCCCGAGAAACTTTTATTATGTGTATTTTCTATACGAAATGTCTGTTGACTCTTAATTCACCGTCGACGATTCTCTTTGTAGCTATTTTGAAACTAGAATACTTTTTAATACCTTTATGACGTATCTCATAAGTAGAACCGTAAAACAATTTATTTTGTTGGTTTTAGTTGCTCCTATTATAAGTCGTTATCTTAATACATTGCATTAATATCTTATTCTGTTCTTAATTAACCAAATAAATTTGTAATAAAAATATTTCTTTCATTATTTTATTGATAAACTCCAGTGACGGCGAAGGGGGTAGCTGTCAGATACACGGGGTAGCGCAGAGTCTGATTTCCGACGAGATATCAGTCACCGAAATGACAACTGACTGCAGCAAGAGCTCGATCCTGCTCAGGAGCCCCGGATTTCTACATTCGTCCTGTCCTCCGGCCATGCACAAGTCGTGTTTCTGCATCCGATTCATCGCGGAACACACGAAAATAACGGACGACGCGACCAAAGTATGTATTTATAAACATTGATAAACCACAACCCCAATCATCATATTGTATATTAAAGATGTGTCGTAAAATATAATTTAAACTGTTCCCCGTTCGCAGACAATCTATACGACAATTCGCGTTGTTTTACATGATTTCTAGAAAAGCAAAGATGTTTTTTTTATATGGTTTTCTTTTTTTGAGTTGGATGAAAGCTCCAAAGGGTCTTAGTAGCGCATTCATTCGTGAAAAATCTTGTCTAGACGGTATTTTGAAGAGGTAGTTTTTCAATTACATCGAGCGTTTGACTGTGCATAAGGCAAAACGACCAAAAAACGTCGAAGAAGACGTATAATCATTCGATCGTATTATGTGGTCTTAACAAAATCGATACAAATATAATGATTTTGCATTGTAATTTTGAAAATAATGGGCACTTATTGCATGCAAATATATACATTTTATATTCCCGTTATAATACAGAATCGTTTTTCAAGTGTATTACAATAATAAATAATATATTACCCACGCTAGCGAATCGAGACGAGTGATCATATAAATGTTTGCTGTATGAAATAATAGAGGTTGTAGGTGTTCAATCTTTTCAAAACTGTTTTCTTATATTTGTGTGCCCAATAATAACGCATTTACTACTCTCAGACTTCAGACTTTTTCGACTTTCAAATTATAGCTCGCAGTTCTATTTTTGCAACAGAAAATAGCTTGTACTCAAATCTCTCTTCCATTGCACATTCGTGGGTTAGCACATTAACCCGGCCGTTATTCAAAGAGCGTTTCAAATTCAACTACAGACATTGACAATTTTTTATTCATTCATTCCCTTCTATTAGTAAAAAAAAATATATAGTATTACTAAAGTTATGTCTTTTAAAATTGATTTTTAAGTTTGACCTCTCTAATGCACAAACTAGATCCAATTTCCTATCAGAAACCATAATCAAAATTGAAAATCAAAGTATTATTTCGACTACTTATTATTTATTCATACAAAATAAAACATATTGTAAAAATCAAACCAAATTTAAACTATAAAATATTTTCATTTTTTTTTAAATTTGCTTATTGAGGTTCCAATGATTAGGAAACTTTAAATAGGACATTGATATGATCAGACATGGGAATAGGTTTTAATAAAATACCGGTCATTCTAACAGTTTTTTTTTTACTAATTTTCACTCGAATTTAAAAATTGGATTATCAAACATAACATGTTGTGTATTGCTCTGAAGAGTACCCCAGTCAAAACGCGTTGTTACACTATATAGTCGTACCCACAATACCCATGTATGATAAGTTTATATTGTTGGGAATGAGACCGAAAACAAAATATCGCGCTCCACTCACCTTAGCTCTCCCGGACCAACTTCAAAGTCGACTAGCGTGTTTCTGAACGTTCGACGGCGGTAATCCTGCAACGCATTATAATATATTATTATACGACCTATAAAACTTACTGTATTATCACGTATACGACTATGACGCAACTCTTTTCCGGCTTACTTGGCCGACCTCGAACGAAAACTTTGCGCCTTATAGGTACAATCAATCAATCAAACAATCAATCTAAACTCTGATTTGCCGAGTATATGTAGACAACAATATTATTTCCGTACGATTATCCTCTGCGTTCTTTGTGCAGGTGAAAGAAGATTGGAAGTACGTCGCGATGGTCTTGGACAGACTATTCTTGTGGATATTCACACTGGCCGTGTTCGCTGGCACGGCGGGCATCATCCTACAAGCGCCCACGCTTTACGACGACCGGATACCGATAGACAAAAAATTCAGCGAATACCAAACGTAAGTATGAAAGTCATAACTCATAACAACAATATTATTATAATGTGTATCGTTAAATTAAATATGTCTTTATACAACGTGCCGACCTTCAACAGTGGCGTATCTGAAGCTCAGCCAAGTGATGGGGATGGTGGTGGGGAGGGGTGATAAACAAAGTAGCTCCTGAAACCCACGGCTTCTCTTACGACATGGCATTAATCAAATTTTTTTAATTTTATTCATTTTATTTTTTTTCAACAGTAATAGGTAATCTATTAAATCTGTATTCTATCTGACGAAAATTCAACAATAATGCAATTTTAAATATATGTATTGAAAGAAATACGACCCAGGGTGGGGAAATCACGCATGAGACTTATTATACGCCACTGGATGTCAATCATAATTATTGCAGGTGTTTGTCGGAAAGCAACCTTTATACGAGTAATACTAATGAAATACGCATCATAATATTATTATGATTATCTATGAATTGTTATTGCCGTATTATTGTGTTATGACTACATTTAAAGAAAATGATAATATAATATTATAATTTATAATACACATGTACAGTTGCTTAGGACGATATTGTTTCTGTATAAAAACCCATAAAATATATAGGATCATATAAGTACAAACTTGTATACTTTGCAAACTTCAAAATAATATAACATGAGTAAAGAAATAGGACGGGTAGTATTTTTGCTCATTCTTAAAATGTATATTGTGGTGCATATTTTATATAGCTTTTAAATATATTTTTTATTCAAATTTCACGGTGAGCCAATTTTAAGGAATGGTTTTTATTAGCACTTTATAAATTATTTGATATTAAATAAAATTCTTTAACAAGTTAAAATATTATGACATTCTGAACAATTTTGATATCAAGCTAGTTTTTCTCATGGTAATATTTTTATATGTTAAATGATAGTACCTACTCGTTTTAATAATATTATTTTTTTGTGGGTAGTCAAGTTACATTTCAATAATTTAGTTTAAAAAAAATCCATAGTTAAAATCTATTACACGTACCTTATGATAGTATCCGAATTTGTTTAATGTTGTGTTAAAACCGATAGCTGATAAGTGTGATTTGACAAAAATAAATAAAAAAATTATTTTCGTTATATTTAAAATAAATCAATATAAAAAAATAAATTATACAGACACAATATTAGTCCACCACACTGGTGTTTATAATATTATAATAGAAACAAACTTATGAATTGGACAAAATTTGCGTGGACAAAAGGAGATAAGTCAAAACCAATAATTTTCAGTAAACGAAAACGTTGAATTCTGTATTTAATGTTTTATTTTGTTTTTCACATATGATTTAAGATAAGAAAAAATATTTTAATGATGAAAACTACGTTTCACATGATGATTTGTTTTCTGCAAGCTATAAACAAAATCAAAAAACAGCTAAATCGACTTATTCCCTTTTACTCATGCAATAACCAATTGATCAGAATGTTTAAAAAGTTTAATAATATTACAGGTCACCTAGCATAAGGAAGAAACTGAAGATAGGCCGTTATTGAAATAAAGTACCTACAATTAAAATTATTATAAAACGATACCTAGCGTTTTTCTGGATTGCAATGTTTTTTTAAATCTCACTTACACACAATCACATGCCTACACAAGCCTTCGGGCTGTATGATATATGTCATTTTAATCGAACTTTCACATTTTATCCGAATTATAACAATACACTTATCGCACAAAATATAAAGCATTATATACATATAGTTTCGTGAATCGCCAAGCATGAACATCCCTCCCCCATTGTTTAATTTAATATTGCATCGATTCAAATACTGATTTTTGGAATTTTTAAGTACCGTTACCCAGAGACTATATTTTCAAATACCTAAATAGTTTGAAATCTTATGTCATTCGAGAAGTATTCTGTGGTGATACAAATTTCTTTTTTTCAATTAAGACCCTATTTTTGGTTTCTAACTTTTGATGTATGATGCATTCAAATCGAACACCAAACTATTAGTTTTTGAGTTATTAAACTTTACGTCTTAAAGTACAGTGGCGGTTAATTATCCATAGATTTAAATTATTGATGGATGATCTAGATACTATAACCGTTTAAAAATTATAGTAATTTTAACATAAATATATTATAATTTTGTAATTTATGAAAATTGTTCGAGTTTTATAGATAAGTACAAGACAACATAATATTACATTTATTTTATGTGAAACCATTATTAAGAAGTATTATCCATAACTTAAAGTTTAATAACTCAGAAACTACCCTTTATAATTTATATTTAGAGGCATCAAAATAAAAATAATGTAAAAAGGGAGGTATGTATATGGAATAAATTTGGATCATCACAGGCCACTTCGTATATGATGTAATAAAAATGCTGTGATTAAGTTGACTTCAAATCTAAAAAAATTCGCAAAATCAAAATAATTTGAATAAACGCATTATTGTACAATGACAAAATGGGGTGAGCATGGTTGGGAAACCATCCTGTATATTATATAATATTTATCCAGTATGTAGATTAATGGGGAAGCATTATTATGTGTTAGCACTTTAGAGCACATTATGGGCGCATGGGAGATTCGACGTGCCTTCAACCGCAATACTTACTCTATAACGCATATTATTTTTTAAATTTATATCGTTTGTCAGCACAAAATATACTCAAATGATTTTATTTCAAAAAGTTTAAGTTCCATAACGAGGTACACAGCTCACGTGGACAGACTGGTCAAAAATATTATACCGCTCAATCGGCGTAGGTATATGATGAACGGTCCCATCTAATTTTCTCATCACATGCATTACGCCTGCAACGATCAGCCATATTATACGATATTACGTTTTTATAAAAACGGCCAAAACGAAATTGAAGTAGCCCCGTCGGGCTAATACGTCATTTTTTCACTATATTTACATTGTAATATTATTATATTATGTATAGAGCCGGACGGACAAAACGTTATAAAAATACGAAATATAAAAATAAATAACGTAGGTAGGTTATATGCGACCCACACCTAAACACACATAGCAGTAGAAAGTCTATAGGTACCTAGTATAATAATATACGGAAATCTATTGAATTTGCTTTGCCCTGAAATCAGTTTAATACAGCCCATATACGACACAATTAAACAGCATATATTGCAACATTGTATAGACTTGGATTTAATCACGTTTGGTTAGAAATATTAATAATGTTCCTTTATAATGCGTTTGACTATATCATTGTATTGCCAGTTCAATATTAATAATACCTTTTAACTAGGTAACATTTTTCGATTTATTCGTGTAAATATTTATTTAATTAATTTTACTTGTATAAATTCTATATTTTTCCATTGTCTGCAGAAATTATGACATTTTCTGTACAATATTTTTTGTATTTTTTTTTATTAGCTCATAAAGAAAACGAGTTTTTTATGAATGAAAAGAAAAATCCGATTGGAGGACGCCTTTTACTCGGAAAGGTACGTGGTCTAATAATATAAGATTGGATTTCAAAAGCAGTTCATTAATAACATTGTTATATAAGTATATAATGTCAATTGGATCATTAAAATGTAACAAAATATGTTAATGTATAAAATATTTAATTTAAACTAATAATGATTAACACAGACGTCATGTGGATGTCCAGCCTCCATTTTTTATTTCCTAATTGTTTCCTACACATAGCCGAAGCTATCAGCAACTTTTCGCAAATCATTTTGGGACACACTTAAACTTTTAAACGTCATTGGAGACACTGATCCTCCCCACATAATATTTCTGGTTTTCAGCCATTTTATATTTTAAGTCTTAGATAATTTATAAGACGCTTGGTGAGGTGCGGTCGCACGCTCAATCTGCGGCAACGCTCTGAGTGTAAGTACCGTCCGTTGTTGATAGCACTGAGATGGGTGACCACCCCTGTTTTGTAGCAACACATCTTTGCTGCACATACAAATAAGTGTTTCAAATCAACTGTTTTCCCTTACAAACAGGTAATGGCCATAGTTTTAGGCCGAGCTTTAGATCGATAAAAAAAAAAATTATATAAATATGATAATCATTTCCGGGAGCCAGATTTCCAAATGTATGCAGGTGTTATATGATAACTCAGTATATATCTGAACTTGAATCTGATACATATGAATTAATAAATAGAATATTGTATACAGCTTACAATATAATATAAAAAAATCAAATTTTAATATAATTAGTGTAAATCTAAAACAACTGCAAGAGTGGTAAACATTTCAAATTCATGCAACTATTTATAAAATCAAAATAATATTGTTTTAGATTTGATGGTAAGTTGAACAAGACATACTTCACATGTGTGAAACGGTACTATTCACACGTTGTATAGTAATGATATTATCTTTGTTTTAGGAAATTAAAATTTTTTTTAAATTTCATTTAAATGTTGACATAGTTTTGATGATTATTTTTGCCAATTCAGTATCCATAAATCCATAATTGAAACATTAAATTGTTGATGTAGGTATCACCCTTAGCATTTTAATACCTGAACTATTGGGAGCAGTCCAATATGTGATCTACAGTAAAAAAGATATTTACATAACTTTTTTTTCCAAATTAAATATTACTTCGCAAATAATTATTACTTTTTAACCATAATAGATTAGTGTGAATATAAATAATAAATTACAAACATATCATGTATATGAGTATAAAGCACAAATTTATTACATTTTGAAACCTATATGAAGATACAATAGAGAAACAATTACATATTTCTATGATAAATTAAGAACACTGAAAGTGGAAGGTATTGCCAGCAATAACTATGGTCTATGAGTCATATCTATACTCCATTTGAAAGTCAGAAATTATAAGATTATTACCGTGATTGAAGGAGCTAATGACTGATTACATTCTGCAATTAAAGACGAAAAAGGAGGGAAAAGGTTAAATTGAATGTGATAAATTCAGATTGAATCAGAAGTTCTGGAAGAAAATAGGGGTAACCTGTCCAATGTTTCCGATGGTAAAATAGAACCACGTGCGAAAACAACTAATAAGGGTTCTTAAGAATGGTTATCATCGGTCGTGAATATATTGACTATAAATAGGGAACCGATTTATATGTAAATGCATATTTTTATTAAAACAAGATATTTAAGAATCGATAAGAAATGTTCATGATTTAAATCATTTCTATTAAAATGATGCTACTTTTATTTTACATACTTTTACATATTTTGGTATAATTACATATTTTTACATATTTCAGTAATTTGTAAATATTTTTAAACATATTTTATCATTTCATCGTTCATACGTTTTCAAGCCATTACAAACAGCCATTATGAACTGTGACGATCCACGTGGAGCAAATATTTAGTAGTTTTTTATAGTCGTTACCTCATAATTTTCATATGGATATAATAAATATCTTAATATAGTATAGATTTATATACTATTGAAAATCGATAGCAGACAGGTTGACAGGCGATAGCAGTAGATTTTTATAGTTAGTGTTTGGCTGTAATCGTAATCGTACGTACCAACACAAATTTCAAAAATGCCAAAAATTAGTAAAACTATTCCGTCCAAAGTTTGACAGTACGTTAATAAATTTCCAAACGAGACATTTAAAAGCGATGGTCAAGTTCTTTTGTGTGTCGCATGTGAAAAACCAGTATCAACAGCTCAGTGGTCTTTAGTTACATAACGCATTGCAACACGAAAACATAAAGAAAGCAAACAACATAAAGAAAAATTTTAACAAAGCTTTTACTCGTCAATACCAGCTATATCTAGTAATAGTAAGTCCGTTTTTTATACTGACCTTTGTCTTGCACTAATTCGTTCAGATATACCATTATTTAAATTACAAAATCCTGATTTAAAATGTTTTTGGAAAAATATACCGGTCAAAATATTCCAGATGAAAGCACATTGCGAAAAAAACTATATTCGAGATATTTATCTTGAAAAACTTTCTTCAATTCGAGGTGAGATTCGAGATGTGCCCTTTTGGGTGTCCATCGATGAAACGACAGACTTAGAGGGGAGGTACATTGGGAATGTAGTTATAGGCAAATTATGCGATGAGCCTACTAATTCAATACTACTTAACTGTGAAAAACTTGAAAAATCTAATCATCAGACCATAGCAAAACTGTTTAATGACTCTATGAGTTGACTTTGGCCAAGTGGAGTAAAACACGAAAATGTACTTTTGTTCGTTAGTGATGCAGCACCTTATATAGTGAAGGCAGAAAAAGCATTAAATATTTTTTATCCTAAACTAATACATCTTACATGTTTAGCGCATGGTTTTCATCGTGTGGCAGAGATAATCAGAGCAGAATACCCTATCGTCGATTCTCTCATAGCTAATGTAAAAAATTTTTTTTGAAAGCTCCTAGTCGTACCACAATTTTTAAAGAATTATACCCTCATCTTTCTCTACCACCCGAGCCCATAATTACCAGGTGGGGCACATGGTTGCTAGCTGCTCAATATTATTGTGAAAACTTTTCGAAAATACAAGAAATTATTTCAAAATTAGATCCAGAAACTTCTATCGCTATTGAAAAAGCCCAAAATATTATGCAAAATGAAACATTAAACATTTTTTTAATTTTCATCTCAGTGAATTTTAGTTTTATTGCACATACAATTACAAAATTAGAAACAAAAAATATGTCCTTAAATGATAGTATGCAAATTGTTGAATCAGTGATTGAAAAATTAAAACTCGTAAGTGGAGCAATAGGAGATGAGATGTTGTAAAAAAGAAAATTCATGCAGTTACAGAAAAAAATCCAGGCTATATTGATTGTAAAACAATCAATGAAATAATGAGTGGCAGACACACTTCTAAAATTTGGAATTATCGCCTTCTGATATTATGCGCTTCAAATATGCTCCAATTACATCGGTTGATGTGGAACAATCATTTAAACGTTTTAAAAATATTTTGAGACCTAATAGGCGACACTTAACATTCGAAAATTTAAAAGAAATTGTGATAATTCAATGCAACAAATCATTTTAATAATTTAATAATTTTAATAATTTCAATAATTTTAATTTTAATTGTATTTTTTTTTAAATTAAATTAAATTAATTTTTTTCCCACATATTTGGATGTTTTTACTTTTTAGCACATATTTTATAAATTATACTTCCATATATATGTACATATTTTTGTATTTTTATTACATATAAATACGTTCCCTAACTAGTAATACATGAGCTTGGAGTATAACACAATAGATGTGTGGCCTGCAAGGAAGTTTGGAGCAATTGTTACTGGTTTTAATAACGTAAGACCTTCAGGAGCAGAAGTTAGTGCGTTTTGGAGATCCAAATAAGAATCATTGAGAGAAACTGAATCACAAGAAGTATATAAAATTAGTGATGTAAGTCTGTGGACACACTTTCAGATGAAGTAACTATAGAAGGCTATAGGATGGGATAGGATTGAAGAGACAAAATTCACGTACCTACAGAATTGTCGTTATCTTATGGTTATTTTCATATTAAATCAAAAGTACACAAATTCACTATAAAAAAAGTAAATTAAAAAAACATTGGATATTTAAGAGTTGAGAGTTTAGACACTGAAATAAGAACTACAAAAGTATAATTATATTATTTTTTTAAATTAAAATTAATAATTGTGTATTGTGTACATTTGATTAACTTTCACTTAATATATTATGATTTTTATTTGTTTGGTAAGAATTCTTATAGTATATATTATATATATATATGTGTGCGTACTTCCTATATCACCCTCTTTGTACCACCACAATTTATTTACGAGTAGACGATTTTACATATTGGACTGCTGTAGTCAATAATTATGGTTCCGTTTCGATATCATTGTTTTTGTTTTACATTATAACAAAACGACGAGATTATAAAATTTAATATTTTACCGTTCAGTTTGTTATTGTGTACGAGCAAGAGGAAAGTTGCTAAAAATTGCTGTAATATTCTTGTCGATTTTAACGCGTTTGTGTTTCGCACGTATTTTAAATATTACACACTATGTAGATACTAGATAATCATAATTACTTTTAGCGATAATATTCTGCATTCATTATTTGACCACGGTACATTGTTGCATACGGCTATTGTTTCAGATATACATCGTACAGTCTGACGCAACGCGAGGGCACCTAAAAACAACGAAAAAATCAAATTCCAGCTCCGATGACGTCATTTTTGTAGTTGCAGTTTCAGTTGCAGCAGTTTTACACGAATACATGATAATAGTAATAATAATATTAAGTTAGCCAAAAAATAACAAAAAAAGGAAAAAAAAAAAAAACGTTTTTGTACGTTTAAATTTTGTTGTACATTAAGTTTTGTTATAATACTGATAACGATTATTTCAATGATGCCCAGTAACAGAGTAATTTACTACGCAATAATAATAATGATAATTCACAGACACCGTAATATTGTATTATTATTATTATTATTATTATTATTATATATATAAAAACAAAATGTATTTGTATAATTATTATTATTAATTAATTGTCTTAACGAGTATAATATTACATTTATACATATATATTATAGTGACTATGATTATAATGTATATTATTATTATACACGTTGAATTATTATTACAGTGGATAATATTATCGAGTATCTACTATTATGATTATTATTGATTACGAAAAATGCCATTTATTAACCATAATATTTTGTAAGTGTTTATATGAATGTTTTTTTTTTTATTTATTTATAGTTCTACTGCGTTGTTATTTGAGTTTAAATGCAGAAATATATATTATATGTATATTTATATATATATATATATATTTAGATAGGGTCATGCGTAGAGTGCCTTAAACATAATATTTATATATTCCGTAGCCTATCGTACTTACATTTTAGTCGTATAACTCATCGTTTTGCTCTTTTTGAAAGGTCAGATTTAAAGTTATGAGTGTTTGTATGCCTATACGTGTTGTTTCGTTTGAACAATTTTATGTGTATGGAAAAACTGCCAAAATTTGTGTAACGGAAAATAATCGATATATTTTATGTTAATGTTATAGTTAAGAATATCAACAACAATCTTCAACATTTTGTTACACGGATAATTTGTATGCACCTAAACCGGGTTAAATGTATTCTCTGTGAATTGTTATTGTTATTAAAATTATTCTTATGACATTTACTAATGGTTCAACAAATAAGATTCATGAAGATGTTTAATATTAATGTTATTTTATTAAGCTGATAAAAGTTAAACAATTTTCTACTTTTTTAATATTGTCGAATGGTAAAACAAAAATTTTACTCAATATTCTCAACAACTGAATCTCTAACCATTAATTTTAATATGATCCAAATGATCAGTCTAGAAGAATTGATTCAACCTTTTGTACATTGAACTGCGGAGGCGTTTATTGATTAGCATTGTTCAACTCTTATCGCTCAATGAACCGAAATTTGCCTAGCGAAATTAAAATATTCATATTAAAAACCAAAAATCTTTGTCCTACTCAAATAAGTATATCGGTCAAATATTTCATGCCCACGATAATAATTATTTATACGTCTAACTGAAAGCTTCAAGTGAATGAAAATTCAGAAATCATGTAAGCGCAACCATTATCCAGATGTTGCAACTTGCAAATATTGTGAATTTAGAGTTTTATGTTAATCAGCTGCGATCGAATTAACGGGGGAACCAAAATTAGCATTATACGTAGTCTTGTTAACTGCAGGTGCAGAAAATCAACCGAAATTTAAAAATTAGAACATTATTGCTCAATGGCTTTAATTTCGTTTGTTTTCCTAAATTTTAAGAAATAATTATATCATGTCGAAGGATATTAATTAGAAGTTATAAATTATCAACTGTTATTCGAACGAAAATCGTAGATTCTACGGATTGAATAATGTTAACGTTTAGATTTAAAGTGTAATGCCATGAAGTTAAATATCTATATTAAGTGAAACTATAGTTTGATAGAACTATAGTATAATATATAACATTGTTTTAAATATATAGAAGTCGCGTGACTAACACTCGTGTTGTTCTTGCTCGTGTGCTTAATATTATGAAATAGATAAATACATAAAACGAAATATTCGAAAACATGTACGTTAATAATATTATAAATGTAATGCGTGTGTAGGCAAAGTCGAATTGAAAAATATTAAATATACCCGTGTTATTTTTTTTTCTGCGAGGGGGGTGGGTTACAATAGACTGTGATGTATTATAATAATAACGTTATTAGAATAATATCTGTTTATGACTGTTTGCAACAATAAATGCATATAGAAGGAACTTAATGAATATAAAAAAAATCTAAATACATTATATAGACACATAATACATAAATAACAAAATAAAAATATATAATATATTGTGTAATTTTGTATATTTATTTCGACCCTAGCAAATGGTTATTCTCCGTTTCGGTACTGTTGAAGAAGATAATTTTACGGCAAAGAACAGAACGTGGTGTCATCTTTATTCAACGAAGAAATACCAACAGAACGCTTAGGTAGGTACTAGTTTTTGCACATGAACATAACTGTACCAAAAAAAAAAAAATAATACTTATACTATCTATCTATTTAGTACTTATTATGATGTCTTCTGAGGTCTAACTGCAGCGAATAGTCAATAAAATAAATTATGCATGATATTATCATGTTTATTTTTCATGAAGTACACAATGCTATAGTTGTACATTAAATATTATACTGAACAACACTACATTTTTTTTCGAGTTCGCGGGAAAAAAAGCAATACACTTTATTTAAATTATTATACTCTTTACACTTATATTCACTTCTCTACACAACTGCATGCCAAAAACTTGCACTTATTTATAATGTTTATACGTTCGTTGTGTTTATATTTCCTATGCAATTAAAAACTGTAAAAGTGATTAGGTATATGTTATGCGTTTCGTCCCGCAAACCGTTATAACGATTCGATATAGCCCTCGAGTGAAATAGTTCAGGAAACTACAAACCTCGCCGCCTGTACGATTGTAGCAAGGAATCCTATGTGCAAAAGATTAAATATTTTATGTGTGTCTATAATTCGTGATAATCATTTTAGGAATAATTCATAACAACTCGCTGGAATGATAAGTTATGCGAAAGAGTCACTATGACGCTGTGGTAATATTTTTTACTGATATAAATGCTATAACTTTATGCTGCAGCCAATTTAAATAACAATGCTAATAAATAGTAGGTAATGGACACTATTAAAGTCAATGTTTTTTCAACGTAATTCATTTTAAATAGGACTTCTAGGCTCGGTTGTAATAACGATCACGAATAACAATTTATTGTTGATACTCCCCATCAGTTAAATAACAATATCTGTACTTTATTCTACCATTGGGTAACATCTGTTGGCTAGGACAATGCGTAACACACTCGTTGAAATTATACTCGAGAGCAACACAGTACGTGCAGTACGGCATAATCTGCATTATGGTGACGGGTAGTGTGCACAAATAATATTGCTGCAAATACAAACATGTTAAAAATGGTCATTATGATATTTTTCTTGGAATAATCCTAAAGCAACTATTCAAATATCGATGTTTAATGTTCGATAATTAATATTATTACAAATGTTCGTGGTTGAAATTGCAACAATTAGTTTAAGTTATTAATAAAAACCAAATCGTTTTCATTACCTATTTATTCATAACATTCAAGACAAATGTAACAAAAATAAGTCGGACTCTATATTATAATATTACTTATCTATATTACGGTTGTCAGTTACAATAGACAAGATTATGTCATAACACGTTATAATGACAAAGGGTCGCTATAATAATAGCTTGTTTATGAATTTATTATAGTACCTTCCGAGTAAAGTAAATATTTTCGGAATGGATTTGGTGATATTTCCATACAATAATTATTCGTTTGGATTTCCAATGACCATCACTATTGAGAATACAAATTGCTCACGATGTGCTTCTGGTAAGATCCTGATGCTAATTCAAAAATATACATTTGTATTTTGTGATTGAACCATACACTAATATTATGAATATTAGTTGTATAATCTGACTTCACATGTACATAAGCTACAAGCCTACAAACATACATTTTATTTAATACATAGGTAACGCTACAATTCGATGCTTATAACTCGAGTCATTGGCTACCATTTATAAACGGAAAAAGAATGTTCAATTTCTATGTTAAATCTCAAAATATTTGTATGAGTGTACCTCTACAAAATGTGAATTTCGGTGAATCCTTTCTAGTGCACCTTCACATGATCGTGCGATTGTACCATGTCAAATACTACAAAACTGTGAGAGTTCGATTTGACATATTTCAATTTATAAAACGGATAACGATTGATTTAGAAGTTTAATAGTTTTTATTTGAGTTCTGTAGCGTCCCCAATTCGAATAGAATTGCAGATATTCGTCAACTAATATTTATATAAGTACTAGAATATTTCACTAGTCTTAAACAACTTGTAATAAAATACATTTTTTTTTTATTTATCTCTAAAAACGTATTCAAAGTACTATTCCACTTACGTCTTTTATTAATAATATGAAATTCAATACAAAACTCAGTAAATTCATGGCTGAAATGAGCTCTGTTCTAACTACCTAGTCATATCAATATGATCCTTGCACGATTTTACTGTATATGTTCCTTGTATTCAGCTTAAAACTATGTAGAAACAATTTATTGTTTAAGCCTCTACGAAATTTTTTTGATCAATCGAAATATAATACTGTAAGACGTGAAGTCCGAATCTTACCAATTTTCTGAAATATTATTACTTTTTTTTCATACACACTTTTACATTTTTAAAGTATAAAATCATTCCGCAAATTTTCTATAAATGCATAACTTTGTACGTAATAAACTTATAACTGTTAACCTAAACTTCATAACCAATCGACAATGTGATTATCACTTATCATTAATCACTGTTATAACTTTGAAGTTTAAATTCTTATAAAATAACTTTTTCCAACTTTATATTGACATTTTGTGATCAAAATAATAATAATATATACGAATCAAACAATAATTCGACTATGCCTACATATAGGAGCGTAAAACTTTTCATGACGAATTGCTGTGGTAAAAAATTTAAATGTTATACTTGAAATATTTCCATAAAATGTAATTACGGCGTTTTATGATGGTATAATATGTTAAATGTATGTAAATACGACGTTTAAAAAATATAAAAATGTATTTCTCCGAAAATGTCACCAAACCATAAACATTAATACAATACGTATTAACTGTAAAACTGTTAAGAAATTTGGCTTACGCAAATTGTGTATTACGAAAATATTACTTAAACTGAGTTTGGCTATTGCGTTCAAGCCTATTCAAATATTCCAAGAAAATAATAACACTTTAAATCTACCACCATGGAAACATTAACGAAGGATAAACGAATATTGTTATTTTTTTTCTAGAAACTTTTACAAAATAAACAATATGATTACAATTTAATGGACAACTTGACCATTTGTCGTGTGTAATAATGACCCAGACGGAGAAATAAACGTTGGAATGTCTCTCAAATGAGTTACCAGCTATATTGGTTTTTGTTATATTCATCATGCCTTCTATAACCATCGCCACTTTCCGCCAATGCGTTTTCATCCATACCGGCATGCTCAACATTCCTCATACTTCCTTCCGCAAGTCTTTTCCAGTCCAGTCATATAATCACCACCTTTGGAGTTATTACGTGTATATTATATAATACATTAATATTTCAAATAATGGCAGACAGGGGACAGCTTGCAATATCAGCTGCCAATGAAAACATATTAAAATCTAAGGACAATTTTTTTTATCTCTGACCATCATAAAGTGAACTATTCTAAATACTCGTTAAATATAAAATGATTTATATATGTATATATATATGTGTAATATATTATTATATATTAATCATGATACAACCAATGAAAACGGCAAACTAAATACATAGTCGGCTGGGTAATGAGTATAATAATAATGCGTTTTATTAAACCCCCATAAAATCTTGTTATTTTATCATGATGATTTTAATTTATACATATAGGTACCAGGATTTTCGTCTTTCATAATATTTTGGATTTCGATCCGCAGAGAAGAATATTATTATCTTAGACTCTATTGCGTGCTGATGGCATATTCCTCCTGCCGTTGAATTTTCTAGCAGACTTAATAAATGCTGTAATGCATGTCTACTTCTATCTGGTATTGAAAAATTCAACTTCTATATTATTTTATTACATAGTGAGTGTCGTTTAGTGTGATAACATTGGTGTATTTCATTTCGTTTCTATTAACCAGTTGGTTTCCGAACGTAATCGGTTTGAAAAGTGATATAATCGATAAAATGTCTAAAAAAAGTCATTTAATTATCCGGTACAGGTACATACGTACAGCGGTACTACGTTCGTAACATAATATTATTTGATTTGTGTTTATCCCTTTTGATTCCAATTAACGGTCTATTCTATGAGTCAGTGATCACGTTTAGCACAACTCACTGCAGTATTAAAATATATGTACCATTATAATATATGGGTACTATATACCTCCACGAACGTATTTTCTCAATATATCACTCGGACAGATTTTGGTGCTCACCATATTAATCACGTGCTCGATTTCGCCCACGGCATAATGGGGTTGCTCGAAGTTTTTCCAGCCTGTATATTATATATTATTATTCTAATAATCAGAGACGTTGGCGTTCGCCGCGGACTTGGCCGATGACCAAACCATCGCGGCGAGATGTCGTAGGGGTGTACTTTATGCGAAAACAACGCTAAGATCCATCGAAAGTTATCACAGCGGTCGTTCGGATCGTATATAAGGCAATAATATTATGATTATTATGATTATTATTATGACTATCGTCACGCATTGGGCCGCATAAATTTAATCCGTCGGCTGAAGATAACGCCACCACAGCCAATGCATTATATTGCGTGAATAACCGTCTATTGTTGTGATATTATCGAAACCCGTGTGCCGGACGTAGTCGTTGTAGAGCGTTTATTATTATTATTATTCGACTACTACAGCGGCCACTATCGAACAAAAGACAGCGTGGTCGATAGAAATAATACCATTTTCCAACAATAAAAACATAATAATGCGGAGGGTGGTTCTTTTAACTGCAGAAAATACTCATTAATACGCATTATATCGAGAAAAAAAATTAGGGGTGATGTTTATGAAAATATTATATTTTTGACATAATTTGAATTCACTGCGAGACAGTATTTTTGAAAACAATTTAATATTGGGAATTTTTTTTTTCAGGTAAATACGTTTTTCATTTTTAATTACATCACATACCCAGGCTTTTAATTTCATATTCCAATTCATAATAATTTTTCTTGAGACTTTTGGTGTAAAATCAAATTAAAAAATATATCTTTAAGTAGCAGGTACATATTAAAAGTTTTTATGTGAGGGGTGTAGTGAACACATTCTTATGAAGAAATGGAGAAAACAAAAAATGGGTATTTCATGTTTTAATTATTAAACGATTTCAATTTTAATCTTACGAAGGTAAAATACAGTATTAACACTATTAACTATTAACTACTAGAAAACCATTAGAGGTGGCTTTTAAAATGTAGTATCCACCAAAATATTATAGATTACTATAATATGGGAACAAAAATATATGATGCATGTCGTGTCCTTCTGACCACGAAACACATATTCACTAAATGTCAAAAGTTTGAAATTTACATCAATCAATTTCAATTTCCCGTCAAATGAGGTTGGACCTTAGGACCCAACAATTAAGATGTGTATGACTATTATAGGTATCCCAAATAAATCTGAATTATACATTTTAACATAAAAACATGTACCTATGACCTCTCTAAAAATGTAGGTAATTTATATAATAATATACTGATGGATCAGTTGCCCATGAATTTAAGACCAATAAAAAAGGCTTAGAGCAGTATCTCAATGATAGTTCATGATATCACATTGATAATAAGTACTGTTTTATAGTTGGTAACATAATGAACTTATAATTGAAGGTATACTGTAGGTATTGCAATAATTTATGAATATTATATGGGTTTTTGATGGTGTTGGTAACTCAATATTGTTATTTAATCATCAGTTCGAAACAATGGAGATACTGCAATTTGCTAAGCTTATAATAATATATTGAGCAAATATATTTGTTGGATAATTAAACCATTTTAAATAAAATCTCAATATTCCCTTTAAGTTGATACAATAGATAAAAATTAAGTATTTATCAACAAAAAATATGACACTCGTAACATTTTAACATTCCTTAACAAGACCAGTTTCAAGAAAAAATAATTAAATTGTAACGTATGGCACATAACCGTCATGTTCGTTACTTGAAATAAAAGAAAATACAGAAACTCTTTTTTTTTAAGATAATATATTAGTTATATTGCACTTCTTCGTGGTAGTTGAAGTAATCTATAATAATACTAGTATGGTAGTATCCCGCAATACCTGAGAGTCCAATAATTATTTTGCTCGTAAAAACTTAAGATACTTCAAACTATTTGTTTTTGAAACTAGAAATTCGATTTTCATAGACGTGTCAACATTATATTATATTGAAAACAATAGTTTGCCTTCTCTTGTTTTTGGTTTTGTGATGAGTTCAAACTTTGCGAGACAAAAATAAATAATATCTTCAAAAACGCCGCATCATTTCCGATGCGGTATAGGTACATACATTTACCCAACGAATGTGTTTACTGTTCAGAGGATCAGCCAGTGCTGCAATCAACCAATGAGTTCGTCCAACGATATAACGTCATAGCCGAGCTTTCCAAAAACTTTCACGTCTGACACACATCGCGCCACGGTCCTTTATCCTTTTTATTTCACACGCGCCCGACACTGCACGTGCTCTCCGTTCCCATATTATTATTATTGTACCCCCCTCACCCTCCCTGAGTACGGATTCTTCGATGCGTAGTCGTAACTTTTGAATAATAATAGTACATCGCGCGTGTGTGTGCGTAACGACATAATCGTATTATTATTGTCAATGGCGTATAATACACTTTAAAGTTGTTCGACGCATATTCAAAACGTATCGTTATCGAGCTTTTCATAATAATATTACAACAACCACCTACCTATTATTATGTTATTACGGCGTCGGCACCGATAACGCGTATGGTACCATATAATATTACACAACGTCATAAAATCATCACGACCGAGTGGTTGTGCATTCTCTATTTTATTAGTAAATTTACGTCGGCTTTAAAGACATATTGTCATAACGACATAATGTTATTATTGTCGCGTGACTGATCGTTATTGTGTGCTTTGGCGTTAACGTGTGACACGTGATCGAGTGTGAGTCGCTTGTATTGCCTACCCACGTCCCGACGACGGCGGCCAAGACAACACGGCAGTTCAAAGTAAACCGATCACCGACCACATTACAATAATGATAACGCAATAATGATAATATATCGTTATGGCGTGCGTTTCACGGATGAGCGTCCTGTAAAAAGTACCTGCGACAAATATTCACCGCGATGCCGTAATGTCCTTATACTGTCTATTATAATTAAATCTAAGTGTATTTCGCAAACGTTATAATGGCATTAAAGCACACGAATTAAAGGTACGAACAATTTTATAAAATAAAACAGTGGATATCATACTGTATTATCCCATCATACATTATTAATTCCGTCCGGACCAATTACGATTTGTTTCTAGAAGACATTTTTATGTGCGAGACGTTAAGCTTTCATAAGTTAAACTTTATAATGATGTACCTACATATAAATTTTAAATTAAACATATTTATATTATCTAAAACTTGAACGTGAAAATCATCACATTTATATTCTACGCATGGCGTTTACTCATACGACCACACGGCATCCAATTTTTCAGATGTCCTTTTTTCAAAACTACTTTCAGTGACTTTCTTAAAACAAAAAATGTACATAAAACATGCTTACTGTGTTTTGAAAATCCTTCAATTATCCGATCGATAAATATAAATACTGTACACACAGCAATATATTCAATCCCAGCTTTTACAATATAGGACTTTCGCTGCCTATCTCTGCCGTCTTCGCTGTTTTAAATTCTTGTTCCTTGTGATATTCCATGGAATTCCGCTGTAGGATTCACCCTATCTTCTCATCTTTTTTTTGGTCAACGTTTTCCATTCAGTCTCCCAATAAAAATGTTATTGTCGCACAATAATATGTGAAAAAAGCGGAACACATGACCAAAGTGCGCTTTGATTAAAAGTATCCATTTCAATAATTTTGCTTTTTCCAGTTAAAATGAAAAATAATACGCCAAGGTAAAATCATGTTTATGTACCGTGTATACTCATATGATCACATACATAATATACTCATATCTATGTGAACTAACTTAGTTAAGTTAAAACTTAAAAGTTTTACGGAAACTTACAACTTGTTGTTCTTATTAACATTTAATCGTTAACTTATGTTAAATTATTATATTTTTTTCAAATACTCTGATAGCCAGTTATATATGACTTGAAATAATAAAAATTAAATGTGTATACACTATACAATATGCATCGTCAATAATAATTGTAATATATTTATTGTTTAATCTATATACATAAAAATGGAGCCAAAAATGTATAACAATTCATCGATTGAGAACGGCTTGGGTCGATTTGGCTCAAATTTTTTTTTAATTGTTCCTAATTGCCGTGAGAAGGTCTTTACGAAAAACAATTTTGAAAAACCTTTTTTTTTTAAATTTTTTTTATAAAAATTTTTCTGATGATTTATTTTTTGAGTTCCGGAATGTTTTTTTTAGAATTGAAAAAGCTACAGCAAGCTTTAGCTTATAAAGTTCTCTATATGACATAATTAATCGTTAAAATGTGGCTGTCGGCTGAGATACGGCCGCTCATCGGCATGCATACATTCAAAATAGTCAATAAAATTAAAATTAAACATATTATTCATATAGAGTGTGCACCTAGCGGGGTCCCCAAATCACTGCAGAGTGCAGATTAATAGCCTGCCTGATAATATACAGCTCACATTATCACAAGCGAGCCTTATATGGAGTCTAGGATCAGCTAGAAAAGGTATAATATTGATGTAATAGATCTTTGTTTCGACACGAAACTACGATAGTTAATTTGTCTACTGACGATCGTATGTATAGCAATGGCTGCAACCGCTAAATTTATGACGTAGGAATACTTGCCGACATTTTAATACGACTAACATAATATTTTTATTAAGTCAAGAGTTGTATGGTAAACACCGAATAGCTCAATCATACAAATTGCGTTATCGAAAATAATAATACTTTATTTATCGATATGCGATAAACGTGTTAACTAAACAAATTATAATTATAACTATAGAATCATTTTTTTAATAATAATATGTGTATAGAATCATTAGAATCATTTATAAATATTATTATTTTTTTTTTTTTGAAAGGACTTTTCAAAATTTGACCTCTAAGAGGGTAAAAGGTAGGTTTTTTAAATAGCTATATAATACACGGGCAACGCCGTGACGGGACAGCTAGTTATTTATAAATTTAGAACGTAACACGGATTTGATCAAAATAAAGTAACTCGTTGTTTTTTAAGTTTATATCAATAAAAATCGGCTAAGTTAATGAAAATTAAGTTTAAAAAAGTTAAGTTAAATAAGACTTTCAATAAGAAAATTAACTAATTTTTAACTTTTTGACTCGTGTATGGGCATGAAATACCCGGGCTGGAATTTTTAACCAAATAACATTAATTAAACTAAAAGAGTTAAATATACTATTCCTTAACTATTAACTTATTACTTACCATTGTGACTGTATATTAAGTCAAATTAATTTTGTTCATTAACTTAACTACTTTTGCGCATGACAGTTTTTATAATAGTTTTGTAATGCATAAAATATATTATTACAAGAAATTATCAACGCCTATTAGCATGTTGCTTGATGCTTGAACAACTGAATGTATATTATGGAACATTTTATTCAACTGTTTTAATATTATTTGGACGGTTGAATATTTTTAACAAATATTTTGCAATAAATATTAATAAGAATTGAGAAGAAACCGTTTATTTTTTGTATATCGAAAAAAATTAAAACGAAACTCACTATTATACCCAGTATAATAATGCAATTAAATCATTGATTGTATACGTTGAAAATATGTAGAACGTTGACAGTGATGGATCAACACGTATTTTTATGTTTTCAATCACTTGAAATTTAATATAATGTTCATATTTTCAAACAAGACGAGTTGTAATACATTTTATGCTTTAAGTGTATTTATTGTTTTTTTTTAATATAGTTCAATATTAATTATTAAACATAACATCACGAGATTATACAATGAAATTGAGTATATACGAATACTCAGTTTACTGTGCAGTGTGCACCCAAACTTTTTTGTACAACGATTTTACAATGTAGGTACACGTAGACCTTTGTTTTAATCATTTTAAGGGCTTTCTCTTTTCCATGGTGCTCTGTAATGCTTTATCTCATGTAAAGGCAACCAAAAGTAAAATTACAGATCATGTTTTATGATGGTTTCATACCATTATTATTATTTTTAAAACAAAATCTAAGAAGCACTTTAAATAATTAAAAATGTATTCGAGTGAGATTTATTTTTTTAATATTTTAAATTTAAATATAAATTTCATAATGAATTTTAAACTCATTTAATTTTACAAAAAACTACTTTTCCAAATGTATGGATAGGCAATATAATAAACCATGATATAAATTGTATAATAATTATCTTAAAAATCATTACATATTAAGTATTACACATTCATAACACATAATATACATTTCTGGGTGTTTAGTGTGCCGGCAGCCCGCAGGTATGTTACGTAAGCCTGCTCTGCATTATGTACTAATTTATCATTTATGACCAAAGTAAAA
This sequence comes from Myzus persicae, assembly GCF_001856785.1. Lineage (NCBI taxonomy): Eukaryota > Metazoa > Arthropoda > Insecta > Hemiptera > Aphididae > Myzus > Myzus persicae. Next base: position 489,298 of record NW_019104222.1, read on the forward strand.
ATTTAAAACATAAGAAGCACTTCCTAGTTCCTATGCTTTATTCAAATATTTTTAAAAACGATATAGATACTTGTACATCGTTACGTAAACAATAAAATCAATTTCCATTAGTTTTGAAGAAACTATAATTTTATCTAGTTAGATACCTTCTACCTATAAGGTAACCACAATACATTTTACATCACTTTATCACCACTGGATCGGGGTTTATTTGCATTTGGTTTCATTAGTAATTACTATTTATTGAATTGCATACAACAATAACAGACGTGAGCACAAGGCCGGGAGTGCCCAGACAAGCCCTGTGATTTTTTTCAGGGCTTGAAACCGATTGAAATAATTTCGGTTTCGGTTTCAATTTTGTATACCGGTTCTGAAATTTCACGATTCCGGTTACAACTTAGCAATACCGGTATTTACAAATTTAGGTTTCGGTTTCGATTTTGTAAACCGGTTTCTACATTTTTAAAAACGGACTTCCAAATAAATATTTGAAATTATGATTTAATGGTTTTATTATGCTTAACTAGCTCTCCGAGCGTTGATGGGGGAGACCCCCAGACCCCCCGAGTGGGCTAAAAGTGAATTTCGGTCCACGGAAACTGAGTCGATGCAATTTTTAAAGTCGCGTCCGTAGGTGGGTTGAACCTCAAAAGTCAGAGAAGGTAATAAGGATTTGTGATAAGGGGCTTTGGAAATGTCGTTTAAAAGGTGTGAAGTTTGAAAATCTAGAAATCTGTGATTGAACGGGATTGATAGTCGATACGGTCCAGTCTTGTGCTCTTTACGAATGTCGAAACCCAAGAGTGTATATATGAGAGCCGTATTTGAGTGTCTAGCAAGTCAGTCACGTCCAGTGAAAATCGATTGACGTTCAACTTAGTCATCTATACATTCAATCTGGGACCGCATGTAAGGTATGTGGACACGGCGGTGGGCAGCTGTAAGTGAGAATTTCCAAAAGCTTATACAATGACGTAATACATCAGCCCGTGCGGACACTCGCTCGCTGCACTGTTACGGACAATTAAAATTCAAAACAACAATCGATTCACAATGCAAAACCTCCTTGGGTAGGTGTTGACTTAACGATACTGGTTAATTCTGATTTAACAACTGTCTGGATAATGGATTACAACTTAACTACGTGTACGCCAAGCAATGTAATATTAGTGCCAACGTAAGTATAACTTATTAAATGAGAATGAAAATAAACAATTTGGTAAAAAAAAAAAAATAGATTTGTATGTCAATTTCTATTTATTAATTCGATATTCAAATAAATGTACGTGACATTATTATACTTCACCTTATATACATTAACGTGTAATTGGGTGTTTATTTTGATAGTATATTATCTGTGACTGTAAATGCAGACCGACTGGAACGACGTCGACAAACGTTTAACTTCACTTCTATTCTGCAATCGCATAAAATCTAACTACCAACATGAGCAACCTATGGAGAGACCGAGTAGCTATTTTATAGGATAACCTCGTGACTACCGAGTACAAAACCAAAAATTCAAAGTAATATAATGTAATTTATTGAATTAAAAAAAAAATATGTATATATGCATATATATAGTATACCCATGTGATATGAAAGGTAATGCAGGCAATAACACTGCCTTTTCAGATATATTTTGTTAAAAAATAAGATATTATTACTACAGGTATACATTAATATACACAAAATATACATCAATTATAAAATATAGTACCTACATAAGTTTATCACATATCTTATTAGGTATTGTCTCTTTTATGTTTATTTAAGTATAAATGGAACACATAACAGAGCAACTTTAAACAACATAAGAACAGTTGAACGTTGCTCATTGAATGTACATTATAAAATATTCAGTATACTATCCTGGATTTATAATCTACATCAGTCAGTCCAAAATATATATTTTACATTAATTATTATAAAGTATGTTTGAGTGAATTCAGTCCAAGTCAGTGCCTAAATAAAATAACAGATAAATGTTAGGCAGACAGTTAAATTATTATTATTAGACACCATGATCCTGACGAAAAACTGAGAAAACTCTCGAATGATTAACATAATCGATTATCAAACGAACTAGACAGTGTCTGCAGAGTGCATTTATTGCAGTCGTGGACAATAACTGCAGTGAAACGTTTTTCCGGGCTATTACCTTTAATTACCATTTACACGCTATCGTATCCATGTGTGGTTACAAAGGAAACACTGCACACGCCACTCGTTAAATTAGTTTATATAATAAAATTGAGTTTCTTTCAGAAGGCAGTGTGTAATTACAATACGCTCAAATACCGATTATGTTCTATTACACATATATTATAATAACATGAGAGTGATATTTCCACTGTATTGTAATGATATGAAATACTCGCTCAGTTGACAATATGTATACCAACGATATACCTACAAGTTGTTATTCACTAATCATGCTCAACCATTCGCCCGAAATCTTGATTTTAATCTTGATTTTGTTTTTATTCGAAATTTGAATTTAGACACTTTCACTATACTAAGATCATAGTTTCAAATAAATTTCGAAAGTACATGTTTTATTCCATTTAATAATAGTGTTCTGTGTTTATACTAAAAAATGTCAATTCATTTGAATCAAAATTTCAACGAATAGGTAGTATTTGAATTATTAAGCTTTAAATATAGGTACAACAAATCATTTTTCCCGAATAATAGTTTTATAAAAATATATTTTATACGTACAATTTACAATTGATGCAATTTTGATTAATCTAGTGTATTTAATATACTCGTACGGTTTTTACAAATTATAGAATACCATTATAAAATTAATTATTGTAAGTTATAAATCATCATATATGGTATCATTCAAAACTATTATCGTCGACTATAATATATTATCCTCTGTGCATAAAATATGATAACCCACAGTGTACTCGTTCAAATATTGATTTAAATATATCAACATTTTTTCATAACAATTACCTGCTTTACAGTTAACAGTAAAAAAAGCGATTCTACTACTATATTCTGGTTTGGAAAAAATAATTCCTATACACCTAGCATTCACAATAAGACACTGTTCAAATGGTATAAAAAAATCCTATATATTTTGAAAATATAATCGTTGAGTATACTTACAAGTTCTGATTTCCTGAATAATTTGTATGATTAATGCATGTTATTATCATAATGAAAGGACAAAAATGGAGGGGAGGTGAGCATCGTTGGTGAGTCATTCGGTATACTAAAGTATTGTGATAATGTGGAGCGTAACAATAAGACGAAAGACGTAAGCCACCGAGCTTTAGTCGGCAAGTGATAATAATTATAATTACGAATCCAACTGTTAAAAGGTATAATATGTACATGCGAAAAAATGTGGGTATGCATGCGGCCTACACTATATGTACATACATATATATACTATTACTATTATAATAATATTTTCCGTATAATATCGTATGGTTATATAGGTATTGCGCTGTTTAAATACAGCCGGTGTTTAACAAATGTGTTTCGCACAATATAGGGTCGGCGGCGGTCGTGTGTGGAGATAACCCAAAAAGCTGCCCCCCACCTCTCGCGAACGCACGCGAGCACAGACCGCCGGTGTTTAGTCATCAGACTTGTAAAAAAAAAAAAAAATAACAATAATATACCTATACGAAAAAAAAAAGGGAAAATAATAATAATAATAGGCAACGTCAACAACAATACATATACCGTACATGGCGTCTCGCAGACACGATCCCAACAACGCGTAAGTACGACCCCCGTGCCTATATTATATATAATAGTAGGTATTGTGTTTTAAAAATATTTTTCTTTTCTGTCGTCGTGCCGGATGATTACAACATATATATACATAATATATTTATATTATTTTATCTGATTTTTAAACAAAACGACGACGACGACGACGACGACGGCAGCAAAATATTTTGGATTATGTTCGATGAACACAGGAGTGATTATCGCCGTGAATAGTAATATCGTCGTGTTCATAAATACATAATATTATTGTTTCCGGTGACGGCGGAACAGCGAAACGCTCAGGATGTCCACGCTACAGGCCCGGCACCGGGGCCACAACATACCCGACGGCGTGACCACGTTCAATGAGATCGAGTATGACCGCGAGGGCGGAGTGTTCCTCAACCGGACCAAGCTCGTGTTGCTGGTCATCATCGTCTTCCTGTTGACCGCGTTTTCGGCGTTTCTCGGACGGTACACGGCCGAACGGCAACTGAGACAGGTAAATCGGAAACGAATCGAAACTACTCAAAAACCGCTCACATTCGACTAGGCGCCTATATAAGTACGACGGGTTTATTCGTTAAACGAATAGTATGATCGGCATGACCTCCCCCCCCCCCACTCGTCAATGTTCTAGTCTGAGGTGTGTTCCGTCTATATCGACAAGACACGAGAGTGGATAAGCGAATAAGACAAAACAGAATCAAATTCGTAAATAATTTTAAAATACTAACAAACCGTTTCAATAAAATGTTATAAAATCATACTTGTCAAACGTGGAACGATTTTAGGTTGGAGGCTGGGAAATTACCGAGGGAAAATTGTTCAAGCCGATCTCCGTCTATATTTACACATAAAAAGGTAAATTGTAGTAAGGATTTCGACTTTCACCTTTCTTTTTTCCATCGTATATAATATTAATTACTTTGTCATTTTTATGCTAAAACTATCGTTGCTACTAAAATCCGTTTAACTTCGAAAATAATTAATTAGTTGATGTGCTAAAAACAAACAGTAAACAGTCCTATATGAGTCATAGTTTTTTTTTTTATAAATATCATTATTATTTTCCTCATCCCGCATATATATGCACTTAATGGATACGGGCACTGCAGTCTGCAGGTTATAGTTAGTGTACTCTTTTTTTTTATTATAATATCAAAGGTGTGTTTGATGGATCTTAGTTTGGATACAATTAATAATATGATATTCCGAAGAGAGTGTACCGGTATGATATTTCATCCTTTTCTTAAACCTACACGTAGAACAAAGTAAAAACCTATCTGTAATTCACACATTAAAATGACATTATCAAAATTGAATTATCATAACCCATCATAAAAATTAAAAAGAATAATATTATCTGATTTGTTAGGAGCTTCTTTCAATATTTTCATTTTAGAAAAAGTTATTAGTAGGTATCTAGTTTTGTATTTGTTTGAAACTATTATTAAAGTTAATAACTTTCTTAAAAATACAAATATTAAAAAAACATTTTTCAATACATAGATAATATTTATTTTTTATAGCAAACCATTATGGTATTTGGTTATAATTCCTGAACGTTATTACATTAAATTTAATAAATTTAATATAAACTTAGGTTAACTATATTAAAGGTAAGGATGATGGAAAAGAGAATTAAACAAATGTAATATTAAAGAAAATTTCCATGCATTTCCAAGATCAAACTTTAGTATATTAATAACAATTCAAAGATTATTTAATAGGTAGTAGTTGGGTAGATGGTATATGTCGGTATGAAAGTCTATTATCATATTGTTATAAATATTAGGAAATTATAATCAAGCCATTATTATAATGGTCACAAATCATTTTTTTCTGTATCAGAATATAAACGTATTAAAAAGCTGTAAAATTACAATAATTGAATAATGTTAATTTATATTTTTACCTACACTTTCATTTCTAAGCTGTAAAAACTCCTACATTAAATGATTTAATAACAAATTGGAAATTAGTTATAGCTTACTTTGTTAATGAAAATTAAAATTTACAAGTAAATTGACTCAATTAACCCTATTAATTAATAATTGATACTTTTCCTGTATATTTATATTGTTTACTAAAATTTACCTAACCTACATTATTCAACAGTTTGTGTGCAAGTACATAATTATACAGTCACATATTTTTTTGTGATATTAGACTGAACAGTTTCTTTTTTTTATGCTACCTACCTACCTCAGTAGAATACATTTTACAACATATTTTTCTACACATACATCTATACATCTATGACCTACTTAATGTACCTAATAATTTGAAAAACGTTAGTCGATTGAAAACAAAACTTAAATACGATATTTAAACGACATTGATATGATCGTTATAAAATGCAGTTAAAACACCAATGTTATTTTCAACATATTAAATAAACAAATAAATAATAATAAAACTTATCAAAATGATAATTAGAGGTGTTCTTATATTGTAGTGCGTATTCTATATTATATTATGCCGCATACTTTCAAGTCTGAATGTGTTTACGAAAAAAATTGTTTTTGTCTTTGTAATGATCGATTCATGTCTTTATTGTATACAAATATAAAAATATATTTGAGTAAATATACTTATTTACGGGTACTTATATTTTTTGAAATAATGAAAATAAAAATGTATCTGTTATCATTATTCATTAACACTCTTCCCTTATCGAATCAATGACATTAGTCTGGAACTTAATACAACTTACAAGGAATAACGTAAGTACATATTTTACCCAGGTTTTTTTAGCACCTTAAACTTTTTCAATGAAATCGATAACATTTTACTGAGTACTCCCTCAACAAATCTGATGGGCACTGATTTTATCTAATAGTATTAATATTAAATCGAATTTGATGAGTAAAAGTTAGAAGCTGTTCTACAAAACATAACATTATTCCTTGGGCATACTAATCGTTCATATTTTTCATTTTGTACATTCATTAAGACATCAATTGAACACCTGTCAGTATAATAAATAATTATAAAGTACACTTACTAATCGGTAATTGTGCATTTGATATATTCTTCTGTAGATGTCTTAATCATCAATTTTATATTTTTATCTTATTTATAATCCGTTTCAGTACATACTTGACGAGTACTTAGTTAATAATTTACTTACTAACTATCACTATTAAACTATAAATCAATGAAGAAAAATCTTAATAAATTACAAAATTATACAAGTCGTCTTTCGTACTATTAATCGTTTATTAATACTCACATAATAAATAATTTATGATTTGAGATGTGACAAATTAAATAGCAATTGTTAAATTTATGGAACATTTTAATATTTTATAATTTTTAATTTATAATTTAATTTTAATTTTATATTTTATGCAATAACTGAATGGATTTTTAAATGAGTTACTAATATTATAAATAGTTTTAAAAACCCATAAATTAGTAATGTCAGTATAATTATAATACCTACCGAATAATAGTAATGTTTTATTGAACATTAGATATGAAAACCATTATTTTATATTTTAATTCGTATGGTAAATGATTTGATATCTAGAACTCTCATCTTAATCCTTATAAAAAAAAACTATTTATAGTAACAACTCGAGAAATCTATTAATTTGTACGTTTTGTTGAATAATATATTTTTTATTTACGCTCAGAAACTTTCGGAAGATCATAAATGACAAAAAATAATAATAATACAGTTCTTGATTTTAAAATAAAACACGTAAGAATAATGATGATAAGTTGTAAAGTCCCATGTGGCGTACACAAAACAAAACACGTACATTGATAGGGTTAATATTGTCATTATTTAGTACATATATCGTGATTCGTTCGTAAAGAAGGCTGACTCGGGCGTCCCGGACAGTCAAATACCATTTTTGGCCGTCGAGCCGGAAAGTTACAAGGTTTTTCTGGACCCGAAGCTGTATGCCGCCGATGGGAAGGTCTCCAAACACGACGTCGATTACAGCGGCCGGGTGGAAGTCATTTTCCGGCCCAAAACCGATACATCCGTCATTAGCTTGCACATCGGACTTTTGAAAATCGACGGCGACACGATGTTAAAACGCAGACTGAGCATGGACACGCCAACCGAATTAGTACTCAAAGTAAGTCCACTGCGAATCGATTTGAATGTAAATAATATGTAAGATAGATTTTTGACCGTTGACTACTACGACGTTTCAGGATGATTCCAAGTACGAGCTCAACGCTGAGGTAGACGAAAGCCAGGAGACACTGACGGTGACCGTCGGCGAACCTCTCAAATCTGGACATTACTACAGTTTGTTCGTGAACTTCACGGGCACCATAGGTCAGAATCCCAACGGCGGATTTTTCAAGGTCGTTTTCGACAACAAAGAAGTCGTCAAGGACCAATGGTATGTGGCCACGAAGTTAGCTCCTCGCAAGGCAAGACATTTGATGCCCTGCGTGGATAATCCTAAGCACAAAGCCATTTTTGAAATGAGCGTGGTCAGAAGCAAGGAAACTAGAGTTATTTTTAACACAAAAGTTAGAGCAACGGAACCATAGTAAGTGCAATCCAAATATTGTATACAATGATTTATCAACATTATTTATAAACAAAGAGTGTTTTTCAATAAATTTGATCATTAATTATTATTCTCACTATAGTTTAATTTCCACAAAGTCAGAGTAGTGTAAATTGCAATAAAATAATTTTAACCGCAGCTTAACTAAATAAGATATTATTAGATATCTATATATTCTTACTCATAGTTAAAATATATTTTTTAACTGTCCTAAATAAAATCAAACTAATGCGTACCTAGGTATTAATATTTATTTTGAGTGGGTATGATGATATAAATATTCCATTATATACCTATATCTAGGTAAAAGTTAAAATAAAAGTTTTGATGTTATTTAATGTTCATAAATTAATAGACTAAAACATATATTCAGTAGGTGTTTTTTTTAAGTAGAAATAGTAGAAAAATATATAACAAAAACTGTCTAAATCTGTTTAAAAAAAAATAGATAAAACAAATTGTATAAATCGTGTTACAGCAATGACAATCTATTCGTAGATCATTTCGAGAAAACCGGACTTATCAGACCAGACTCTTTAGGATTGTTTATGTCAAACTTCAAGTCCAATCCTATACCAACCGACAGTCCATTAGAACTGACAGTATGGAGCCCCGATTCTACTGATTCAATTGAAATGATCACAGATGTAGTGCCGAAAACGTTGGATTTCATGACGTCTTATTTAGCGACCAATTTTCCGACCAACAAACTTGATATAGTCATCGTCCCTAGTGCGGTCATGACTACAGCCGAAAGCCCAGGCTTAATCATGATTAAGTTTGTTGAATTAAAATTGATCATGCTATAATCGTATTAAATGACTAAATAATTGCATATTGTGTATTGTTGTATATTTTTAGAGATTCAATTTTAGGTACCACACATACATCATCGATCATCGAGTACCAAAAATCTGTAGAGTTGATGGTCGCGCACGTCATCCGACAATGGCTTATGCCATTGCGAGGGCTTGACCGAGGAAGTAATGAGGACAAATGGTTGAACGAAGCTATTGTGAATTATCTTAAAATAGTAAACATCGATCACGTAAGGCTAAACAGTTATAGAATATGCAACAACGTAATTTATTGTATTTAATGTACTGTCATCATGATGTTAAGATCAAACCTGCCTGGAATTTTGGAGCTAGATTTCCAATGGACACGATTCAACCTGTCATGTTTTACGATAGTTGGACAAATTCAGAGCCACTGGCTAACTATGAACACCATACAGAAATATATAAATACATACATTCTGTGAAAGGTATATTATGCAATTATAGCCGAATGTTTTGAAAATATCATAATATTCAACAATGTATTTCTAGGTACATCAATATTGCGAATGTTGAACAATACATTTACCGAAGACATTTTTAAACAAACCCTTAGAGAATTTGTACACACAGAGTAAGTTAAGTTAATAAAATATATTATGATCAATAATTTTAATTTTAATCAATTTTTAAAACAATGATTATGTTAAAAATATCATAACAACGTAATATTTTAATACATATTGAACTGCGTTTATTAGTTAGTGATAAAAATTACAGTTAGATAAACCACAATAATATTATAAGCAGTAAAAAAAAATCAATATAAAAATAGCACTTTTAAATGTCCTAAAACTTATAATAATATTATCCATAAATAATTTTAAAAAAATGAATTTTCAAACATATTCAGTGATAGAAATGTGGTGATACTACATAACGATTATATTATGTTTTTACTTTTTTGTCAAAAACCAATATTTATTTTAGAATAAAATTAATTTAATTTCATGCAAAATGTTTAGTATTTGGAACATTATTGGTTTTAGATTTTAAGCAGAGCGATGAAAGTATTTATTTTACAGTTTCGTTTATTTTTCAAGTTTTATATCTGTCGCGCCCTTTAGTGTGGTAGAAATGCTTATATTTTCTACTTCAATATCTTTTCTGGTGAGAAAGTGATTCTAGTTGGTAACTTAAGAGAATAAAAAATAAAATAATCCTATAGTACTTTTCATAATTGTTTTTCATAACACTCAATAATTTGAATTTTCATTTGAGTCTAAGAATCTAACAAATATATCTCATATTTTTAACCTCTTTAAGCTAAGAATCTTAGCAATATGAGCACTCGATCACTTGAAGTTTTTTATAAATCCTTCTGACTTGGAATTATCGAGAATCTACTATGGTTGTACATATAAATATATATTTTTTTTTTATTGAGATTTCACGTAATATGACTTAATAAAGAATTATACATAATCAATTAAAATATTAACCATAAGAATAATAAAACATAATCTAAGAAATAATATTATTTTAAGTGAACGATATAAATAAATAATATATAAATATACAGATAAATAAATAATAACATAAAAATATTATGATATTAAGTATTAGAGTACATAATATATTACAAAACTAAATATATGAATGGTAGAAATAGATATTAATAATATTAAGATAATAAATGATAATAATTAATTAATAATAAACAACTGAATAAGTGATATCTTATGACTTATAATCAAGGCTGAACAAATATGTTATTTAGGAAGAAATTAATTTAGGACTGTTAAAGTTATAGTGCCTATAACTGTTATTAAGGACTAAAGCAAGGAATTTTCATTTCTGGATATAGAAGTGTTGGTAAAATCTCTGGTTCCTTTTAAGCATGATTTAATTTTTAGACATGAGTGACCGGAGTCTTGATTCGAGGGATATCCAATATTTTTTTTTTAGTATAACATAACCTTTCTTAAAGTTTTTTGTATATCATTCAACTACTTTTATAGTTACCTAATAATAATACGTACATCGAACAATATTAAGCACATTTAACTAGTAAAATTTAAATAACTATAATATTATTTTATGTTTATATTATATTGTGTACGTACATACTTTTTTAGAATTTACAAATATAAAGATACAATAAGTTTTTGGACATTGTTGGACGATAATGCCAGAAACAAATCTGTGAAATTACCAGAAAGCTCTGCTGTCTTGCAGATTGTAAATACGTGGATAAAAAACAAAAACTATCCTTTGATAAAATTACAAATCGACGGCGACGATTTGGTTGTGAAACAAGTAATAAATTGAGTTTGTTTTTGTTTCGTACCTTTTTACCTATAATATGAACATGATAGTATACTTATTATTGTATTTCAGTATTTGTATATTTTTAACTATAATATCAATGTTTTATTTTTATAAACCAAGTTTCGATTCGATTACGATGAACCTAAACCTACCAACGATTGGGTGATTCCAATAACTTTGACTTGTGGCGCTGCATACAGCACAACAGTATGGCTGGAAAACAATCCAGAAACCAGAGTGCCGGGATATATTTCGGCATCGAATGGCACGTGGATATTGGCCAACCAACACCAAACAGGTTAGGTCAGTGATAGAAGAAAAATAAGGGCCATAATCAGTTGAATTAAGCTGGATGTTTAGGTTAGATTAGGTTAGGGAAGTTAGGTATAATATGTAAGTATAATTAACTATAACAGCACAATGCAATAAAATATATATCCAAGAACTCCTATATCTCAATGATTTAAATAGCTAGATAAAAATTGTATATGAGTGTATTTAGTAGGTAATAAAAACTCAATTGTGAGATTGTAATTTATTATTGTTTAATAAAAAAAAAAATTAAGAACAATTAGTTGAAAACAATTACAACGACAGAACGATAATATTAAGATAAGTAATTGATAAGGTTAATTATAAGATTCAAAATCATTAAAAAGTTTCTGGGGCCACAATAACACCGATTCAAAAGGGAAACTCCGTTCCGCAATAATCGCAAAAACTGATACATTATAAACCCAGTCAGTTATTATCTTCAAAAATATGAACGTATTCGAATTTAATTAATGTTTGCATTTCAGGTTACTACAGGGTGGCATACGAAGATGTTCTCTTGGATAGAATATCTTACGAGATAAGTAATGGAAAATCGTTTGACGAGTATACCGTGGCCCAGTTGGTCGGTGACATTTTCGAAGGAGCCTTTTCAGGTGTTATCGGATTCAGCGACGCCCTAGGATTCCTGGAAAGGGTTATTCAAAAAGCAGGTCCCTACCCCGGATACTGGCACGCCATTTTTAATGCATTCAACAAAATAGAGATGATGTTGCATAACACTAAACATTACGATTCGCTTTCGGTACGTATGCGATGATATTATATTCGTACAACGATGAGATGTCTGTAATAGTCATAATAAACGAAGGGAACGGAAATATAAAATTACAAGCTCACAGGCTTGAGGGAATTGGTATGACTGCTTGGTTAGCAACAGTCGGTTTGGCACGCATGCCCAGTATGATCTCGTAGGTACATACCATGTCGTACGTAGGTAGGTACTCGAATATTTTCAAAGATGGAAACCTTGTTCTCTCGAAATGCAACTACTGCTCAGCCATATTTATCCCGTCCCTTTCTACACTCATATTGTACGAACGTGTCAACAAGGCCGCCCAATGATGCAGAATGGACGGTCCGTGCTTGTGGTTTATATCTCGCCAAATCAACGAGTTCATAAAGTGCATACATTTTGCACTTCTTCCGTGTTATACTTCAGCAGGTTCAGTGTTTCTTGGAGAAAATTTCTATCACCACTTACCTATGACTATCAGCGGCGATTTCAACAAAAATGTTAACAATTCTGAAGCTCAGACATTGGCTGAAGATTGATAAGACAAATTTGTGTTGAAGTTTACTTCCAACACCACTCCACACGGGAAAACAATTGACACTGTTTTTTGGGGTTGAATATATTGCAAAAAATCAATGCGTTTTACCTTAGCGATCATGAATTACTTATTTTTCACTCTCAAAAGTTACAAGAAACCCAATTATCTATTTTACGAACATTTGAATCATCAACAATACCTGGAGCTTTATACATAAAAAAATAAATCTAGAATACTAAAATACTTCATTTTAAAAATAAATTATCCGCCCCTTAACATATGTTTTGACGGACTGAAACCAGACGTTATGATGGTAAAATAACATATAATAAATATCAAGATAGAGCGTCAAATTCTTAATTTATCATATACAATTTTATTTAATCCATTTATTAATCATTAATATTGTCATTTAATACAATATTCAAACTAAATGTGTATTGGTTTTTTCTTATTAAAATCTCAGATTAATTTAGTCATCACTTATAACTCTGTACCTATGTTATTCGGAAACTTGAATTCCTTTTTTTATTATTTTATTAATGTGATTTATTCTTTGTGCCCGATATAAATATATATATCACACACGTGTTCCGTAACTCCACAGTACCGCAACCTCTACAGCTAATAGCCTTAGTTGTCGAAGCTTAAAAAAAAAATATAAATATATATGCATATGTATAATTCTATATAAATTAATAAACCATATTATAATACATTACAAATTATTTTCAAAGAGTCAATATTTACCTACAAAGAAAAAATCTCATTTAAGTATAAATAACAAACATTTTTTTTACCACGTGCTAACCAGTAAATGAAAATAAATTAAATTTGTATTTTAGTCATATTATCTCGAATGAAATACTATTTTTGTAAGCTATTTTAATTTGCATATTAATTGGAATGTAATATTTATAATTGAAGGTTTATATGGAAATGGTGGTTCAGAAAGCATATGATATGTTTCATGAAAGTACAATTGATTCACCGGACCTAATATTAGGCAAAATGGATACGTTAAATTTTGCTGGACGTGTTGAATTGAAAAAATGTGTCTTGTGGGCTAGAGAACAGTTTAATGATTGGAAGCAGACTACAAGTGAAATTAATTCGTAATTAAATATTAATTATTATTATCATTAATCAATAGCAAGGATGGAAAATTATTTTGACTCGACGTGCCCAAATTACATTTTTTTCGAGAGAGAAAGGGAGATTAAACTATGATAAGAGGTACATATTATAAACAAATGGCTATAGCATACGGCTATTTATCGTCCAATACGATTTTTCAATTTTGTCTGTAGATATTAATACATACACTGTAGTTATATTTATTATAAGAAATCAAATTAAATTTATATATCATATAAATATTTAAATTTTCACGTGCAATCAATTTTTTTTTAATTTTGCAAATGAATTCCTGCTCAATAGCACTTATTACCATCATCGATTGAACGAATTATATAAGAATAATAAATTCCGAATTATCTATCAGTAAAAATCATATCAATATTTTACCACTACAGAGAAAATATCTATGAATCATAAATTTGTTTTGTTAATAGCACTAATACGAGTATGTAACCGTGATAACCAAAACCTTAAGAAAACTTGGTCTGAAACATGGATTGCAACGATAAACTGTATCCAGTAAAAAAACATATTTACTTTAAAATTAATTAATACTTATTATTTTTAATTGTCTGAAATTGAATATTTATTTAAATTTTAAATAATATATTAAGGGATCATAATTTCCAAAAAATAAAATGGTTTGCAAATAAAACCAGGGTTTATTCTGTTTCTTCCAAAAAATGATGACAATTTAGTTTCATTAAAAATTACAAAAAAACGTGGTTTCGACGAAAAAAATGTTTATAAAAAAATAAAAAATGTTTAATCCTAAAGAATTCAAATTTATGTAAAATGGAAGCAATCTAAAAAATAATCATACTTGATAATCATAATACATTAAAGGTTACTGGGAAATACACTCTCTTACATTTAATATATAGGTATAACGTTATATTTAGAACAAATTTTGAAATACATGTATTAATAGTCAATACCATATGCACTCCAAATGTGAAATGACAATGACAGGTTTCTTTATCTATATTTTTAACCGGGTTTATTTCATACTTGTAGGTACCTATATACATATAATTTTACTCATACTTTGTTATACTATTTTAAGCGTAAATACAATTTATGAATTTTTCAAAAATTCTGTTTTATTTTAATTTTCTAAAAAGTAGTTTTTCTCCGGAAAATTTTTATTTTTACACTGTCCAATTTTTCCATATTTTCCTAAACTCTGTACAAACAGCTTTTCCGAGATTTCCCCGAATTTTTCATGAAATATTCCAGCAGTTCTGTACCATTAAACACACAACTTTTATGGAACACTTTAACTTAGCTGTCGAATATAATAGACCAATGATCACTCATTCACTACCGACAGAGTGCCTTTTGCATCTTGTTTTCTCCAATTTCCCCATCGACGCTCAACCGTCTGTGAGTAATCGACAGCTTATAGATCAGCAAAATAATACCTATTTGTGATTCATATCATTTTTATTTTTTATATTAATTCTAAGCTACAACATACCAATAAAATAACATGATTATATAAATAACTAAAATAAAAGTATAACAAATCATAAAAGAAGATCAATTCTACATTGGAATTCTACATTGGAAGAAATTACAAACACTTGATAAACACTATTTAATTATTATTAATATTTGAAAAATATGTTTTAAATGCAGTTTTACTTAATATGATAAATTAAAAAGTAACCTCGTTTTTAATTTCACAAAAGTACCTTGGGAGTTGATTATTACGGCTTCAAATATAAAAAAATTGTGTATCATAAATTTTAATTTTTTCAAATTTAACAAAATGTTACATAAATAAAAATTAATTAACTGAAAAGTCTACACTTTAAAAATGTTCAAAAAAACAGAGTAATACATATAAAATAATGTTGAAGGTAGAATAAAGAGCATATTACTCATTTTTAAAACGTTTTAAATAAAATTAATTAACAAAAAAAAACTCAAATAATACAAATAACTCTTTTAATTTTTATTGGTGCTTAGTAATAACATAAAATGAGAAGTTCATTTAAAATTTATTTTTTTTAACTACCTATATGATGTATAAATGTATAATGATTAGTGTTTATCCTCAATAATTTATACTTTTATTTGTATTATCTCTGTAACATAATAGATATCCATTAGAGTCCATAATTGCATTTTTTATACCAGTCTAATATCCATATATTGTCAATATATATTATTTGTATTAAACTTTAAATCATGTAATTACTTACTATATATCCTAACTAAAATTACCTATATAACGATTAAAAAAGGCACCCCTTAAGAATTAAACTCGATTTTAAAATGATTCAAGTTTATTAAATAAGTTATAGATAACGAGAATAACCAATAAAGTTTCTACAAAGTACAGACTATCAAAAGTAGTTTTTGATGAATTAAAACCCAGTCACACATACACACACACGTCCATGCGCGAATCACTTGAAATCTGAGTTATTAATGCTAAGTTTATATGATTATCTTAGTTCGGATGTGTTGTAATTTAAAAGTTTACATGACGTGTAAAGCATTATACATACATAGCACACCCTCGACACATACACATATTATATAATATATAATATATGTATAAATAAATTAACTGATAACTTAATTTTCTTTAAGAAACTTTTGTGTTATTAAATGATTCATATGTAGGTACCGTACTAACTTATTGTTAATTTCCTTTACAGTATCGCACCGAACGATCGTAAACCCGTTTACTGTACTGCCATGCAATATGCCACCAAGTACGATCATAGATTTATGTTGAGCAAATACGCAAGTTCTAAATGGACTCCAGACAGAAAATCCATAGCTAAAAGCTTTTCATGTTCGCGAAATCCACAATTTTTACAAAAGTACATTCGAATACAGTATAACAACGAACAGATAAAATTATATAAATTCTATATTTTGAAACGTTACAGGATATTGGAAGCGGAAGAAGTGAAATTCGACGACTTGAATGACATTTGGCAATCAATTTTAGATAATCCAACGGCGGGGCAATTCCCATTCAATTACTTGAGAAACAACTGGGAAACGTTAATTCAAGAGTAAGTTTAATGTTACATTTAAAAAACAAGTGATCATTTATGTAATGTATGAATTAGATATGCAGATACTAATGTTGGGTTATTGAGTACGATGTTACATGCAGGAATCCGAGCTTTAAATAGCCTAGCTGATCTCGAAATATTACAGAGCTTCAGTGAAAAATATTTCGGTAACACCGTCGAAAACCGGAACCCAACATTATTGGAAGTCTTGCATTTTGAAGAAGAGATACTCAGACAGAAGATCATATGGAAGGAAAAATACGAGAGCGTGATATCTAGCTGGATAACACCAAAAGCAGCTAAGAGCGATCTTAGGTTTTACAAGATCGGCGATGGGCAGGTTAAGACCGGAGAGAACAAACCAGAAAACAACGTCGAGATAAAGCCAGGTGAAGAAAAACAGTCGGTGGGCGATGTAAAAACCGAAGAGACCAATCAAGAAAATATGACTCCTCTCAAAACGGACGCTCCCCAAGTAAACCAACCCGTGGTAGTCGAGGAAACCAAAAACCAAACTCCTGCCGTGGACACTGGTGAAAAACCCGAACCAACAGCTGCGATCGCCACCGACAAAAACGCACCACCTGCCGCAACTGCAGTAGTTCGAGAAAATACAACACCTGCCGTGGAACAAATCGAACCCACCACCGATGACCTGAAACCCGCCGCCGAAGAAAATAAAACGGATATCTCAGAAACCAAACCAGCTGCCGAAGAGAAGAAAACAGCCGTCGGTGAAATCACACCCACCGCCGAAGAAAAGAAAACGGCTGCCTTAGAAATCAAACCAGCCGCTGAAGAAAAGAAAACTGATGCCTTAGACACCAAACCTGTAGCCGCTGAAGAGAAGAAAATTGATGTTAATAAAATTAATAAGCCTGAAGCTGGTAAGCCCGTAACTACCGAAGACGAAAAACTTCAAGAAACACCCCAACCGGTCGTTGGTGGGTCCGAAGTCAACAACCCCAATGAGGAGACGAACGATGAGAAAAAACCAGAAGTGACCAAGAAAAAGAAACCGAAAAGATTTATTAGAATGAACAAGGAACCAGATAATATACTATGAACACGAGTGAATAAAAACCACGAATAAACCATACAAACTGTATTATAAATTAAAATAATATTTATCATTGCACGTAAAAATGTAATCTCGCACTGACACGAGGCAACAAATGGGTTTCGGAACTATTAGAACCGGAAATTATTTAACAATGATGTTCCATTCATTATTCAATAATTTCCGTCATTGCGGCTTGCGCCCATCATTCATTAAAAATAAATACCATCGTTTTGAATTATTTTTGAGGACTCGAAAATTTAATATATAAAATTATGGTTACATTTTAATATCATATATATATGTATATATATATACCCATTAACCATACTAATTTTACGTAATAATATTTTATTTAAATATAATATGAAAAATATATTATTTGTTATTGTTTATAATGTTTACGTATTTGTTTCAGTGTATATTAATAGTATTTAAAATAGTCTTATGGTGTCTATAATAATTAATAATAATAATAATATAAATATAAATGTAACAATAAAACAAACGTTATTATATAAAATAATAAAATGCATCAAGTTGTGTCTTCTTTTTTCGAACTATTGCCTACTACTTGATCTTGAAACACCAATGTTCTTTGATAATGTGGCTTCCACGATACCGTTGGACGTAGGAAATCAAGATGATCGTACAAATCTTCTGTAAAAAAAAACATGGTATAATCGTCAATATAATGTTTTACCGTCGAAGTTTTTCCAAGCAGAATTATTATACACAAGCAAATTGTCCATGTGACGGATTAACCACTTTCCAAATGTTTATTAATTGGATATGAATATTAATATAGGCACAAACAACAAAAGTTCACAAAAATCGTCACATTGAGTGACTATGGATATTGTTTATTAAGCCTCCCCTATCGCCCTACCGCTATAACGCCTACTTTAATTTAAACCTTTAAAATAAACATAATATTATTATGTCGGTAATCGAAAATAGACATTGTTTGAATTTCATTTTCTTTTTAAGTTTCGTTCTCGACATTAATTATTAGCTCTTAAATAAATTAACAGGTCCTTAATAAACACAATGATTAACTACTTTGGAAAGCAAATATTTGTCAAAACGTACACACTTAATATACATCATTTATGTACCTGCACGGTTGAAAGTACTTTCGTCAATTTCCAAGTACAAGTTTTCACCGGTGGAATCATCGACACTGTTGTCACGTGAATAATTATTGTTGTAAAACGTTTCGTTCGTATAGCTGGTCATTGTTTTTTTCGAATCGAACTTATCCTTTCCAATGTTCATTCCACAATTGCTGGTAGTGCAAATCACTTCAATGTTAGGGTTTGATTCTATGCCGGTAGACTTTCGAAGTTCAAAATTGTTTACTTGCCCTAGATTACATTCTACACATAACAATGTTTATAATAAATTGTTATAGATTAGAGATTCTCAAATGTTTTCCCGCGTGCCACATTGTGAGCGTATTAATTATCACTTATCAGTTATCACTAACGTCTCATACCAGCAGTATTCACATTTATAAATCTGTAAAATATTATAGATATTTTCAATGTGTAAATTACAAACGCCTTATCTGTTGAGCATAATTGATCAAAAATATATATACTACCGTTGGTACGCTTGCCACAATTCGAGAACCTCTATTTTGAAGTCATGTAAATGTAATTTCAATTACTAATTGATTTATTTTTAACGTCTTATAACAAACGGAAATTGGAAAAAAATTGTACGTTAAAAACTTAAAACTAACCAGGCTTATGAAATTTAAAGAACATACATATTAAACATTATGCAATTCATTATTATCGATTTTGGTAAAAGGACACTATCGCAGTGATAAGTTGTAATAACTATATTGCCAAACATTCCGGATATTCTGTTGTCGTACTACGATTTTCGATTAAATGTCCTTTTTTTCAACAAACACTTACAACTGCCATTAATATAAAACTTACTTTTAATTTTACGTTGGTTACAGTAGTAATAGCAGCACATCAGCACCGCCATGCATATTGTTGATATTATCAAAAAGCTCAAAATAACCAAAATGTCAAAAATCCAAACCTCTTCATCATTTATTGGCTCTAACTGAAGAGCATTGAAGCATTCACTGTCATCTGTTAATTTAAATTTCAAATAATATCATTTACAATAATGTAATAGGTATTATTACAGTGAATATATTATTTTGGAAAAAAATAATTTGTTAAACAATAATTAATAAATTGTTATTGTGGCTAAAGTGTAAGTATGTATAATATGTACCTGCTGCACACATACTACATTATACACGTACTTAATAATATAATATCGAATAAGTATGATATAGTTTAATATAATATTAAATTGGATACATAAAAGTAATTTTCAACAGTATTTTTAATTGTTGAGTGTTCCTATACTCAGATTCATCGATATTTAACTATCATAGACATTGGTCGACAGAGTTGATTGAATTCTTAGCTTTTATTCTTGATTTTTTTTAATGCTTAAACCTATATCAAATAATTGAAAAAAAAAATTTATATTGCAGATAATATTTTACAACTATTTTTTTTTTTTGTAAATTTTTTTGTGCTAATTTTTTAATATTTGGTGTTTAAATATATGTCATAGAAATAACGTAATTCAAAAGAATCATAGGTACTATTATATCAACAATTATTGTTCGTCTGTACTCTCCCCTAGTATCGATAAAGACATAACATATATGAAATAGAATAAAAATCACCTGAGGTTATGATACCTATCGTTCCTATATATTTTTATCGCATTCCTTTATACAGTTATAGGTATATGTAAATTTTCATATTTACTTGAAAAACTGCTGTTGCATGCTACACATCCTTTAATATGATTACAAATTTCCGTGGTTGCATCGCACATACACTTACGCAAACACATTTCTCCATAATAATTTTTGGGACAAGCTACAATGGAAATAAATAAATCGACAAATTAAACTCAAAACCACAGAAATAGATATACTCGGCTATACAGTGTGCACACCATGCATTTTTGTAAAAAAGCGAAGGAAAAAAAATTTTTTTAAACTATACTAATGGTTTTACAATAAAATCATGAAAAACGTTTTCTTGAATGTTTATACAAGACGTATTTAAATTCTAGGAGAACATATTTTATTTTGCTTGAAAATTTGGGCATAATTCCATGTGTCTTAACGAATACACTTTTTAAGATGGACCACACTCTCTTATATTGATTTCCTAAAATTTCTACAATCTCATAAAAACAGCAGTTATTAAAATATTAGATCAGTATTCGCATTTCACACACACATCCTTTATAATGTTTTAAAATATTATGCTCTCCAAAAATCTACAACATTGTTTACATAATTTAAGTTTTTAAAATTATCTTTACTTTTTCGGACAAACAGTTAGAATAATTGCTAAGAGTCTTAATCATAATGTAAATGAATATTCAGAATAAAAAATCAGAATAAACTATTTGCCTAGTATTAAATTACGAATTTAATTAGAATGAGTTAAAAAGTTTGTACAAAACCTACTTAACTTGATAGAAATAATAGCCTAGTTATTGGTGCAAACTATACGAAGTGCCTATAATATTATCCAATAAGGCGATTTTGTTTTGCGATCGACCGAAATAGCATATTGTTTATTTTTCGCTTCGGCGAGGGAGAAAAAAAAGGGGAAACAACGAATGTGAAAAGTTTGCCGCGATATTGAAAATCAGAAATTGAGCTAATGTTCTGTGATAAATTTTCGGGAGTAAAAAAAAATCCAGAAAAATATTGCAATTGCCACCGAATTTCGACCGGTGTACGTGCGTTTCACTCGGTCGATTGTCACACAGTCTGGAAACAAATTGTATGAGTGTTTGGTCTAAGCCGGAATTATTAATATTATACAATGCAAACTTCCGGTTGCCTGCTAAACCGGTGACGACCATTTACCGGACATTACCTGGCATAAATGGTTAACCTTAATTTTCCCCGCAATACTAGTCAGCACGTTCTCCTTGACGTATCGGGTTGACAATTTTTTTTCACAACGCATAAGTCAATGAAATAATAAAAAAATACAATAATTTATATACTCATCATATTATTATTTATTATTAAATACCAAGTCACCGCCACTAGTACCGTGTAAGTACACCCGAATTGTGTGAGCTAGTAGCTGGTAAATTTTAAAATGTTGTGCCCTCTGCTCGCTATTATTTTTTTTCTGGAAAATGTTAGTAATTTGCTCAAGTAGGACGCGAAAGTTATTACAAAAATAAAACTGTTTTAATGACGAGCCATCGACCGCGATATTCTAGTAAGTATATGTATTATTATACTGCGAAAATGATTTGTGTGGTTATTATTTTTGCCGAGCGCGATGAAAATAATAATATGTAAGCCCCACTCTCGTGATTTATGTCGGAAATATTTTTTATGAGCCCGGACGTAAGCACCAATTAAGATTTTTTTTCTACCCACACTACACTTTGATAATGTTTCCCATGGAATCCCATATAATATGCGTTTAATGTCAAATCAACTACGAAAGATATCTTGCTAATATTTCATTCTGATGCGATTGTGAGTATTACATCGTTAAGTTATGGTGATGTTCTTGTTTATTTGTACGATAAAAACTAAAAACCATACTACAATTAATTTTAATTTAATTTGTGTAATACACAAAGTATTTAGACTTGAGACTAGCTATTAAAATAATATTATCTGTAGCTGTAATTAAATATTTAAAATGAATAATACAAACGAAAGCGAAAGTGCCATAATTTAATAATTAAAACTATACCTACATTAGAAAAAAAAAGTTTGAACCAAAAATCAGGATGAAATGTCAACCAAATTCATTATCAAAGTTGTACTGTATTTTTCCTCTGATTTTCTATTCTCTTAAACTTTTTTTTCCTGTGACTCGAGTGAAAGCAGTAAGCTCGGTTTTGACATATGCCAAGTTACAACAATATTACTTTATAAACTTAATGTATGAATTCAAACAAAAAAATAAAACTATAAAAACCATATGTTTTTATTTTTAATCCTATAATAGTTTCGTTCAAAAAAATATTTCTGTACCATAGGGTATAAAGTGTGTGTACCTAACTAAATATATGAACGCAAGAAATGCAACCAACTCCAATCTAGTTTAATAAGTCGTAATCTTGTATTTTAATAACAAATAAAAACTTTAAACTTTAAACATACAATAGTGTATACATACATACATACATACATACATACATACCAATAAATATTAATTAATAATCCATCTATTATGAATATTCTAATACAAAATAAAGTAAAGTATATTTCAGTTTTTGTTTTGAGAAATAAATATTGTATTTGTACCTACTATTATATAAATAATTAATAAATGAGTAGGTGTACCTAGGTACTTTTATAAATATTAAAAAGACAGCTTTAAAATATTAAATCCTAAGAAATAAGAATATTTAATCAAAAGTAAGTCATATTGTTAAAAAATATAAAAGGTTCAATTTTCTTCTTTCGTGATTTATTTAATTTAATTTAATTTTAGAATTGTTATTTTTAAATCAATATTAAAACTGTTATGCTTGATTGTATTTATACTCGCGTGGCAATATACTTTTTAGTTATTTGTTATTCTTATAACTTTATGAAAATAATACGAACAATTATTTTAACCATAAAATAGTCAATGTGATGATAATTTTTAATATGACTTCTTTAATATTTGTATGCTTGCTCAATGATCTCATGAATTTCATAATGAAAAATACTGTTATATTATATAACAACATTTTGAAAGATTCGTGTTGTAGTTAACCTTTATAGATCATCAACAACCTAATTTCAATCTTAGTTGCTGTAAGATTAAAGAATATTATGCATTCAACAGATTTAATTGGCATGGAAAATAGTAATCAATGAAGGCTCAAGAGTACTCATGATGTTTATCTTTGTTCTAAAACAAATTGTAATTATTGTACTTATTAAATATTATGCACCTTTAATTTTTGATAAATTTAAAAATTATAAAACGGAATTTTTAAGTACAAGAATAAATTTAAAAAAGGGAGAAAGTACCAATTAAATCCAATTTACTACCATAAACCTCTGAATGTTGTAAATATGTACTGCTTCAAAAGATAAAAACAGACAACAAATTTTTTAATTTAAAAAAAATGCACATCATTCATCATTGTAAAATTTAATAAATATACTGTAATGCGCTGTTTAGAATTTAAAAATATATTCATAAATGTTTCTCAACATCTGACTATGTTACTGTAAACAGATTAACTAATTTAGAATATAATATAAGTATCGAGTTACAAAATAAATTAAATCATTAAATGGCTTAAATGTAATAGACCAATCATGGGCTATTAAATCATGTTCAAAAGACCATTGCCTCACTTTTTATTCATTAAATATGTATTAAATTGTTTTTGTAATAAAACGAAAATAGCAGAGATTATATCATAACATAATATAATATTATAGGTGTAAAGTATGTATTACCAATTTTATTCACTTCTTCATTCATCATACCTTACCTATAAATCCACACCTGTCGTATTTCTCAATAAAATTAATCTTTCCCTGTGCATCTATCCATCATCAGTGTAATTTAGCTTGTACTAACTTTCCTCAGGCTCTCTAATTTTCCAATACAACATTTTAAATTATAACTTAACAAATCAATGTTCTAAGTATGTTTTTTTGTTTATGCAAATCGTTTTAAACAATATTATGCTGTATTATTGCAATAATAGCCAATTAAATTACCAAAATACAGATTATAGACAGGAGGATATATTATGTATTTTAAATATTATAATGAATTGCGTATATTTAAGTATAAATTGTAATATTATAATGTTTAATACAATTTGGATTAAAATATGTTTATTTTACCTAAACGAGTACGCTATCTATTAATCTAAAAAAAACTCCCTGCAAGTAAAGTCTCTACGTTTTTGTTCGTATAGATGGCGTATTAAGAATATTATGATGTCACATTATGAGACCACAAGTATGTGAACTGTAATAAGGTACCTAAGTACCTAACTTAGTGATATATTTAATTAATAAGTCCTCTGTGAATATGTCTCTTAGTGCAAATTAATAATAAAAATATTTAGCTCACCTTCTGAGCACGTAGGTCCGGAAAATCCGGGCTCACACAAACAAATTCCGTCGGCCCCACGACATTTTGATTCGTTTTGACATCTACAAGTTGATTTGCAATCTACACCGTATGTACCGGGTGGACAAACTTTCTCGCAATCTTTTCCGGTCGAACCGGGTTCACAGACACAAACACCTATTTCGTAAAAACATAACAGTATGGTTGTCAATAAATGAAAAATATTTACACTATTATGTTTAATTTTAATCGTTGAATATTATTTTAATCTTTATTCTATATTATGGTATCTAATATCTATTGACTTTTATAACCATCCCAAACACCCAAGACGTTCTCATTTTAATATAGTTTATTTTTTTATCCCTTATTCAGTAGGTTATGTAAAAAAAAAATATTTCATACCTACGTCTAGATCCATAAAGTATAATAATGTATTGATGTATCTATATATCGTACAAGTGTTAATGTTTTTTCCGTCCCATAATGACAACATTTAAAATTAAATTATTTCGTTCCGAACGTACTCTGTACTTGGATTTTATCTCGTCACACATTAATATTATTTTTCCAAAATGCCTACTATGGCTATACTACTATTATTTTAAGAGTAGGCCGCTACACCAGTTTTATTCACTATAAAGTAAAACCCCCATATTTCCGCACACCACAGTATTCAACCTGTCACACCATGGAATCACAAACTATAATACGTATTAGATTAATGCATAATATATCACTACAACCGTCGACAGGTTGTTTGCATTTGCATATGCTGGTTAATGGTTCGCAGTAGTCAAATTTGAGCCAATTACAATCACACACCGTCATATTATTTTCCCCGTCGATTCTGGACTTATTCCCAATAAGACAGTTCTTTCCCGACAGACCCGGTGGACATGCACAAGATCCTTTAAACAAATAAATAAATAACAATACGCTATCGTGTAAATGTGAGTGAATATTGTATGATAACGTATCAAAATACCGGAAAAATTTGATTTTGTATTAATTGTATTTAAAACTTTTATGTCTGCATGTTAAGATTTATATTGTAATAATAATAGGTAATAGTTAACCTCAATTCAAATAATTTTACATTTCACGTTAAGCATAATATTTGAGTATTCGCACTTTAATAATATAATACACCGTACCAATAATTGGATCGCATAGGGCACCGTTTTGACATTTGCATTCGTATTGACATTGATAGCCATAGAGTCCCGGTGGACAAGTCAACGAGCAATATTCTCCAGTAAATCCTGGAGTACAATAACAATGTCCTGGAAAATAACTTAGTGACATTAATTACTGTAATTCAGTAGTTTTCTTCCTGTTTATAATTTATATTGAGTTAAGTATTTTAAAAAAAAATTGTTCTAATGATTAATATTGTACCATTCACTGCGTCACATTTTGCATCGTTTTGACATTTACACGGATTCTGACAAGTTTTACCATAATAGCCCGGGGGACAAGTAAATTTGCAATTGTTTCCTTCATGTCCTGGTTGGCAAGAGCAAGTTTCTAGAAAATATTATACCTACGATTATTTTGATTTTCTTAATACTATTATCAAAAAATTCTACAAAACATTTTCAAAATATAAGTAGCCAAACACTTTCAGGTGAAAAATAAAGTGCCAATATATTATACTATTTAATAATATAGTAGTTAAATATTCGTAATTTAAAAATTAGAACCTTTCGAACAATTAATATTGTACTAAATTCCACCAATGCCTCTAAGTTACAATATTATTAATTTTGAATTCGAATTTAAATTATTTATACCATTTAGTGAACTGCATAATGTACCATTTTGACAATCACATTCAATCAATTGAGCATTGTGTTCTTCATATCCTGGTAGACAAGTACAATTAACTGAAAAATATTAGCATAATATATTAATATTTATAAAATTAGTTAGATATACTATTCCATTTGTTAGTTTGAATAAAGTATTTCAAATACAACATATAATTTATCAATTTAGATTCCAATAGAAGACATTGTACCATTAACGATATCGCATGTTGTACCATTCTGATATTTGCATTGATTTTGGCAATTATAACCATAAAATCCTGGGGGACATTTTAATTCACAATTTGTTCCTGTGTATCCTGGTGAGCAGTTACAAGCACCTGAAAAATATCTGTATATAAGTACCTATAGGTAATATTACTCATTTTATTTAATCAAATATATAATGAGATAATTATTTTTAAAAAAAATGATTTATCAATAGTACATAAGTAGATCATATAATACCATTTAATGGATCACATTTTGCACCAGTTTGACATTTACATACATTTTGGCATTTATGACCATAATATCCAGATGGACATAGATCTTCACAATATTCGCCCCAATATCCTTGCTGACAAGAACAATTACCTAAGAAATGTGTTCCGACGGTAAAATGTTATAAAAATTATAGTAATATTAGTATTGGGATTTAGGTTCGGAGCAGTGTGAGGTGAATGTATTGATTTTACAATAAGTAGGGATGTGTTTTTTTCTGAGATATCACTTTTTAGAGTAGAGAACATGTTTCAATCTTCAACATTGCAGTGTTTATTTCTAGAAAAGATTTTGATCAAGTTTGATATAGTAAAAATAAGATAATTCCCATTTCCCTGTACTTTTCTTAGTAATAAGTTTAAAAACTAACTAAAAACAGCATTAAACAGGAATTATCAAACAATTTTTTATATACAATAATTTTAAAAAAACCAATGAAACTTGACATTTTCTTATGCCCATATAAGCTAAATAGAGTGGCAATATTTCGAATATTGTATTATGCATAAAAACATATAAACAGTCTATAACATTCAGTGAAAATGTCATATACCTACGGTAATTTTTTTAGTTGCACTAAAAAACGAAATAGAGTTTTTTGGAAACTGATTTTGCATAAAAATATAAATTTTTCCTTCATTTTTTGTTTGTTTTTCCTGACAGTTTTGAAAACTATTGAGAATTTTTTACTTTTGACCCCCCCAAAATATCAACTAGATTCATTTTCATATCACAAAATATGCTGTTGCTGACAATTAAAGCATTTTTACCTCATTGTAAAAGCAATTCATTCATCGCTTCACTCAGAATCTAAAATATAATAAACAAATAGTTAATAGTTGTATTGTAGAAATAATAATAATATTATGTATTATTATCATATTTCGTATTAATTTTTTTTATTGTTTGATAAAGTATTAAAAAGTATAGCCTGTTGGTATTCACCTACGGCTATGGGTAATCGACGATTAAATTCGGATTAAAACTCTATAACTTCAATCAGACCAAATATTGATTCATCACATTAAAAAAACTATTTCAAATTTTACTATAGTTTTATTGGTACCTTACAAAAAAATCTTCTTTTGATTATAAATATATTTTTTTCACTCGTTATTATAAATTAAGTGCAACATTGTAAGAATATAACCTAACCTTGCAAATCGACCATGATAACTTCTACTCGCTTAATGTGACCAAGCTTTCCCAAAAGGGTTGATCCCTACTATAGTGTATAAAGTGATGAAGTGATATTATATACATTTTATACTTTTAAAAATATTTTGTGTCTTTTTTATTTGAATCTCCGTTTTCCTTTGACCAGAATCGATTTTACGTATACAATAACTTATCAAAATTTTATCGGGCACCGAAATGGAGAAATGTACTATCAACATCGTGACAGTTACCTACTCAATGACACAGAAGTACCGTACACACCTATTTGAACAAGTTCTCCTGTTTTTTTATTTATTTTTTTTATGCATTACCTATATATTATTTAAACGTAATTGAGGATTTTTTTTCTTATCCTAGCGTTTATTTAACATTACTTTAAATAAAAAAATTATGTCATGAATATTTAATGACATTTTGAACTCTGAAAAACAAAAAAGGTAATTGTGTTGGTTGCATTGAATTATAATACATTTTATACCTACCATTTAAATAATTGCAAGTTGCATTATTTTGACATTGACACGTTTGCGAACAATCAAATCCAAACTTTCCCAATGGACAACCTTAAAACGTATAAAAGTGAATTATATAAAAAAAACTGTTTTTTCTTTAAACTAAATTTAATTAAAATGTTTGATTGTTAAACTTCCAATGCACCTATCCTTATGCGGCAGGTAGGTCCGTCGTAATATTCGTCACAGCTGCACACATTAGGTGAAATACATTTGCCCCACACACAAGGGTCTTTACAGACAGGACGGCATTTTGTCCCATTTGGTGTTTTTTCGTAACCATTGCAGCATGTATTGATGATTTGAATGTTGTTTTCTGACTAAACAATGGATTAATTAGATCATAATTTGGGGTCGTGGGTATGCTATAAAAATGTAATTTCATTTGATTGGAAATTTAATGTGAACAATTATTTTTTTTAATTTTCAGTGTAGAGTTTTCATACAATTATTGTATAAACCTAAAAAAATATGGTTACTTAAATGTACTCAAAACTGTATTATACAATGTCATAACAATACTAAACACTTTCACTGGTCATTTATTTTTGTACTTAAACTGTGTAATTATATCAACTACCTAGTAATAATATTTTATTATTCTACTTGATTTGTCGTACCATTGATTTTTTAAGTTACGTCCAAAACCAAATATATCACTACATTATATTTATTTGAGTCTATGATTTGAAAGTGAATTCATGATAATGAAGTTAAAATCACTTGCATACTGGTTAGTTTATTATTCTTAACAATAATAATGTACTAAAAAGTGTTAAATGCAATTTCCATTAATGTCAGTATGATAAGTGATAACAATACATGGTTAACGTTCTTAAATTAAGTAACTCGTATGCTGACATTATTCTATAATTTGCTCAAACAGATTAAACTACATTATTATGACGTTATATGTTTTGTCGGCCATATCAATCATGATTTGATATCATTATAGCTATCATGTATAATATACCGTAAAATACGTTTAAAAAATTACCTACATAACGAGTTATTTTTTTTTAAATGTGATTTCTAAGACTAAGAGTTAAATTCTTTTTCGTTATACTATGTACTTACCAATCGCATAATCAATTTTATAAGTATACGTTAAGTTAGTTTATTCCTAATTTACGTTCCTTAGATTTAAAACTATTTTGGTTTGTTCAAAAATATAAAACATAAGACTTACGATTTCGGTATGAATTGGAACTGCAGTTTCAGTTACAAAATAACATACAAATTTCCAATTATTGAAACAGAAATATGGAGTTTTGAACGAATGGATTTCATACTTAGTGATTTTTTTTTTTGATTCGTAACTAAAAATTATAAATTTTAAATTATTTAACCTCCAATTATTTTAATTAATGAAATCTAGAATCTAAAATTTTATTGTAAAATATAATATGGTGTCCAAATTGTAACTAATTAACGAAAGTTGTTGTACATTAAAAATCAAACAATTCGTAAAATGTATATTGTATACGCTAATTGTTCAATAAATTTGGAACAAAAGCAAAATGTACTCAATGCACTGATGTTTTGTGTGTGGGGCCGTCGAAACCAAGTTCAATATTTTTTGGGAATGAGAGGGTTGGCGTACTGTTGGTGACTAGGTGATTAAGCGATTTTTTTGCTTTCCTTGGACAATGAAAAGTTATAATAAGCTACAATGATCAAAATAATAAGCCATTTATTAAATTACTTAATAAGAGATTTAACGAAAAACAGAGGTTTTATAAACGATACAGGATACTTTTTTAAATCCGATTACCTATATTCTTATAAAGATTTTATGTATTTTACTTTGATGGATCAATTACTTTGATGTTTTCCACCTATATATGTATGACTAGAGATTTCGATTTTTTCAAATAAATTCCAATGAAATCGGGTTTGCGAATGATGTGTCACTTACTTTTTCATATACGTGCATACATTCGGTCCGGTGAGTTTGGGACCGGTAGAGTTGTCAAAGATTAATTTCGTTGAGTTGTCGATGAAAAATTTTGTAAAGTTTCCGATGATAAATGTTGTGGAGTTATCGATAACGACACCTGTGAAATTATTGTTGATGACGATATCCGTGAAATTGTTGGGAACGAGATCGATAGTGTTGTTGGACAACTCCGAGTTTTCGGTGGCCAATTCCATTAAATCTTCGATGGAATGCACAGTGGAGGTTCCGATAGAAGACTCGTTAGGGATGCTGACGGTGGTGGACGCTGGACAGGGGACGCACAGCCCGAAGACCACGACCCCGGTAACAAGAATGAACCGACCGTCCATGTTGTTGACCGGTACGGCTACTAGGTGAAACGGCAAATACTGCAACCACAATTAACCGGAGACTTGATCCATCGGCGGCGACCGTGGTGGAGATTGACGACGATTAAGCGCCTGCCACAGTCCGAGGACCTATATCCGCGCAGTGACGATGTCTTGGGCTGCAAACACTGCGGAGTACTCAACGTAAGTCCGCCTCCACGGTTATGCGGAGCGAGTTTTCCGACGGTCAATCGAAAAGCGCCGGACGACTGCAGCGGTGGTCAATAATGTCGATAGTATATCATAATAGTGCCGTTGGTATGCGACACGGTCGATCACGTGGACACATGGCGCAGATGATCGACGAAGAGGAGAAATCGCGTCACCCCGCCCGGTCGACCGTTTTACGTTGTTATTTTTCCGTTTTATCACACACTGCTCGTAATGATTTACATAACGATCGTCCAACACGCTGCATAATGGGTTCTATAATACCACGAGCTCGTAATAACAATGTAGTAGCATTACAATTTACAGGATCGAGTATGATGGTTGATAAAATATTGTCATCGTATCTGATCTGATCCTGAGGAACCATTCGATAAAGTCGTGACAGCCGTAGTAACGCTATAATAATTGTCGTTCTATCTTTTTTTGTAAGATAGTTACCATTTTTCTATTACGTCAGATTATCTCGAACATCTTCAACAAATATGACTGGTGGATAAACTATGGTGGAGTACCCAAAAGTTCAAGTTGCTTACTAAAAATTAAAAAAAAAAGTTTTAAGAAATGCGACACTTTAAATGTATTTAATATATTTATTTGTCGAAGAGCAAACGATGAATGATATTTTAGTGGAAGTAAATAAACAATGTATGTACAAACTATAATAGGTAGTTTACATATGTAAACGAAGATTGGTGATGCGTTATTGGTAGCAGGTTAATAGAAGAGTTAAAGGGATGTGCGTTTTAGATTGTATTCATAACGACTTGTTATTTCACTTATATAATTTTCTACTCGTTTTATCCCTGGATATTTTATCCGTTGGATATTTTAACCTTGGATATTTTGACTTGGATATTTTAGTACAGGATATTTTATCCGTTGGATATTTTAACCTTGGATATTTTGACTTGGATATTTTAGTACAGGATATTTTTTCCTTGGATATTTTGTCCCAATACCTGTTAGACATAGGTACAACCATACGATAAATCATGTAAAGAATGCTGTACTTTACCTTTTAATGTTTAAAATTGTTCAAACATAAATTTACTAAAAAAATAATAGCTTAATTAAAAACAACGATACCTGTTATAGTAACTGATCAGGAAGGTACTGTCGACCTAAAAGTCGATATTAGCCCTATCTGCAAGGATTGAAATAATCACAGCTGTAGTATTTTTAATAATATTCTAGGTACCTAGTATAATACTATTAATACTCAAACGTATAAAAAAAAAAATCATTAATCATAGATTTCACTGTAATAGTCAAAATCATATAACTAAATAATATGCCCAATCATATCATACATAACAGTAATTATGCTAATTATTAAACGTGCTTAGATGACATTATTATTGTGAACTGTGATACGTCATCAATGCCTATCAAAAACTCCACAGTTGAAAAATATGTGTACAACTATATAAATTTTCAATATTCAAATAAAGCTGGTGTAATTATTATTTATCAATCAATATATTATATTATTTATCATAGCAAACTCTGAAGAAAAACAAAATAATATACGTACTTACATGTGCGAATATCATAAATATACATAGCTACTAATACCAAGATATAACCCGTTTATGTGAGACGAATGAGAACAAACTGTCATAAATATATTAATACCGTAATAAAATATTTGCACGAGCCTCGCTTCTGAAGAGATCAGTATATAATATTGTTCATCGCGTTTTCTAGGTTTTTTTATTAGTATTAAATCTGTCTCGACTCATTATTTTTTACAAATAATTATGTCGGATTGGCCATAGCACATAAGTAACAATAAGTTGAGAAATTTTAACTTATCATTTATTTATAAGTAATTATATTTTTATCGACAACAATGACCTAATGTGTTTAAAATAACCGAAAATCATTCAATTAATTTGTAACTGTCGACAAATATTTATGTATAGCTAATTAAGTACACAATAAAATATCAGAGGACGATTATGTTTATTATACTTTACTAACGTTCTTCTGGAACTAAATAAGGTTAAATCATCTTATAACAATGTTTAATGTTTAATCAGAAGTTTTTGTGGTTTTAGTTTTCTTATACAAATTTATTTCATGAATTAATTCAATTACAAATTCGTAAATTTCTAACAAAAATGAATGAAATAATTGATTTGCACGAAATAAAATATATCTTAATGAAAAAACCCGCTTAACATATTATTACAAGTAGAAATTCACCTATGAGCTATGAGGATATCTTATAACTTTATAAGTATAAACTAAATGTGTACTAAGTGTTTACGCTAATATAAAAAACACTATCACATTCTTAATAATTAAATAATTGTATCCAATCAATAGGTAATCAAAGATAATCGTCAACAACGATATTATTATTGCGGCAATTATATTTTATGAATTTATGATGATAACAAAATAAGGTCACTTAGTTTCGATGTATTTGTTAAATTATAATTAATAAACTGTAGTACTGACTAAACTATAATGGCAAAGAATAATTAAGGAGTGATCTATTCCAGAGTAAAATATCCAATGTAAAAAGTACAAAAATGAAACTGTCGTGTCAGCTCATACAAAGTACCATTAAGGATTCAATAATATCGATTTATATATCGGGTATCGGTTTTTGAAATATATATCGGGTTTTTAAGTATTTTTATATCGGTTCATGGAAATAAAATATCAGACCGGCTATCGGTTTTGTATCGGCAAAATAAATCGGAATATCGGATATCGGGAAAAAGTGCTATCGGCCCAGCTTTACACGAGACTAACTCCACATCTAAAAAAGTCTAGAAAATAGTCACATAATTGTGCGGTGGTCGCATCAGTTGCTACTTTATCGGTGCAATACATTATACTATCAGAAATTATTATTCATGTTTATTTGCGTCTTTTGTAAAGTATAATAATTAAATACAATATGTCATGAAAGATCGTACAATATTGTGCATTCATACGCATGCGTACTTAAATATTAGTGTGACCAGACATTCCACATGACGGGTGATTATCCCGCAAACACTGCCTACATAATAATTTAATCTACACATACGCACACCATTTCAACAGTGTATAAGACGGTGACGATTTGCATTACTTTTTTTGTTATTGATCTTTAGCATTGGCAACCATGACCATTAGCCTGATAGGGGGTGGGGGGTACGATTGGTTGAAGAACACATGTTTTTTCACGGTGAGTATTCGTCACGACACGGGTGGTCACCCATCTATATACCTTGACCTCAGAACACTATGTAAAGTGACTATTGTTTCGTTTAAACTATTTTTTCGTTTAGTCTGATGATTATAATTAACCGACGATCAATAAAAAATGTGTAACAGAAACATAGAACCTATCATATGGAAAAGAGATTATGATGGTTAGTAACAACCGGAGAATGAGTTCAACCCCGTCGGAGCAAATTTTCCACGTCTTGTGTTGCTGCCGACGAGAAACCGTCCACAGCTCCAAATAGTTCAACCCCTCTCGGTCGGACAGAATGGTGTAAAGGAGGGGAAGATACGAGAAATAACACGAGGGTGTATACATTCTCCGACCACCGCCAGCTGCAGTTACGGTCACATGGAACGAGGGACGACGACGACAGGGGCGGAGACTTTAGCTCGTGGTGAGCGGCAGAGATATGGGCTGGGAACAAGGAAGTCATCGTCGTCGGACCAGCGGAAACATGACCGTTTCAGGGTCTGGCGACTCACGATTTCGCGGTCATTGGAAGGGGGGTGCTAACCAAATTATCGAGAGATGAGGACCTCCTCAGTCACTCTGACTCTCACTTCTTCGTCTCACGGTAATCCAACATCGGCCGGGTCTCTTGTCCGATCACCGCTGATTCCGCATCAACAAATCTCGCTTCACTTGCTCAGCAGTCCGTCGTCAACGAGCAAGACATCGATCACTATATAAACGCCGCTCATCAAAGTCAACCTTCGCTCCCGCAACCGTTTCGGGGTCGCACGCGTCCGAGGAAAAGCGCCCACTCGTCAGCCCCAGGGACCGGTCGTGAGAACGTTACAAAGGTGACCAGTGGCCTAACACTTTGCACATAGGTACCTATTCACCTTATCGTAGTCTATTGTGTCTCCTTAAATTTTAAGGATAAAAAAGATAATAATCTTAAATTTTTGGTTTTTTGAATTTCACTTTTTTATTTTGAACTAAATTCTTGGTTACATGTACTTATACAATACTCGTTTCATTCAAAAATTATTTTAACCCTTTTCGTGTTTTTTTTTTTTTTTTTAATGAAAACATTTATGTGAACACAAAAACAACGTTATCGTATTGTCAAGCGTATAGATCAATAATTGATAAATCAGTAAATAAGAATTATTGTTATAGATTTAGTGACTAAAAAATCGTTAACATGTATATTATATATTTTCAACAAAAGACTCGTTAGTCGTTTACCAAGTGTACTAGTATAATGACCATTAGGGAAGGGTTATAAACGGTATAAACGCTGCACAAACATTATATTATGTTCCTATAGAAGAGTCCGGACCTAGAGTTGGATAAAAAACTACAAAAATGAATGAGTACCCCTATCTAAACTACTAGCATTTACCATATAAAAGGAAATTTAAAACGGCTATAACTTCTAAAATAATAGTTTCCCGTAAACACTTATTATACCATCGTTTGAACCATAAAAAAAAATTGAAAATAAGGATAGGGTTGGTAAAGTGCATTGTAGATCAATGAAGTCATTAGCCGGGAAACTTACATTTAATATTTTATGTTATAATTTATACATTCATAATAATAATATAAAGGTAATTAAGTAACACAAATAATAATAATAATAGCACCTATATTTGTATAATATTTAAATTCAATTGTACAGGTTGGTTTTTTTTGTACGAGAGTGATGTTTGTGTAGTTATAATCTTTATACAAAACGTTGTGACTTTATTGTTTATTCTTGTTTTGTACATGATGGCATGATGGAAGATACGGATTTGCAGTCCTAAAAATGTCTGGATTTGGTGATATTTATTGTTGAATTCTTGGTCCCATAGAAACTGGTGTGCTTTATTGCTCCTATCTAAGGCGCATCTGATTGAATCCTTAAGAGATGAGGGTGTTATTTTGGTTGTATTATTATTGGTAGAAGCTTCATTCGCTGATTTAAAACTTAATTATAATATTAATAGGTATATGGTTTCCATATTTTATTTTAATTAAACAGGAATAAACATTGTTTGTATTATTTTGCGTGGCAAAATCGTTCAACTCTTCCTTGATCAACCTCACCAGTAATAATACACAATTTTTTTGTAACCAAAATACCAATCGCTATGGTCAGCACTCTACAACTTATGTTTGTAAGTCAAAAACTAACTCAACATCGCAAATCAGAATGAGTAGGTAACCAAATAAATTATTAATTATCGATGCAATAAAAAAAAAAACATAGTGGGAAACAGGAAAACAATGAGCATATTCATCAGTATTCAGTAATATTATTGCCGGCACCAGGACGGACAAATAACTGTAAAATAGATATTGTCAGTCAATGAAATAATTAACCTGATTGTATAATCATTTATCAAAACAATAAATTATTATTTGTTTGCTAGAAATGTTAAGAAAAAGAGTAAAAGACAAAATATTAACATGAATGATTGAAGTTTGATTCTGGAATACATCATTGGGACAACGGGACACTATATACAAGTCAAACCAGGACGTATGGCAACCCACATTCCTATATTACTATTACACAGTTCTTATGATTTACATTTTATAAAAAATCATAATTAAGATAAATGCACGTTTATTCATTAAATATTTAGGTACAATTATAGTAAATGTTTAAATAAAATCAATTACTTTTAACATAACAAAATATAAATAGGTCAAACTCAACACATGACCTATATTAATCATTAATCACAAACAAATAAAATATGAACTCCTTAATAAAATATCTAAGTAAAAAAGAAATAAAGTAAAAATTATTGTAGATAGTACATACATAATGTAAGATTATATGAATTATTCTTTTAATTACACATGAAAAAAATAATAGTAATAATGTTTACAATGTGAGATGTTTAATATAACACTCTAAAATAATATTATACAATTATATTTATGGAAATTTTTTCCTAGCTTTAACATAAAATTATGTTTAGTAATATTTATTTATTTTCAGTCATAAAGACAAATTTCAGAAGTCTATCAATAATGGACTACGCAAGTATATTAATAAAATATCACAGAGCGCCTCGATAATAAAATATATCAATTTGGTAGAAAACAAATTATTTCGTATAATAATATATGATTAGGTACTATTTAAATAAAATGTAGGTAAATAAAAAGC
This sequence comes from Myzus persicae, assembly GCF_001856785.1. Taxonomy (NCBI): domain Eukaryota; kingdom Metazoa; phylum Arthropoda; class Insecta; order Hemiptera; family Aphididae; genus Myzus; species Myzus persicae. The sequence goes on from NW_019104222.1 coordinate 527,529, forward strand.
AATAAAAATATATAAATAAAAAAAAGAAGAGATTAATGTTGATAACTAAAGTCAAATAGTATTGTCTGAAGACAGTTACATAGGACTTCATGAACAATTCGGTAAGTCTTATATTATAATTTTTTTTATTCGACATTTAAATTCTTTTTACTTTCAGCCTTTAAACTTGTCGACATCCGTTGATAATGAGGCTTCCATGTACCATTGGGTCGCTGATAGTCCAAATGGTCGTATTCTTGTTCTATATAACAAATATTTAAAATTGATTTTTATTGATAAAACTAAGAGAGATAGGCCATTAGGATACAAATAGTATTTACAAATATTTTAAATTAATGTAAACATATTAACTAATAAAAAACACTCAAAAATCATTATCCGTTAATATTTCAGAAATAATTTGAATAATAATGTGAAAATTATAATTGAACAGAAATGTCAACAGTTAAAAAGAAAATTTAACACATTTTATTATTTTGATGAGCTATTAAGATGTTACCTATGACATTCAGTTATATAATAATGAATAAGTTATTATATTTTGGATTCAATATATATGTCTTACCCGCTGCTGCTAATTTTTTATCTTCAATTTCATCATACAGATTTTCTGATTTCAAATCATCTAGACTGTGATATATGTTTGGATTGTTCAAATCAGCTTCCATATTTTTGAAAGATGAAGCACTAGTTGATGGCATACCATAACTATCACTGTCATCCATCAATGATGACGAGCAACCAGCTTTCACCAAATTATTAGGCTTACACAAATTATTTTTAATTTGACAGTTGTTCAATGTTTGGTGTTCACTAACCATTCCTACTGTTGTACTAGTCTGTCCAAAAGAATATACAGGATTGTCAAAATGGAATCGATCTGAAATTATATAAAAAATCATATAAAAATAATCAAATAGTAATTTTATTCAGTTGGATGAAATATTCATATATTATCAATTATAAAATATATTTGTATTTACTTATTATTTATGCTTTAAGAGTATTAACAAATTTAAAAATAAAACACTTAATATTACAAAATATATTTTTAACTTAAGCATGGCGCAAGAGTCAAGATCATTAAAAATAATACATAAAAGCTACAGAGTAGCCCACAGAACACAATTATTGTCATTCATTCATATATATATATATTATTTATTAATTACCTATCTATATTTATATACTACAATAAAAATATATTTACCTTGATTTAAGGTAAGTGGATCAGCTCCATATTGGACATGTGCATGTATGACATTTTTGAGACCGGCAACACGATTACGGTAGTATAAGAACAACATGATAAATGCAGCTATTACCAAAATAGCAACAAACATCCCAGCAAAAGCTCCTGAAGAGCTCTTTTCAGTTTCTAATGTACCAACTCGTCGGTCAGTTAAAGGCTCATCACAGTTCTCACCTAGATCATATTTTGTAATTTTAAAAAGTATCCAATTTATTACAATAAAACATTAAATGTAAAACTTTTACATTAACTGTAAAGCAATAAGAATTCAATATTATTTTTAAAAATCAAGTTAAAAACAATAAATGTAAGCACCTATAATTTTTGTCTTACAATTTACAACTGACAATATTTAAATAGGTACCTATTTAGTAAGTTGTAATATTTGTTGAAAATAGAATTTCATTTTTTTTTAAAGTTAGGTATTAATAATTCCATAGTATCAAAATTATATTACATTTACGAATATACTCATAGTTAAAAGTTGAAACTATAAAGAATACCTAAATGCATAGCCTTAAGTTAATAAAATATATTGGAAGGGCTCTGAAGTTCCACTATAAATTTTCAACAAACCATTTCATGGGGTGCTCTGCCACCTACACCTAGCTTCCAACGATTTATGTTAGTAACATTCAAAAAAAATTGTGGCTATGTATCTTAAGTATTTGCAAATTGCTATAATAACAACTAATGAGAAACCTTGTAATATATTTAAAAACTTTTTGAGGGTAACAACATTTTCATCGACATTTAAAGAAGAAAAACTAAATAACAGTCTACTATAGCTCAATACGGATCAAGACATTTTTTTTAAATCTCAAGTAGCTTCAGGTATTTGTTTGTGAGTTAGATGCACAAAAAAAAATTATATCTATTTTGTCAAAGTGAAAACTGGTCCTGAGTGAAAATTGACGTTATCCTCAATTCTTTTCTCTGATTCATAAGATACCTGGGTAAGTAGAGCTGGAAATTTTCAATTTTGACTTATAAATAGTACTTATTGGATCAAATTTTCTGTCAGAAATCACCCTCAAAAACATTTTGTCTAATACGAGTACTTTTCATGCACGCACACATCTTACGCTATAAGTTCAATATAATATGCTCAATTCATCTAAACGAAATAGACAAAAATAGCTATTCTGGGAGTGGGACTAATATTCAAACTAGGTGGAAGGCTCAGTACACCCACTACGCTTATGAGTTATGAGTTCGGGGTACATATTTTGTTAAGATGTGAGATATTTATTAATGAATTAGGCTTCAAATTATTTTATTAGTAGGTATTATAAAAAAAACCAATGAATTATTTAATCGAGTAGAGAATTAGATTGAAAAATAACAACAATAATTTAAAATGCACAAATAGATTAGGTATGACAATAATATTGAAGAATTGTGCCTATAATAGCTGATACAGTTTAAGCATATCCAATGATTTTATAATATAATATATTATACCTAATCTACAAAAATGCACTTAAAGTAAATCATAAAATAAAATTTGTAGATAGGTACAATACACAATAAATATCTTTAAAAACTAGATATTAATAGTATATACAATGAACCGAGATGTATTTATTGTATGTAGATAAGATGTTGTAGATGTACCTGTGTATCCGTGTCTACATACACAACCATCGACGGCATGACAGATAAACTTTTCACTGGGACAGTTGCACGTAGACATGCAATGATCGCCATAATATTGATCAGGACAAACTGTAAAATCGTAGAGAATTTGTCAGTTTTTTAATGCTTAACGACAGTTGCAAGAGCGTATAAAAGAGCTCAGCATTTCTCAGCTTATCGGTTTGAATCGGGACAATAAAATAAAGTTTACTGACCTTCGGAACATGAAGGTCCGGTAAATCCTGGTTTACAATGGCAAACTCCATCGATGGCACGGCAAGAACCGCCGTTTTGACACTTACATGGGAGTCCACAATTGATACCGTACGTGCCGTGCGGACACACTTTCGTGCAGTTGGAGCCGGTCCAGCCCGGATAACAATGGCAGGCGCCTGAAGAAAAATAAGAAAAAATGTGAACAATTTACTTTCACACGCCCCTTAAACCAGCAATAGAAGTCATCCTTACCGGTGACGTGATGGCAATCACCGTATTCGCAGTCGCACTTCTTCAGACATCCCCGGCCATAAGACTTGGCTGGACAAGCGTGCTGGCATATCGGCCCGATGTAACCAGGTCGGCATTCAAACTTTCCGGTCACGTGGTCGCATGACAAGTTGTCTGTGAAAACGGAAAGTGAAACATTAGTATGGCTGTAGAAGTACAAAGTAAGCACTACTAAATGAAGTATAGCGAGGATTTCAAATATTCATCTACTATTTTATGATGATACTTAATGCAAATGTACATTTTATATTATTTATGACGTATGTAAAATAAATCAATTAAAAAATGTAAGTATTGCATTTATTTTAAAAGAGGCAAAATTATAACATAGATAGATTAAATGAGATACATTTCGTATATTATTAATTTATTAGATATTTATTTCTATAATCATTAAAAAAAGGCATTTAATTATATAAGCCCAAACCCTGTAAAAATATATTATCTATAGGTAATAATGTTAATATACTAATATAGTAGCATAAAATAGATTATAGACAGAAAAAACGACCTACCATCGGAATGTCTTTCCGGACACTCCTCTCTGCACCCGAAACCGTACTTGTTCGGTTTGCACGGCAGATCGCACTTAGGCCCTTCCCAGCCGCGAGTGCACGTGCACTTGGCCGTCTTCTGGTCACACGAACTGTCGTTATGACAGTCGCACTCGTTCTGACAGTCCTCGCCGTAAGTGCCGCGAGGGCAGAGCGTCTCGCAACGTACACCTGAAAACGCGAAAACAATTAATTAGACAATAAGCCTAAACTCGTACAAATGCACAATGGGCATGCAGTTATATGTATATAACACGCGGCCCCACAAGAATAAAATTGTGCGGTACTATCGACACGGCCGCGAAATTATATTGTTATGCATTTCAGTTGTAAATAAGCGTCTAATGCAATAGGTATGACGTCGTTTACCGTTCCAGCCTTCGATGCATTTGCATTCACCAGTCACCGGGTTGCACGACGCCGTGTTTTCCCAGTTGCACTCACAAGTCTGCTTACAGTCTCTGCCATAAGTCTCAGGTGGACAAGCCGAGTTGCAGTTATCGCCCGTAAAACCCGGTTGGCAAGTGCAAGTGCCTGAAACAATATACGATCGATTAAATACAACAGTTAAAATAATATATGGTTGTGATTTATTATAGCTAGGCAATTAAAGTCATCAAAAGTACACAAAAGCCACACCCGTACAAAAAATTCAAATTTATTTTTAAAAACCATTTTACACCGAAATCGTATAGTCACCTCAGAATATTTTTTCAAACCCACTACAAATATGCCACTCATAAACTACTGAAAGAAAAAAAAACAATTGACAGAGCAAGATAAAAAACCATCCCAAAAATATTTTAATATATATGTCACACGTTTCTTAAGAACCCAAAACATATCAAATCTTCAGGTTAAGCAAAAATAAATACATTTAAAAACTCAAATTTAAACTATACTTCGAATTACGTTGAGATTAAATGACTTGACTACAACAAATAAGTATTTTTTAAGAGTCATGTAAAAATATGCCACCCACTTTTTTCTATCAACACATAAGCATCTGGAACAGTACTTCGGTCTAGCACTTTCTATGTGTTTCTTAGTTTTCGATACACGTGTTTAACTGTTACATTATAATAAATATTATGTTCACGAGTTCACGTTTACGTATTACATATTTATAATTATGAATAAATGGAAAAATGATTACTAGTACTAATAGAGTAAAGTCCATGTGATATAAAGTATATCTATTATTATCGCATTATAAAATAATTAATAAAGCTGTTAAGAATTATCGAACGTCAAAATCAACAAAAATATTTATCTTCTTTAAATATTAGCAAATATTGAGCATACATGGAGAATTGAGATATAAAATGGCCGGCCGGTCATCGTTAGCGCAACGTCATGACCTGCGTCAAACCATACATCGTTTGCGCATTTACATAATATGCAACAATAACATAGTACACACATTTTTAAAAGAACATAAGTTATACATCACACATTAAAATAACTTTTAATACAAAATTTAGGTTTCACTTAAAAATTACAAATAATAGGCAGTCATAATTAAAATACATGATATACATATTGCGATAAAAATGTGTGGAATAGTTGTGGTTTTGAGTCACCCGCACACTAAAGTATGTTTTATCTGATTGTAGGTTACATAATTTTCTATTTTTAAAAATAAATTATAAATACTCAATGTTCGAAAATTGAATACAATTACAGGCGTCAAATTTTAAGCTGAAAGTTAGTAAACAATTTTTGCTATTGGGTACTCTTAATTTCTGCCAGTTCTATTGTTAAATATGATGATATGCACATCACATATGATAATTGAACGTATAGAATACGGATGATGCTCAAACGGTATCATATACCAAAATCGAAGGATATGAAGGATAGTGAAGCACAAACAATTTACGGCCATAAAATACTTCCGAACAGCTCATTATCTACGTATATACGGTACATACGTATCGATATAATAATGCTTGAAATAGTGACATTTTTTTACGTAATTGACATTTTATTGTAATTTATAAATACCATTGACATCATAATTTGACAAACACTCAACTAAATAAATAAATAATTTATTTATTACGAAAATTCTGAACATTAAATATGTAATGTGGCTACTGGCTAAAACAATAATATACTACCAATATAAAAACAAACTTTTAATTATTTTTGCATTTATAGGTACGTCTAGCGTGAGAACTTCCATAATGGAAGTATAGCAGAGCAAATTCGTCATAATAGTTTAACAACTCAATTAATAAACATATCTATCAACGGGATGTTTATTATTATACTCACTAGGTCGATTTTAATATTCGGGGTCATATACATTTTTCAGTTGTACAGCTGTAATATTATACAAATACGATATGTGAATGTATAATATCTGGTAAATTATAAACTATTTTTCCATTGTAATTTCAAACTTTCCTATTAGAAATTTAAATTTACAAAAAGTGGTATCTTTGACCGATTACCAATCATCAATCTCAGTATACAAAATATGTAGGTGCTTCACTTTTGGAGCTTTTTATATTGACCTAAAGACAATACGCTGTTTGTAAAGAACTAATAATAGCCTTACAAAACCAATAACTATAAGGCTTTTTTGGACGAGCCAATTATATTGATAAAATACATACGACATTCGACAATATTCTCGCTGTAAAATTTAATTATATAATGATTAGTGCCATTGCCTGAAGCCATCCTATTATACAAACACACACTCAAAAACTTGTAGATTATTATTTTATTAGGGCATGCTAAAAATATCAGATTCGAGTCCTTCCATATTATTTTTTTCGCAAAACCACTTCAAATTTAAATTCACTAATTCTCACATATCATATCTAACACGTGCAGATAAATAAACAGTTATGACGCATGTTACCAGTAAGCAATAAAAAAATATGTTTAGTCCCAATACAAATAATTGTATTAATATTAAAATATGAGTAACATCACGAGTAACGATATGTTCAATATTTATATTTTTGGTATAAAACAAAAAATATTTCTCATGTAGTACTATGACTAGGTAGGTATTTAAGTATTTAGTATTTACCGTCAATGGGACTACACGCTGCATCGTTTTTACATTGACATTCATTTTTACAATTTTCACCGTAAAATGACTTTTCACACGGCAAATCACATTGCTGTCCTCTCCACCCAGGAGGACATAAACACATACCAGATTCAGGAGAACACTTGGCTCCATTGTTGCATTGACAGTGGTTGTTACAGTTCTCGCCATACGTACCTTCGGGACAGGTTACGTTACACGAGAATCCACGATAACCTAAAAATAACAATTAGATTATTATCTAACTCAAATGAGAACATAATATTATGTACGTAGGTACGTTCAATAATTCATCATTTAAACGAGTGTGCATATTATAGCATTTTAACAAATGCATTGTAAAATTAATATTAAGTACTCAATTTCATTTTTATTCATTCAATTTACATTACAAAACTAATTTATAGAGATGAAGTATGAAAACGTAATTTATCAAATTGTAAGCTGTAGTCTAAATATTATCAGATTAAAAAAGATTAATAAACATATTATATTATTATTTATGTACTAGGGACCATAATGTTCGAGAATTATTGACTTAATTTCATACCAGGACCGCATATGCATGTGCCGTTATTAGCCAAACATTGCGCGTTGTTGTGACAGTCGCATTTTCTTCGACACCTTTCGCCATAAGTATACAGTGGACATGTTCTAGAGCACGTAGGACCATCCCAACCAGCTACACACTCACAGGTTCCTTTCCACGGATGACACCTAAAATCAAAGTTATAAAATTTGTTTTTAACCAAAAAACGGTTAGTTATTTTTGACACAAAAAACAACGTGGTATTTCAAACGCAAAAAAACAGAACCGTTCAACTTTACTTATTTAAGAGTATTTTAAGTTTAAATAGCTAAGAATAATAAGTTACGATACACTCACAAATATTTAAAATTTTTACTTACGAATTGGTATTTTCAACAACGCATTGACATATTTTGTCACATCTTTCTCCATAAAGACCATCTGGACATATGCGTTTGGAACATTTTTCCCCTTTCCAACCTTTTTCGCATATACATTTTCCATTTTTTGGTTCACAATACGAATTTTCCGGACAAGTACAATTTTTCAAACAATTTGGACCATACATTCCTTCCGGACAAATATCTTTGCACTAAACCAAAACGTAAAAATTATTATTTAATATTTGACTTAAAAAAAGAAATGTACATTACTTTTTCGCCATAATATCCAGGCATACATTGACATTGTCCAGTAATATGATGGCAATAGCCTTCATTGAAACAATCACATGACTTACTGCAGTTAACTCCCCATTTTCCGGGCTCGCATTTTTCTCCACACACCATTCCCTAAAAATAAACTTGTATTATTGTGATGTAGTTAATAATATAACTAACTAGTAAAAAAATATTATCTCTTCCGGGGATATTTTAAGCTTCAAACGTTTAAACGGTATTCAACATACATATTATACACAGTTCATTTAATTAATTATTATTAAACAATTTTATGTATTACCTATTAAGACGAATAGAAATTTTCTTTATAAAAATGAACTACTTACACTTATTTTTTATTGTTCAATTAAAATTAGTTTTTAAAATAAACTTATGAATATTAAATAAAGTTGATTCGATTTTGATAGTTTTTGTTTAGTTATAAATTATTACATAAAAAACAAATTAATTTATAAGTGTTTATTTACTTTTATATGTTTTATTTTCAATTGTTTTCTTTAGTAATCTTATGAGAAACTCGATGTGGCGTGCTATAAATTAAGTATGAAAAAACGATCAATGTTATTTATCTACCTATTTGACACAATAAAATAATCATGGATTTTATTCCGGTCTGATTACATTTAACAATCTAATAGATAATAATCAATAAACCTTAACGACGAATAAAAGAACAATTTAAACGGAAAACATTGGATATTTAATTGTTATCAAGGATATTTGATTAAAACGATATTTTAGAATGCGACTCATAAAATAATTGTTTAAATGTTACATACCGTCCATCCAGAGGAACACAAACAATGACCAGTTTGTGGATCACAACTACCCGCATTCTGACATTTGCATTCGCTTTGGCACTCATCTCCGTGACGACCTGATGGACATCTCTGATCACACCTATATTTGGAATTTATAAAATAGTTTTCAAAACATAGAACATCGGTGATAAAGCTGTTTCCGCTTGTTCTAACACGAATCCTCGAAACAATTACTTACAGTGGACCTCTGAATCCCGGGGGGCAGTCACATTTTCCAGTTACTGGATCACAAATAGCACCATTTTTACAAGGGCATTCTTCAACACAGTTAACGCCAAAGTTATGAGGCGAACATTTTTCTGAACAGTCAACTCCCGTCCAACCTGCTAAGCATTTGCACTGACCGTCATACGGATCACACGGTGATCCATTTTCACACTGACATTTCTCTGTGCAAAACTCGCCAAATTTCCCAGATGGACATGCTTTACACACAAATAAATTATACTTAGACTCTTATCATAGTATTTTAAATATCATTGATTATTACTTTTATTGCAATAAGGCCCTCCATAGTTGTCATCACATTTACAAATATTTGGAAACATGCAAGTACCATGTTCACAGTTGTTCTGACAGACTGGAATGCAATTAGTTTTATTTGGTGATATAACAAATCCTTCACAGCATTCTTCAATGGGCTTCTTTTTTTCCAAGACCTGGAAATTTAATATGTAATTATTTTACTATTTGTTTTAATGAGATTCCCGGATAGAATACACAATTAATAAACCATTGAGATTAAACATTATAAATTGTTTTTAAGTGTAACACGCTCAAATGAGATAACCAAACCTAATATAATAGTAATGTGTATTATAACTTGAAATGTAAAGCAAATATATACCAATTAAGTCATTGAAACGTTCAGAAGATGTTAAAGTCTAAAAATTATAATGATTAAGCAAATGAGCGTTGGACTTAATAGGAACATACTTACATACATTTCCGTTAAAGGAATTTCAAAAATGAATTGAATTAAAACAAGAATGAATAACTAATTAATAGTTAAGAAGATTTTAATCGATTTTTAAAAAGTTATATGGTGTCACAACTACAATATATTTTATAATATTAGTAAACATATTATTTACAAATTTTAATTAATTGAATTTCATTACAATTTAATATACAAGTACATTTAAAATAAACGTATTCCAGAGATGGAGTTGATCACATAAATACACTTTTTTTTAAAAAACTTGAAATTTTTTTAATGAGAAACTAAATAATAACCAGGGCTTCGAACTTTATGCATTTGCGTATTTCTTAGAAAGCTGCATATTACAAATCTGATTCGATACAAAATCGTTTCATAGTACATTATACAATCTAAATACAAAAAAATGTAAACAAGTAACATATTTGACTAACTTTACATGATTTTGCATATTTAAAGATTTTAAGCATATAAATGTATATTATAATAGTAAATCATCGATTTAAGAAACTTAAAAATAAAAATCCACCAAGCATCGACTATATTTTGAATTATACTATACCAAAAATCGATTGTAGTTTATCGACCCTGTAAAAACGATGTATTTTTACCAAGAACTACATATGTACTTGTTAGTTGTTACTATTTACTAATCAGCCGTGTTATACCTTATATTAGTTGTATTAATATTAGAGTGCATACCTATCGTTACTATTAAAAGTAAAATATTAAGTAACCATAAAAAACGTGAGGTAAAAAAGGATAGGTATTAAAAATGAGCTGCTATTATAAAAAGCGGTGGGTACAAATGTGTTTTTTTTTCAAATTACCTGCTGCGAAACCACCGATCTCATTACAATTCGGTATCTGGAACATTTTAGTTTAAAGTCTGTAAAGCAAAAATAAGACTCTCGTACTTGGTATGGTTTCATTTCAGTCACATTAACCGTCACATTATACCTAAACAAAAAGTTCCAAAAATTAATGAAAGTTGTACGTTTATAAATTATTGAAATAAACGTCTAATAAAATGTAATGTATGTATTAACTGAATCCTACCTAGGTATAAGTAATTATATTATAATAAAGGATTTATTAAAAAAAAAATACAATTCTATTAAAATGATACACATACGAACGACATAATTTTAAAAATACTATGTACCTACACATTCCGTTTCTTAACATATTTTCATAATAATTGCATCACCATCACACTATCGAGGTATTAATTAACATTCATCTTTCATTTCTCTTTCAGCACTGTGGGAACTTGTCTCATAGCCACATGTTTTTTTATTTATATTATTATAAACATGCGCATATTTACAACAAAAATATAATAATATAATAACTATTGTACATTAGTTTCGAATTATTAATTAGATAAAAACATATTATTTAATTAAATTACAAGATTATGAGAAAAAAGGTTATTTTACAACAATATTATTATTTTTTTTTTTAGTAACGCGACTATATTGTGCATAATATTGAATAACTAGGGTCCAGAAAAAGTTCATATACAAATTGATAAGTATATTTATTGAACATATCCACCATGTTTAAAATCTAATAATATATTATTTATCAATATATTTTATTGACATAAATTATATACGTATTATATTATTTAGTTTGTTTTTGAAGATTAAAATGTTCAACAGAAACATAACGATATCATATTTGTGTATAATATTATATAATTTAATTATGTTTACATTTAAATAAATGATATCACATTTAAACAACAACAACATTTTATTAGTATATTCATACATGCATACATAAGGCTCATTAAATTAACATTTGAAAATCTCAAAACCAATGATAATCACTATAGATAACAAAAATGTTTCAAGAGACACATAGGTACTACAAAGTGGAATCACTCACCTTTGAGCTGAATAATACCTAGTATAATATTATAGTAAATACGAATACTATGCAACGGTAAATCACCACATACAGAAAAAAATAATTTTTTCTCGGTTAATTGTGAGTCTGTGACCACTACTCAGTTACATATAGTATTATAGGATACTATTTAAAAAATGTAAATGTAAATAATTGCACTTTACCTATGCATTAACAAACGATTTTAGATTATAAATATTTAATGAAAACGATACGACAATGATTAATTTAATTTATTTTATACTTGAACTTAAATTAATATCCAACGCTATTAATAATAGTTAGGTAATGAGTAACTTAAAAAAAAATTGTCATATCAATTAAATTTAAAAAAAACCATCAAAATTCAAACGAAAAGCCATGCATTTATTTATTTAGTCAAGCATAAGATAAAAGGTATATATTTTAACAATGGTTAAGGTTTTCAGAATTCAACTTTCATATCTTCGTAATAACAATTTAAATTTTACGATAGTAAAACTGAAATAAAACAATATATTCTAAAGTTAGTAATTTGTGGGTTTATCCAAAAATGGTCGAACAAAAAAAATCTATCTAAATGAAAATAAAGTAGCAACTTAGATCAATGGCTTCATTCAATAGTAAATGCCAATTGGGACTTTATAGTGAGAAGATTCCTAACTTATAAATAAAATAATAACAGAAAAAAGGTGAGAGAGGGACACGATCTTTCTTCAATATTTACAATAATATAAATTATAAATTTTATTCTCGATGATGAAATAGTGCATGTTCAAAAAATTAAACTCCCTCCCCCCTGATAAAATAATTTGACTACAGCTGGTACGATCAATAGGTTAAAATAAAATTGCACTTACAGCTCTAATCTGGTACAAACATTAGATCCTTTGAGCTCAGTTTCCGATTGAATTGGATAACACAGGTGGGCAAGTATTAACGCCGCAGCGTATATACCCAAATTACAATAACGTGTCATGATGGATAGTGATCACGTTTGATGAAGATTGTCAATTTACATGGTGGTGATTGTCCAAATGTTTGGTGTATCTATATAAAAAAAAAAAATTATTATAAAACCAATACATTCCTCTATTAGCTTAAAATATAAAAAACAACAAAACAATTAAAAATAAATCGGTAAATTAAATCACAATAAATTCTAAAAATTCAAATTCAAAGTATAAGAGACAATATTACTAGGTAGGTCGTAAAAAACAAATCGTTGCAATATTCTAACTAGCATTTTTTTCTAACGAAGGTTGAAGTTATGGTACGAAATTATAGTAAACAATACAATATGTATTTAATCATCGCAATACATTTTTTGTTTTCACAATATATCTAATAAAAATCATTTGGAGTTTATTATTATGATAGTGTCTACTAATTAGTTTTGTACTCATTGGCAATACGCATGACAAAGGAAAAACATTTTTGCCTTGGTAAGTTGACAGTCGTGAACCTACCTATTAAAACTCAATACATCCATAAGTTAACAGAAATCAAAATTAATTCATAAAAAAATGAGTGAGTGACATAAATTTTAATTCAAAATATTATATTATAACCCTTGTTATACAATGATTGACTTGTCGATGTATCATTTCATATCTACAATTTATTAACAGATGCCATAAGTGGCAAGAAGATGCGAGGAAGTGCAGTGAGCCAGAAAGGTGTATTCAGTGGCTTATATATATCCTAAAATACCATTCAAATTTTCTGCAGAATCTGTAAGAAAATTATTTTTTTTGTAACCGAAACTCTAAAAATAATATTAATTACACAAAACAAAATTATTGTATAATAATATAATACCTAGTTTACTTTTTGTGCAGAGGTAGGTGCACATTTTTTTTACACCTTCTTAGACAAAGTCTGGTCAAACGATTGAATTACAATGTCTTGTTAAATCTTACTGTAGAATAAATAGTAATATGCTTAGTAATAAGGCCAAGTACATTTACTTTAGTCTATAAGACGTCACCCTTATGTTTAACAGCGGAATATAAATAATATATAATATGGCATCGATTGTAGGCCACGCATTGCTGTGGTAGTGTGGTACCTAGCTGTAATAATATAAACCATATCTCAGAAAAAAACCTATATCATATGTTTCGAAATATCAATCATTGCATATTATGCATTTGGTAGGGTGATAAGCTAACCTAACCAGTCACACAATCCAATAAAATATCACCACATTTATCAGTTTTTTATAAAAAGGAAATCCGTTAAAGACCCAACAAACAATAAAATAATAAACAAATCGTAAGCTATCAGTGCCAACGCTAAAATCTATGTATCCATGAAAAAATATTGATAAGGAGAATAAGTGTGTTTGAAAAACATGTATGTCAAAACAAGTAGGCAACTGCCCCCAACCTATACTACAATCGATTATTTATTTTATATGTAAAATAAAGTAATAACATCACTCAAATTTTAGATGCCTTTTAACTTGCTACAAATAATTGATGTGTCACAAAATCTATATTAAAATATACAACATGTGTTGTAGGTACTTGTAATAGAAGTTATAAGTATTATAACACTTACGCAGTTAAACCGAACTATATTTTATACAGTTGAACACGCGTAGTAAATAGTAAATACGCCATATGTAAGGTCATCATATTTCTCAATAAAAGTAAGTATAGCTTTTTTTATCATATTGATGTGTTTAAATATTATAGTTATAATTTTTATAGCAAGAATAGCTAAAATATTCGTCGCCTTGTCGCCAAATTCGACTAAACAAAGATTAACTGAACACGGGTCAAAAAAAACAAAAAAAAAAACACTTTAATTGTTTACCTATTATACCTGCAACATAAAACCGCGAGCATTGTAAGTCTTGCAATAACACACAAACATGATTCCTTAGGTGCCTAAAATGGTTACGACCGCGTGTGTACCTATACGTATAGTATAACATATACACGTAGGTATATAGAACATGGGTATTTTAATAATGCATAATATGAGGTTCAGTACTTAGGTCTACACCACAAGCCTATCGTTACTGCTCGACAAATCGTACAGGTATATATCTGTGACAATAGGTATATCTGTATTACACTTTCCCACACAGATGTGACGTATACGTGTACTTCAATTACAACGCAATAATAGCAATCGATGGATCGGTTACGCCACCCGGTGTGGTAATTGCTCAATGAGTTGATGGTATAATATTATGGGAACACTGCAGCTTTAGCGCACGACAACTGAAATATTATGGAAAAAAAAATACAGTAGTTTGATCAAAGCATTCTTTTAACGTACAACGTCCTCACGTGCACAACAGCCGTCACGGTTGAGTAAAAAAAAAAAAGCTGTCCAATATTTTGCACGCAGTTTATAATTATATTGTGATGTCACAGCAGCCAGAACAGTAGGTACCCAATCGTAGCTGTCCACTTTACTGAATACTATGGGAATCACTTAATTTTTTTCCCAATCTAACTAGTATAGTCATATCTAATCTTCCTCATATAAGTAAAAAAAATTAAGGGTCAAATTTAAAAAAAACTATATTTAATGTAGTATTACGTTTTTTTTTTTAGTTCGTATAAGATTAATTAAAATGTATATATTTAACTTGTATATTAAAATAAATATGAAAATGGATTTTGTAATTTTTATTTTACCCCCGAAAATAATTGGTATCAGTTACTATTATTTTATTTAGTTAAGTTTTAAGATATAATTTATTATATTTAGACGTAAGACTGTAAAAAATTAAAATATTGTTGAACGATTACTATAGTAATATGTTAGTTCAGAATGTTTATTTAATACATATTATAGTTATTTCAGTCGTTATCGTATTATATATAGTATATACATAGTTTATCACACAATCTACCGATATCAATGTCATAAAAAAAGGAATTTACAAACTTATTGTTCGTTGTTAAGAAAGTGGTCTTTCATAAAACCACTAAACACTCACTACCTTTGTTCTTTGTCGACTCAAAACAATATGAATTCACTAGAAGTATTTAATTATCAGGCATACTAATTTTCTCCTCTATTAATAATTTATTTTAAAAAAAAAGGTTGAGCATGGTTGATGAATCACCCTGTATGTACAAAAATAAAAGATGAAAAACCTCATAAGCCCAGAATAATTTCATTGCCAAGAATACGGTCCCACTCGTAACTACTTCTGTTATTTAACTTGTTTTGTTGGTTGTGGTGCCTCACACCCTTCGTCAGACCTTACCAAACCACTTTACTGTCCAGCAAGATGTTCTGTACTCTGGTTTAAGGATCGAATTGTCCAGGTGTGCTAGTGTGCTATAGCACTGGCGATGGTTTACTCTCGTTTTTTTTAATGCCGGCGATTTATAACACCAAGTTCGTGTACTTATAATCTGATTCGGAAATAGATAATTTACTGATCAACCAGTTCAAAGACAAGTTTCACTCATGTGTGGCTTCTTACAGTGGCGTATCTAGGGAGCAAAAATATGTTTTAAGAATAAATCTGCAGTTTGAATAGGGAGTATTAGAACCCACACGACTTAACTAGGGTTAACTCATCAACGGCTATACTATCCAATTTATAATAAACTTAACCTATATAGCATTGTGTATTAAGTCCCTATAGTATTTATGTGAGACGTATGAGGGCGAAAGAGAGTACTCGCATGGCACGCGCCTAACCGCGGTTTATTCTTATGGCGATGGATTGTTTTGAGTGTTGCGGTCCGCAACAGTGTCCGCAACAGTATAAAATATTATGGTACAAGTTGTTTCGTTTCCGCGGGCCACTCGAAGGTTATTACACTCGAATACTGACGTATACTAAGTGCTGCTGCTGCACATGATATTAAAATAATATATTACAATACAGTTAAACATTCACGCGTGAAACGTTACAGCGGTGACGCCGACGTTTATTGTATTATTCGGTGTGTTATAAATATTATGTCTTAGATCTCCTAATCCCACGTGCAAGAAGAAATCGCCGACGTTTTTCGAAAAAAATCCAAAAACTATCCACAATCATCTACACGTGTATGGAGGTACCGAGTACAATAAAATACTAACCCATATCTCATTAGTTATCTAAAGCTCTGCATGTTGTATATTATGTGTACCCACTAGGCACTGTTTGTCGAAGACAAATTACATAGATTATAATATACTATTTCCGGTATAGTTATAAGTTACAATGATAAAGTTCTCAATATATCATCAAAGTATCTACCTATATTAACAAGTAGTATATGCATCACGTATTTACGTCATCGTGATTTAATGCACTGTAGTCAACTGATGTAGGTAGGTACAATCATTGGTGTGATGACGTATTTTTAACTATATTTACGGTATAAATTAGAGATATTAACGGTACAATGATTTCTGGTAGATGTACAAATTGGGTTTGAAAGTAAAATATATCTTCCGTAACATAATATAATATAATATAATTGTTGATTACAAAAGGTACCAATATAGTTTAAACACATCATCTAGTCAACAAATTATAACGGAATTTAGAGAAATCGTCATTCATATAAAAATAATAACAATTGAACGTCAAAAACGCATAATTATACAACGAAGATACAAAATTGTGTTATAACGTATAATTAACAATAGGTACCAAATTATTTAATATTATAATTATCATAGGACACAACCATAATTTAATTTATTTCATTAACAGTGATTATTTCTTATATCACAATACTCTTTGGTCAATATTAAAATACTGAAATTAAACAACGACGAACAAAGACCATTTAAAAGTGTATGCGTCGCATTTTCTACATTCCGTAGTTTTATAAAAAAAATAGATAAAAGTATTTGCTTAGAGAATCATTTATGTAGAAAAAATGTAAACAATCAGAAAAATAAACACATGAAACTAAAACACTGATCATTTTTTATTTATTATTTACTAAGAAGAATATGAATAGACTTGTCAGAATACAATATTCTAAACAGATAGTTAAAACTATTGTTTGGCGACTATAATGTTAAATACATAATATTATACATATATACTGCTGTAAAGTGCTGTAAAGCGCACATAATAAGATCGTTTAATATATTTTGTATTTTATTATAATGTAAATTCCTATATAGTACTTTGACATATACATTTAAAAAAATAGATTTTCATCAATATTGAACTTTTAAATATTTTTTAGTGAAACTATAGAATAAGTAGGTGTGCATCCAACCAAATACATTTGGTTATGTAATTATAATATAATATAATATAATGATCTTCTTTGTTACAGTATTACCTATGGCGATAAAGTGCATTTAAATTATCAGATAATAATCAAAAATACAAGTTAAAAATATAATTTTCACAAGACTATTCAATGTATTATATGAGTACAAAGAGTTTAAAATTTCACTTCCGTAATATCCGATAAAAACCAAACATTATCTAATTACGTCTTTTAAATTTCATGGATACTCTATCATAATCCGTCACTGAACATTATAACATAAAAAATAAGGAAGAACAATATTATCATTGTTTTGGATCAATTTACAATTTCTCAACTCTCCGACAAAAAACTGATTATTATCGTTTGCATATACATACAATCGAGAATGTTTAATAAACAGAGCATTATTTAATGGAATATTTCAAAATTGTTAATATTCTTACTTCACTTGCCTAAATAATTGGTTAGAAGTCTTCAAAATACATAGGATAGAATAGTTATCGGTTTTAATATTTTTCATACAGGTAAACCAATGGTGAGATTTTTGTAAAATCAAAAACTTTAAGGCCGAGGAAAAAATACCAAAAATACAAGCATTAACGATGGTAAGAATAACCGTGAAAAATGTAATAAACAAAACTTCAAGACAACGTCGTGATATAAAATAATTAATAACAGTGTGGCGTCACGGACGAATCACCGACGGACATAGAAATAGAACCCCGTAGAAATAAAAATTAATAATATTTAGGCGGTAAAATCATGTTTTTCTTTTTGGAAACGTAATAAATTATAATGTTCAAAAATGTACAAGATTCTACTTCTTCGTAAGGACGAATTTTTCACCAGTCGCGCATTTTTCAATGATAATCAATTTTTGTTCATCCCGGGGAATGTAAAAAAAAATTAAGGCTACCAAGTGCCAACCATTCAAAACTGTTCATATTGTTTTGCGTTATAATCTATATTCTTTGATATTTGGCTTTCAAAACAATATTATGGTGTGGGGTTTCTTCGAGGATCAATAAAGAACATTTAGGGCATGTTCCTAAGTGCTAAAATCAAGTGTCACGGACCGAAACAGCAGAATCTTCTGCTTTATTAAGATCGCAGCTATATTTCTCAATTAATTTGACCACTTATTTAAATTCAAATTGTACCACACGAATCAAGGTCTTGTGTTAAAAACGATATTCAACCAATTTTACCATTATAACAGTCTAGTGTTTACTCCATTAAATAGTTATGTATATAACGTAACCTAGATAGGTATTAGATTTTAGTATAGATACATTATTTACTTGGTAATTACAAAGACAATTCAACATAACCGTTTCATAAGTGAGTATTTTTCAAAGATCAATTAAAAAAGGTCCGTACAGAAATTAGACAAATGCATGCAAAAAAGTACAAAAATATAAAACCGATAAGTAATATACATATATATTATCAATTAAAAAAAAAATGGCGTCTTGGCAGGAAAAATTCTCATGGAATAATAAAAACACACATTGCTGCTTCCTCGCTATAATAATAATAAGCTCGGCCTATTCATAATTTAATGTTTATGGGCCTCTCCAGATTCGCCGCACTATAGCAAAAAGCAATACATACCGTGTCGCGCGAGCGTGCGGAACGAAAACGATATCGTTACCGCCTCGGTGTTTGCTTAGAGTTGGACGGGTACCTACGCCACAGTCGCACATTGGTTCAAAAATGAAAAAAAAAATGTTGGCCGAAAATCATTTTTGGCTTTCTTCAAAAATAACATGCGCTTATTGTAAAATCTTTCTTTTTTTTTTAACAAAACATATATTTTATTTGGTATTACGCGTAGAACGCAGACCGCATACAATATAATATTATCTTATACGCATAAAATATAATATTATTGAAGCGGACATATTTTTTTCACGTAGTCTGATCGAAAATCGAAAATGGTTGACAATCGGCTTAGCGCCGGAGTTGAGAAACGAGTGGGCACCGGTGTACCAGGATCCTATGCTGGCGGGTGTCGCTATAGGTGTGGTCGGCCTCGAAAACCGCCGACGCTCGGCGTTCTGTGAGAATTTAAACGTCCGGTCGTCAGCAGAAGCCCGGAGTGTGCATATTGTGCATATTCTCCTCGGCTTGATATTTTTTATTGAATACTGTACTTTAGTCAAGTCCCAGTTTGTCTACCCCCATCCCTTCCTCACCAACACATTATCATAACTACACACTAGAACCAAACGGAAAATTTTTATGTAGACTACATTATATGTAGTACCTACCTATACTAGCATATAATATATTCAAGAATTTAATGTCGACTAAGAATTTTCTTTTAGCACAAATCTTTGTCTTCGAAGCCTTTTGCCAAGCGTAATGATAAATATATGTATAAAGCGTAACGTGGAAGAACATACGAGAAACACAAGACTAAAGTAACTCTCGGATCCAACATGATTATATTATATACATACATATTATATTATTTATTTTTGGGACTAATAAACGCTAAAAATAATAATTTTAAAAAATAAATCACGATTTGATCAATGAATAACACAGCGCAGTCAAATGGACTGTTTTGACCATAATATGTAGTGTGGTGTATTAATATTTATTATCATGACAAATGTTAGAATTATATCGAAGATAATATCGATAAGGGGATAAGTTCAAGCCTCAAAGATGAACGTGAGCTAAGACTAAAAGGTAATTTACTGATTTATAAAATTATAAATAAGTAATACATCAGCAAAATTTAAGGTGAACAAGGAGGTCGAAGTTTAAGAATCATTTGTACATCGTTAATTTCCGAGTCAATTGGATTGTTTAAAACTATGGTTTTACGGCAAATATCATAACATTTGAGCATCAGTTTTTTCAATATTTTCATGCTGATTAAACCACAAAGCATTACCGTGCATCTATGCATGAAACTAAAAGATAAATTTACAAATGCGTTATTTTAATTAAAAGGGCATATTATCTTACTATTAATTTCAATGTTTCAAATGTTGTAGTCGCAAATATGTATTTTTTTTAAGCCTATTGATCGACATTCGACGTGTTCAAACTTCAATTATTTTGATAATAGCACGTTTTGTTGTATTTTATATTTGTATACGCCATTTTTTATTGTCGGTCGTAAACTATACAATGCACGGCAATAAGTATACTTTAATAAGAACATCCTCAAAAATTTAGTTTATTTCCCATGTTATGTGGGTAGAACTTGAAATGATAAATAATCAAACATTTTAAACCAACAATTGATTTAAAATTATGCGAACTGTACCTATTTAAGTATAATTTAAACAAAGTGGTGTAGTATTTCATTAATTTTTAATATCTAGCACTTAATATAATTATCATTTAAAAATGTATAAATTTACATTAGATGTAATATTTCATATCCGATAGTAGGATTCATTAAAAATAAAGTTTAAAATAGATACCTATACTATCCTATAGCTATATATTTCAACATCTTAATAAATAAACAATTATTACGTTTTAGATTATTATAGCTATATATTTTGAAAATAGATGTATTTAGTGACATTGATGTGTCACTGGTTTTGTTTCTCATACAGTATTTTTACCAATCTAAGCGATTTTTATACTTTGTAGATATTGTATTGTTCCCAGCGTTATATTAATATTGCTTTAAAATTTAAAAGAGAGATGTTATTGACGTTACGTTATGGATAACATATAGTTAATCCGTAAATAATCAAATTTATCGAACTACTTTCCAAATAGAGATTTGAAAAACACTAAACGTTTTTCTAAAGATATCCAATATGGTATATCATATAAAATACCAACAAAGTTACATTTATTTAAAATATTATCACAAAGAATATTTTTTTGATGACTTCAATAATTTTCTTTAGTCAAAAAGTAACAATCAATAATTTAATTGGAGAATAAAAAAATTAAAATTGTCATATAAATATGTAAGTTTAATATAAGATGATTCTTATAAAGGTAGATACTTGTTTTCTAGAAAAGTATTAACATTAATACATTAAAAACAATACGAAGTCATAATTAATTAAATAATTAGTATTACATAATTGATGAATATGTTTATAGTATGTGATTTTTATTAAACTGCTTATTATACATAAAATAATAAATAATTTATGTGATGGGCATCAATAAAAAAATATTTTAATATTTTTAAAATAAAAAACTAAAAAAAACTAAAAAAAATACCTAAACATAAAATATGTTTGCAAACCAAAGTAACACCATCTTTAAGTTCAGAGGATTATTCTCAATAATGAGGCAATTTAGTTCAGACAAGTTTCTTCACATATAATTATTTATTAGTTACACAATACATAATTATTTGTATATTCAACATCCCTCACAACCTGTACGAAGCAATTTGTCCATTTTCAAACTATCAAAATATAATTTTATGCCTAAAAAAAATTGAATTGTACAATAACATATTACAATATAATGTAAAAATGTAATACTCTTGTAAATCTAATAACCTTTGTAGTTGATGCTTCAGTAATAAATAATAATAATAATGATAAAAATAATTTGTATAATTGTTTAATTAATATACATGTACGAATTTGTTCCAAACTAATAAATAAAACAATGAATAGAAATGAAGATAGTTTATCAATCAGTTCAATAGTAAAAATATGAACATTGCAAGCCTAAAAACCGATCTTAGTGAAAGACAAGTAAATATACAACTACAAACACATTTTTTAACTATATTATATATAGCTAAAAATAAGTATATTAATTTTTAATACGTGTTCAAAACACTACTTTAACCTAATATAGATGTTCCAATGTACAATGTAACAAAATAACTACTAAGATAAAAGTTAGTTGGTGGAGTAGACAATAGCGACATTATATTATATTAATTGTTTATCATCCAACATGACCTTAAAAGTTAAAACATTAGTATACTTTTTAAAATACAATGTTTAT
Source organism: Myzus persicae (assembly GCF_001856785.1). Classification (NCBI taxonomy): domain Eukaryota; kingdom Metazoa; phylum Arthropoda; class Insecta; order Hemiptera; family Aphididae; genus Myzus; species Myzus persicae. The sequence goes on from NW_019104222.1 coordinate 550,584, forward strand.
TGTATCTCAATTCTAAAAAGAAACAGACAGTATCACAAAAAAAAACTCACAGTCCTATTATTTGTATAATTCAAAAGAATAAAATATTTAGAAATACAAGTAATATAAAAAATATATTTTCTTAGTAAAGAATGAATACCTATGTATTTAAAATGTCTTACTGATTTAAGAGGACCCGCGGGTATTGTCTCCGTCTTAGAAAATTTATCCAAAATAGCAAAAACTGTTTTCACTAGATAGAAACACCCAGACTGTACTGATAGTTAATACTCCAAAAAGACATATATAATATAGTTGAAAAAATTATCTGTGAAATAAAGTTTATACTTTTTTTTAATATCTCTTGTAGGTACACAAAAAGTTCTTATTTTTTCAAAATCTATTATTTTTGTGTTTTTCATAAGTACTTGAATAATTTAAACCTTTACTACCTTTACCTAAACCTTTTTTGTGGTTCCGATATCAAAAAATAAAAAATAAAAACGATATTTCATAGCCAAAGTTCTCTTTTTATGAGAGAATAATCTCGTTTCTTGGTTATAACATAACTGAAGCCTCCTCGGTTTTTTCCCAAGCAAAACAGTATTTTTGCTATATTTTACATTTGTAAGATGGAGACAACATATGCGGGTGTAGCGTCCTATGAATTGTTCAATGTGTTTATTTTAAATGTTGTAAACTATTGTAGAAAATATAGAAATTATTTAGCAAATTTTTTTAAAAATAGTTCAACTTTTAGAGTAGTTTCTATTTTAAGTAGAGTCTATGCTCCTACATAATATGACGCGATATTGTGGACATTTTGATTTTAAAGAGAATACTATTTTAACATATCCGATACCACTAATGTTTTTCATCCAATCCGCAAGGTATAGGTATTTAATTATTATTCTAATATATAATTATCAGTTTCTAAACTATTTCAACTTGAAATTTTCAATGTAAATGAATTGTACTTGTTGTTTACGCCCTTATATTATTTAAATATATTTATAAATTACAGGTGTATATAATTGTTTAAGGTTCGAATGTATTATAAAAAACTTCATTTTTCTAATCGCTATTGGTAAAAAAACAGTCATGGCATATTTTCTATGGTTAAAGACAATTTAAATCACTTTTCACACTCTGTACAAAAGTGTTTATAGAAACATTTTAATGTTTTTTTATCATCTAAACCAGGGGTCGGGAACCTTTTCGTATGAGCCATTTTTTCTAAAAATTACAAAACCATGATGTCCAGGGAGCCGCACAGGTTTGAACAACCTTTTTTTAGTTGTAGTTATTAGTTATAGAATATATTATAGAATATTAGAATAAAAATAGTATTATTATTTCATTGAAAAATTGGTAGGCATTAAAAACATAATAATACGTCTTAAATTTATAAAATATAGAAAAACTTTATTTCGTTAATTCATTATTATCATAATAATAATTATTATTATTCTCTATACAAATATAATATTATTTAATTAAATACAATAACACAAAAAAACGTATCTACTTAATAATAGTGAGATTTTTTACCTGAAAATCGTTACTAAGAAATTCCGAAATATTATCACTATAATAACGCAGGTATAAATTATAATTTATATTTTACGGATCTCGATATATTGATGAATTTTCCAAAGAGCCGCAGGTTTCCGACCCCTGATCTAAGTTAATATCCGGTTTCTAGCAGATATCGAAATTTTAATATAAATTACAATGTAAGCAATCAATTTGAAATAAATACATTTAAATTAATTATATATTATTACAATCCTATGGTTTGGTACAATTCTAGAAAAGCGATACCTATCCGGAATCTAGAAACGAAATAGATCAAATATTAAACTAAGTAAATTTATTTAATTTTCGAAACTATAAATCATAATTTATCAGTTATAAGTTATAACTAATAATTAGTAATACATGACCTATGTCCTATAACATAACTATAGTGGTATTTAGATATTAAACGGTTCTGTTATAGGTTCTGTTAAATTAATTAAATATCATTTATACCATAAACCTTAGGTAATCAAACGTCTAGTTTACTGAAATTAATCAAATAGATGATTATAAAAACTGTTTACAATAACAATAAATTGGTAGAAAAGATCATTACTTAGTATTTACTATTTAGTATTTAAAATTAGCACTAATTATACCTAAATATATTCAAATTATTTAAACACATCCTTGTTAAAAGTAGGCTCTTATCCCGTTATGATTTTTATATTTGTTTTTTTTTTTGTTGTTTAAATTTTTGTTCTGTTGTAATGAATGATTTTTGTGAATATTTACAATATTCCTAATTTGAGACAAAAGCTTTGTATTATAAATGTGGCCTAGTTTTTTTCAGTAACTTTAAAGTTCTAAATTAAACATAGTAGATACCTACTTACAACGTTTATATGCAATCGTTTGCACGCATTTGGTTGATTCAGGAGTACCTACATTTAAACGTATTTATAATTTGCATTATAAGTGAATGCATATTAAGTACTTAATTATTCCATCGATGAAATCGAAAGAATTCCAACTTCGGGATTAAAATAATTCATATAATCAGCTGAATACGAAATAATATTTTCGGTGAGAAAAATAGTTTATCTTGGATGATAACAGTTTTAATCATTTACGATGAAATATTATGGAAAAAATACAAAACAAAATAATAAAGATAAAAAAACATTGAACAATTTTTGAATTTAAATTAATATTTTAAACATAATATTTAAGATACATGTAAACCAACATTTTAATGCGTATTAGCCAATGACGATTTCATTTACATGTAGGTAGTAATAAAGATAGTGGTCATAATAAATTATGTAAAAACTCGTGTAAAAACCTTATCATCGAATAATAGATAAAGATAAAGATTAAGTAATGACCTAATTATTGTTTATAAAATTATAAATTATAATAAGCAGCACATACCTTTACTACAATAATTATAATACACTATGGTAATAGGACGTTAAGCAGTCCCCTACATCAAATTTTAGACCACTGGTCGTACTAAATGTTATGCCATAAAATACAACCCATTAAAAGGATACTGAAGTCCCGCACACTTTTATTCTACGTAATCACTAAACAACGGTTAAACCTCAGCTTCAAATAAAAAAATTACTTAATATACTATAAAATATTATTTAATTTAAAATAAATATAAATATAATATACAATAAATAATCAAAATTTGAAAAATATACAAATTCGTTTCGAGGGGCTTCTGTACATTGGGTCCAATCACCCTCCTTCTCGTGGGTTCCTTGGACTAGGTACAACTATGTGCTATAAAATAAATAGCTATACCTACTTACTATTAACATATATTTAATTCATATCTTTATGGAGTTGAATAGAAAATAATCACAATAAATTGTCTTAAATTATTAGATAAATGTTATGAAAACGGATGTATCAATCTGTATCAAATAATAGAGAACTTTATAGAAATGTTAGCAATTAAACCAATTTTATGTGGGTATATTATTTATTATATTTGCCATTCATATCAAAATATTTAAATATAATATTATATAGTATAAGTTATGTATAAAATCAAAACACTAGTTATCAACTAGTAAAATTGCTTATTTTAAATTAACAAAAAATATAAAGTTACAGTATTTTTAACTTTGTATGCTACGGATAATATTAAAATACAAATTATATGTTTGTACTAACAATTTTAACCTATATCCATTTCAAATCACGTGCACTATAGATAACAAAAAAGTAACAATGTCAACTTTGTCGTGTATTATTGTTACTACTTACTAATACAAAATATATTTTAATATATTAATAAATACATGTAAGTACATTGTATTTTGCACTATAATAAATAAAATAGTTTAAGTAAGTTATACAAAGTTACATGTGCCCCTTGATTGTATAATTGTACTTATTATCAATATTAGGTAATTGAACTTATTCAAAGTCAAATTTTCTTATCATATTTTTTTTAGAAACACTTATCAACGTTAATTTATGAAAGGCCAACCAAAGACAACCTAACATTGGTTAGGAATGAAAGACTGTCCACAAATAAATATGACAAATGACGATAAACCACAATATATCTAGAAATCATCAAAGACACAATAGTTTATTATGGGCAGAACGTAGGAACGTATATATAAAAATAAAAACAGCTATAGATTACACCATTTACTAAATTTCTAAATTAACCTTAAAAAACTAATTTACAAAACAATCATAAGGTCAGTTTGGACACAAGAAATACGAATATTGGGTAAAATATTAACACCAAAACTTTGCACAATATAAGGATTCAATCGATCTATCTACGTATTGCTGTCTGATAACAGCAACCCTAGCAGGTATGTTACAAAGCCTTACATAAAAACTTAAAAATTTAAAAAAAAGAATGAAGCTCATTAACAACTTAATTACTGATGATTCCATGCCCAATCAACTGATAACAGAAATACTTACACAAATCTCAGCAATATTCCAAAACCTAATTCTAGTAACACAAATTCTATAAAGGTACTCAAAAGAAACTGGCCTGGACAGTACATGTACATTTTTTCTAAATTGTAATCAATGTCACACATGCAGTATCTATTACTACAATAGTATACAGTAGACCTCTAGACTAATGACACTAAACAACTACCTATACCTACAAGAGAAGTAGTAATAAGTGTGTAATAATTGTTTGATGATCGATTTATTAATATAATCATATCCAACCTTCAAACCCATCAAAGGAATAAATTATTTAGAGTTAGAACATTTTGCCTTTTGGATAGGATACTTTTAGATGGTAAACTCTAAATTTTGAGTCAGGAAGTTTAAAACCCATGATTATATAATATTATATATTATATTTAGAACGTAGCTCGTTTTTAGCCCAAGTTCATATATATATATATATATTTATGTGTGATATGTTTTTACAGGAACACTGACGTGAGTGTATAACAGACGTACATCTCAATTCCATATATTATTATTAACCATTTACAACTGATGAAAGTCACATATTATAACTAAGGTTCAAATGGAAAATTATATCTTCAATCACCTGCGAGGTACAAATATAATCTTTATTTGGGCAATAATCACAGTCTTCTAAGGACAAATTAAAATTAGATAACAATAACTAACAATTTATAAGGTACCATCAATATAGAGTTCTTCACCTGGTAAAATGTAACTTTATAATTTTTGTACCATATTTTTATTGTTTATCTTATTGTGTACACATTGTTAAATTGTTTTAATTAATAATAATAAACAAAAACTTATAAAAACAAACGGATGTATTGAATTTGATAGATAAAATGTATTTGTAATGCTACATATAGGTATATTAAATCACTATGTTAGTTAATCATGGGCTTAACACTTTAAATACTCAGTTTAACTTTAAGATTTGAGGGATGTGGGGAAGGCGGAATCTGATAAAAATAACATATACCAATATGCACAAATTAGCTACCTACATAACCTATCAAAACTTTGAAAAATGTCTGTAACACAATCTATACTGCTGTCGTTAAGGAAAACTATGCACACTTGAAAATGAAATGATTAAAGAAATTATTAATGAACAGTTATATAATACGATTGTACAACGATAACCTATGCAATTTTACAACTTTGCATAGATTCTGTGATAGATATTCCCAGTTACCATCAGGACGAAGTTTATCGGTTGCCGACAAAACCCTTCTTATCAAAATAACTTGGTATTAGTTCTAGCCACAAGATATAACTACTTAAATCGTGATTCTAGCTCATAGAGTTATTGAAATCTTACTCTATGCTCTAGCTGTTCTTTATATAATATAATACCAATTATCAATCATCGATCATTATAATATTAAACAGTTGAACCAGCTATTTTATAACTAAAATGATATGTTAATGAAAGTCATTATTATTAATTATGTTAATAAATCATATTCTAATGCAATTTACCGATAGAGGCACCTAATTAATATTTATAAATATCTCAAGATATTTCATTAAAATTTAAAAAAAATTAAATAATTCCTTAATTTAATAAAATGTTTGATGTAGGTACGTATAGGTATAATACAGTACCTATTTTTATTGCTGTGAGTAATTATGATTTTTAGATTGTGAGCAGAGAGACGGAAATTATTGTTCATAATATAATATGTTTTAAACATAGTATGTTTTTCAATATAATTGTAATGTACTATTAAAATTCTTAGTACATTTCTCTTTTGAAAAAGGTATTGACATCAAAATGTTACGATTTATGATATATATTTTTTTTTTTATTAAAAATGTACAATCTGTATTTCAAAAATACAATAAGTAAATGTGATAATATGTAAAACAAACAATATAATATAATGACAGAATGACAGAATAAGGGAGGCCATCCAATGATAGAACCCTTCAAATTATATTTTTAAAAGATAATATTAATCATAAGGATATGCACAACAATGACACAGTGGCTTTTTGAATCCATTATCAAATTTTTCTTACCTGCATTGTAAAAATCTAGGTGATATTACATAATAATTGCAATTTTTCTCTTAATCTCACGAATAAATACGTATAATTAGGTACTTTACATCCATTAAAATATTTACATTTTTAATATATTACAAACTTCCCAACCTATATTTTATTCAGCTTCTTCATTTCTTTACTTAATTTTTTGTTATATTCAGTATTATCACAAGTATTATTTTCGAATATTTGTCATTAGATAAACTTTGATGGAATAAATACTTATCAATACAAAGTAAGCAAAATAAAAGTGTTTATTTATCATAAATTACCTGATAACATATATTATTTGAAAATTGAAAATTCAGATTAATTTTATATCAGGTAATGTCTTAAACATGATAAAATTGTATAATGAAAACAAATTTGTAGTGCAAATATTAATCGGTATAAATAATTACACAATATGAAGGTTTATACACGTGAATGTATTTAGGTATGATTATTATATTGTAAATTATTTCTACTATCTACCAATCTGGCAGGATATTTATTTCCTACCCGTAACGAATACACATCATGTCTATACCATTTAAATAATCCGGAAAATACATCCTAATAATATTATGATAGAACATTTGAGGTCACACAATACTATTACAAACAGTATTATGTAGGGTAATATTTATAGACAACATTTGAATATATATATATATATTACGATTTATACGATTTATTAAGACAATGCAGAAGACTGGCGTCAAACTGAAAGTACAACCTTTGATCAAATATTTAAATAGTAATTGTGTGGATCATTGATTCTTTCAATCTCGCACAAATACAGTATAAACTTAAACAAGAAAGAAAATACAAAACATTGATCAAATTAATACGTAGGTACCTAATTGATTTTATAAAAGAATTAACGAGCAGACGCGTAATGGATTTCGAACCGAAAATTTGGCGACGGTCGAGTGACGTTCATTCAAATCTCTTGCCGTGTTAGTAACTCAGTAGGACGATTATATGGCCCGCAGCGCAACTCTGCAACAAAACGACGTCATTGCAGTCGTTCAGTCGCCGTACCAATAATATTATAATTAGGTAAGTAGGTACTAACAATCTTCTGTAGTTTTATTACGATTTAAATCTAAAAAACTGTATTTTTTAACGATGAAAGATAAAAACAATAGTGTGCACGTGTACAGACAAAGAAATGTCGACTCAGCTTGGAGCAGGTGTAGCTGCAGTAGACATAACATAATAATCATTTCCTTCCAACTACCTATGTCTGATGTCATAGTGTAGGTATCACAAAGACGTTTGGGTAAACCCGTTCACTTAATATTAATTAGTTTTTCGTCGTCTTTAGTGCGTTTCGAACAATACATTTAAAAAAAAAACCGAACTTACGATAACCTACGTATTTACATCCCAAAACACCGGTAAATCATCTACACCGGCGGATATTGGGGAGGTTTTTAATCACCTATAAAAAAAGATTTTAAAATTCACCCACAGTACGTATGTATAACAAAAAAATATAATAGACGTGTATGTTTATCCTTTTCGAAAAACCCGCGAATGTTATCAAATATCTGCCCTTCTAATTTGGCTGATATTATACTAAAGCTGAGGTAAACGAATTCGATTTTAGCAGGGTAATTGATAACCGATTTATTACATCTTAGGTAATTTGTGTTGATCAAATGTAATGGTAATAAATACAAAAACCCGAAATCGATAACTTACCGTCGTCGAACGCGTTTAAACTTTCAAAGCTTTGGAAGGGCGAAGCGAACACGGAACACCGGAAGACGATTACACGAAAACAATAACAAAACCGATACAGGAACGATAAAAAATAGTAAAAACAAACAAATGGAAACAGAACTAACGAACGACAGCAACGGCCAGCACACGGCGACGTCACGAGACACACTGCTCAGTACCCGTCGGCATAGTAAATATAGTATTATGTTACATTGAATTTGAAGAAAACAATCAGGAATCTCGCTCTCCCCTCTGGTCACGCGAACGAGTGAACGACGGTCGTCGAACGACAAACATCGGCGGCGGCAGTGACGGGACGGCCGCGGGGTGGCGGTACCGCGCTCAGTGCGGCCCGGTTCGTTAGGCGGTTACTCGATGTGGTCACACTAGTCGTGTTCACGCACCGCCGCCGCTGCCGCCGCCGCCGACTGTCTACATTTTCTGCCTTGTGAAGATCATGATTTAATAATGATGTAGGTAGTTTAACAACACGACTACGTCATACTCCCATTTCCTATACCAGTATGGTGGTATCGTGGTAGCCGTGTACGAGGGTACTTCACATAATGTCATACGATTATGACAGCCGACAGTGTTATGGGTGGTAGTAACGTAGCTCTAGTTAATCGTTAGTCGTAACCACTGGCGCAAATAGCGATGGGGGAGGGGGCTAAGCTGTCCCTAAGACCCCCTCAAAAAATAAATTTTTTTATACCCCCTCTTCAATTATACAGTTATTCGAATTCTCATCTTTGAAAATGTTAAATAAGTATAAGTATTTTAAGACCATATTTTCAAATTCTTGACATTTTTTGTACTACACTAAGAGTGTCCCTTATTGGCGAGAAACAAACTTCTATTTTTTGAAAAACAAGACACCCTTTTTCAACTGTTAAATACACACTGGATAATTTTCTGAACATTTTGAAGTATCTGAATAAAAATTCGAAGAAATCATTTTTGAGTTTATTAACTTTGTATTTTAACGATAAAAGGTTCAAGGTAGATAATGGGCTTGTAAGGCATGGGGGTTAGGGTGATTTGAACTTTTTAGTCGTTAATAAATATCTATGAATATTAATAATTATTAATTTATGAAAATGGCCCAAGTATAATAAACACTAAATCCAATTTTAAGTATATTTTATACTTTTGTAAAACCATTTTTAAAGACGATTACTATCCATTATACAAACATTTTAACAACTTAGAAACTACTGACTCGAATTTTGAATTAGGTACATCTAAATGGCTCAAAAAAATGTCCTACTAAATTATTCACAGTAAAAAGGGGGGCTGGGGGGGGGGAGTTTCTAATTCGTTTTGAAAAGTATAAGTTTTGCATCGTCGCAGGACACTATTATTAGAAGTAGGTACAGAAAAATTCAAGAATTTGAAAATATAGTCTTTTGTGTATTTAAAAATAAAATTCCAAAAATCAGAACTAGAATAAATGGATTATTAAAGGGAAAATGGGAGTGAGCATGCTTGGTGAGTCACCCCGTGTACAAAATTAGATTTTATTCAAAATTACTGATACAAATGATAAAATACAAACACTTATAAAATAATAAGGTTATGATAAAAAAAATTTTTAGGGGCTTTAGCACCAGTCAATATTTTTCCTATTTGCATCATTCGTCGTTCTACTTTTGAAGTGCCTTTATAGTCATATTTGATTATTTTTTATTCAGCAAAAAAGCTTTTTTTCTATTTGTATTACAGTTTGTGTATCTATACCTCCCAAACTTTAATGTTACACAAATAGAAATATTGTAATAATATACTAATATTTTATGCAGAGCAGGAAATATACATTTGTTTTGTTTACAGTATGTATGTCGCACTTTATGAAATACAAAATGTTGAGCATGCATTACCAAATTAAAAAATATGTGGCAATTGTTTTATAAAAATGTCAAGTGCGTTATTATAATTATTTTTATTTTATTCATGCAATTTAATTGCACTGTTGTTAAAAAATCAAAAATAAAAGCTCATCATAATGCTAACAATTTTTCATTCAAACAGCAGTAAATCGCTGATGGTTATCACTTATCATTTTATCAATGTAAAACAATTAATGAACAGTAAAAAATCGTCTGTTACATCTCTAAAGAATCAGTGTTGACATTACACACTATTAAACTATAATAATTATAGTAAATTATAGTAATTATGAATTATTCATAATGTGAACGTCGTATGGAACATATATGTAATAGTATTATAGCACTATGCCACTATACCATTGCGTACCAGGTATACCTATAATATAGTCTCCAGATAGTATGTATATACATATAGTCGATACCGTATACAATATACATAGTACAGTAGTATATATTATATTAATACCCTGAAATAAGTACTCAACAGTAAAAGATAATTGTTCGTAATAATCATATTGTCTTCAAACATGTTCCGAAAAAATGATAATAAGTTAAATAATTAAATTATATACTAAAGCGAAAATGATTCATTTTGACTACAATTATTATATTGTGTGGTGGGCGGTGGATGGTGGTACCCACACTGACAATTTTCTTTACACGTTTTATATTTTTTATAAGTCTTAATTATAAAATTGGGTAAGTAATTTAGGTATTTGTTTGTTATAACGCCGCATAAAATGTATTACCCCTTCACCGGGTAACTATATTATGGTTTATGGACATGGACATTGGACATACATTCCGACGTCCGTTGTAACTTGTAAGTAGGTACAATGATATTTTTATAAATTGTTTTAAGACAGAATACATTTAAATACAAATTGCTTACAATTATCAGGTAATATAGAAACATATAGCTAATAATTAATATTTCATAACTACGCTTAAAATAATAAAGCAGTTTTCTAAAGATGATGATTCTTAAATTGTATTTGTTTGAACGATATATTTTTGATATAACAATAATATAAAATAATATTATGTTTATGTAAGGTTTCTTAGGCGCGGCTGCAGGTCGTCGAGACACGTCGACGCTACGACCTATTTCAGAGTGGTTTTCAAGATGTGACACATGTCGCATCCCCTCGACCTTTTTTCGATCAGCGTTTGTGAACCGGACCAGCGTTTTTGGTTGATGTTTAAGCCTGTCCAAGTTCACACTTTTTTCACCATTTACTAGTTATTATCTGCTTTAAGCATTTTTGTTTTTCTAAAGTGTGGTGCCCGGAGGGGCTTATGTGACTTGCATAATAAAAAATTTACTACAATAACGATTAACAATAAAGCTTTTCTTTAAAAAGGCTGAAGTGAAGTGACTACTTATATTATGATAATAAAATGATTAATATGGTATCACTAATTTGTAAAATTAAATATTGTAATAACAAATATACATATTTTTGTATTAGACTTTGCAAAAATAAAAGCTGCAGAAGTCTTACAAAGTTACAACCAATTCATAAACATTTTTATTTTTTGACCCACATGTTTGTAATACCCTTAAAGTCACCGTATCACAAGTATTCTTTACTATTATGACCTAAGGACTAAAAGGTATAGTTTTCAAGTAATGTACAGCTTGCCTATTAAAAGTACGAAAAATATAATTTATCTTACCCTCTGCATATGTGAAGGTATTTCATAATTTGATTTTAAGCTTGTATGCCTAAGGGCTATGATATATCTTACTGCAGTTGAGAATACAATAGTTAATCATTAACAACCATTAACCCATAGCTGCAGCTTTAGACTGTTGAAGTCTAGTGCCTCTAGAGCGGACCTGTTTTCGCTCAAAATAGACCTTCTGGTTTTATTCCTAAATTACCTTTTTTTTTACCTCAACTCAAAAAACAGTGATTTCTTTTTAGCCCAAAATGTTTTTTCATTTACTACGAATAATTTTTTTTTTCGACGATAACAAAATCACTTTTTTGTGTTTAGGTAAAAAAGGTTATTTGGGGGAAAACATGTGCAGCCATCATCCCAATATCCAAAACGTGTTCTGAGTTGTTCGTGGCCAAATCATAGTATTTCATGAAATAATAATATATTCCGCCTGTACCTCTGGTCACTGCAGCGTAGCAAGCCACCATCATAGAATCACTGGCCTACTGTACAGGCGTACAGTCTGGTGTAGTCGTATGGGAACCGCGTGTGAATATATTTTATATAACAGACTTGTACACGACACTTATATGCAAAAAACCAAAAAGTAATAAAATTGTAGGTATTTGCAACTAGCTGAAATTACCATACGTGTGATTTTTGTCTGAGAAGATTCTAATGTAATAATAATTTGTTATATTATAGACGCTGAGACACGTCCAAAACTAGGTCAAAGATTTGAAAAGCCCTGCTTATATACAAGTGAGATCAACGCCGAGCATACGGTAAGTGGGTTACGCCACCGCTATCACCGCCAACCGGCAAGTCTAGCACGAATTTGTGCGAATATTGTAGTTTTTACAGTTAGGTACACTTTAAACGAATGTCACGAATGGGTGAATCGAGTAAATGGCGGTTATATCACGAATTTGTAGGTATATAACAGTATAACACGGAAAATGTGATCCGATATTTATTGTTGTGACGTCAATTGACAATCTCTATACTATTATATAGATTAGAATTAATTACAAGGTACCTACTTTTTTTATAGAGATTACCTCCTTGTTCTGTTGTACCAAATGGCAAATACCACTATGACGTATAAACGATAATAATATTAGTTCCCTCAAATGTTTACTTTGACATTCTAGAGTTGACATTTTCTGATTATGAGTATACATACTATTATAATAATCTTATTAATTTAATTATTTTGGACAGTGAATGATAAGCATTTTCACATAGATATGAATATTTGAAGTTCATTATTCATATTTCATACATTCATATAGACGCAATATAATGAAGGTTATTATACTTAATATAATAATATCTACTGTGGTTCAATTTTAATTTTCTTCTCATCAAATTCTGTGTTAGTTTATTACCTATTTAGTATTTACAGACCAGATTTATAGAAAAATGGTACTAAACATTAAACGTATCATAAATATAAGTCCTAAAATATTTACAGTTACAGATGTAAAACATTTAAAAAACAATTACACATAGTTAAGTCACTATAGGCTATATATAACCATGATTACAACATCACCAATAAATAATTCAAGAGACGTGGGCTTCCGCCCAATGCCCCTCTTAGCTACGCCACTGTTCAAAAGCCAAATTCGTGTAAAAACGGCAATATACTTAATGAGTTATCGTCATCCGACCATAAAATACCATTTATTACATAATTATTAAACATAGAAAAAATGCCAACAAAACTCCCGAAACCCCGCATCAGATATACGGCCGAGACGCTCATTAGAGTCTTATAAAATATAGTTAGAGTTTACACTTTTTAATAATTTTTACTTAAGTTTGTTATAAAAACTATTAAAGGTTTATTATAATAAGGATTATTATAAAATAACTATTATTTTCCTAAAAATCACAATAAACTACTATCAAACACAGTATTTACTTCGGTAAGGAACAGAGATTATAGGTACCTATAAATTTAAGAGTAATATTTTGTACGTAATTATATTGCTATAATAAAATCATCAAGAGTTTTATATTATATAGCATTAATACATTTATTATTTATTTTCTAAATTATCTGTGACTCACAAGCTTGTGAATTATTGTGACCTACCTATACCTACGGCCTGCGGTAATACCCAAAATAAATTGTACATAATATACTTCATATTTTATGCTATAATATAATAATATAATATTTTATTTAGGGATGAATCTTTTTAAATTTTGGATTGATTATAGAGCAATTATTATACATTTATTTATACCTTTTAAATTATTATTATACATTTATATTTGTTTAACAACTATGGTTACTATAATATAACATAATAGGTACATATTATATAGTCAACTTGTAATTATTACATATCAATAGGTTATTAAATATTAATTATTGATATGGTCAATTTCGGTACTAAATTATAAATACAATAAGTGTGTCTAGTTTACATGCAACTACAATTTTCAAAGGTTGAACGTAACATCAAAAAAATTATTGTAATAAGAAATGTAGGTTAAATGTAATTATAAGTTAACGCTCAAAAGCCAACTCGTTCCAATAAATGATGCTATTCATAAGTAGTTAATATAATTTAATATTATGACAATATTTTGACTATAAAAACAATTAATGTAATATTTTATTGAAATTGTTTCAAGGATTTCTTACATTAAGAAAATTGATTATTTTATTCTTACACTAAAAGCACATGACAATTGATAGTAGAAGGTCAGCAAAATATTGACCAACAACATAGCATGTAATTGCCAGACATCATGACTACCTCCTACCAACGTATAGTGAGCGGCATGCTTATATAGGCTATAGGAACTACTGTACATAAATTGTTGAAAAAAAATTGATTGTTGTAAGAGAAACGTACTACTTTTATATAAAATATTTTATTAATATCTTACTTTATTGTACACATACATAGTACAAAAATACAAATTAAATATTCAAATTTGTGCACAATACGATTATTTCTCTTTGTGTTTTTATTAGTGCTCAATTGTAATGACATGTTTAAACACATTAAAAAAGTACTAAAATGAATGTTTTATTACGTTTTGTAATATGTAAAGATAGTATCAACTAAAAGTATGAGAAATTTATATTAAAGGGATATTAAATTCAGACAATTATTATCACTTACTTGTCGAAGACATGTTTCTTAAAAGGTATACTCCATCTCGATTTTCATTGAATTTCATTTTTAAGTTTTATTTAATTTAATTTTAATTTTACTGTACTACATTACTTTTGAAATAAAATCATATAACCGAATAAAAAGTAAAATTGTATAATTAACATAATATGAATAAAAACAATCGACACAAAACTTTTTTCTATAGTAATCAAAATATATGTACCTACCTATATTTACAAACGCCCATGGATTTAAACACTGTTGTACATGTATAATACCTACATGTTTAATTACTTTTATTATTATACTTTATTAATTATATGCTATTTTATGTATCTATTAATCTTACTCTGTTAAAATGTTATATTATTGTATTGTATTGTATTGTATTGTATTTTTGTTTCTTTTTTATTTCTGTTTAAATGATTTTGTCATTATGTTCCGATTTAAAACTGTTATTGGGCTTTGTCTGTTAAAATAAATAAATACATTTTGATTGAAGTATATTTATTTAATACCTAGTTAAATTAATAAATTTCGTTTACATAATATAACATAATAAAAATGCAATTTATTAAAATAATATACAAACTATAAAATATATTAATATTTTATAGTTTGTGTAGTGTGTACACATATTATAACATAGGTAAGTAGGTAGGTACCTATATAGCCACCTAGTCACCTAGGTATTAAATAGTGTAAGTAGTTTAGTAATTTTGATATGTCAAAAAATAACTAACTTAATATAAATATATATACAGACATCACAAATCTAATTATAAACATATAAATTACAAATCACTAAAAAATAAAATTGTTGACAAGAATATGCGTGTGTAAAAATAAATCATATAAATTTTATTATTTTTTCTCTTTAAAAATTATTTTGGATTTAAAGGTATGCAAGAGCATATTATGACTATTTTAAATAAGTATAAAAGAATCATTATTGAAAAACATTTCAATTCAACATCAACATTCAGTGCAAATAATCACTGTTGGTTTTGTATTTCTTAACTGCCGATAAGGAGTTTTTCCCTCGATCTCAGTGAAGCCCTTTAATTATAAGACTAAATACACGGATTTTAAAAATAATGGCATTAGACAGATTAAATTAAATATTGTATTTACAATCAACATTCAATATATTTATTGCTTATATTATAAAGATTTAACTCTGAATATTTACATATGTTAAAATTGTATATAAGAACTTACTGTATTATGTGGCATATTCAATATTAAATACCTTTATCAAAAATAAAATAACTAGGTATTTATATCTTTTTTGTTTAATATTAGTAAAAGAAAATGTAATAAATAACAACCAATTAAATTAAAATTATTTAGTGGTCCATACAGTGTATCCAATTGTACAACATAAAACTTTCTAATAAACTAGTAATAATAACAAACAAACCGTATTTTTACGCTTTTAGTTGGTTTAAATACTTTTATAATAATTAACTCAATAATAGACACGATATTATGTAGAAAAAATTAAAAATAAGTACTTGAGTAATTGTTTTAAGCTCCAATTATGTCAACGGAGCACATCTATATTCTTGAATATGTAAATTATTATATTTTATCTACAGATAAATGTTTAAAAAAATTCATAAAAATGTAGAAATTAAAATATTCAGGTGGTATAATTAAACTTATTTCGTGTATCCAATCGTTAAACGCCTTCTCCCCTATATTGGTAATTCCGAACCGGTATTAATAGGTTTTCCAACTTAGTATTATATAAATATCATAAATGGGCCAATGCTGCTCCAAAAACATACATTTCACGCATTACCAGCATTCTAATAATATCGTATATATTATATACGATTGATAATCGATGTAGTATGTATATTATATGCTAACCATAACTAAATATAGTATTGTACATAGCATTATGCCTATTGCCTATAAATCAAATATAAAAATGGCATGTTTAGATTAAAATAATAAAATGAACAATGTAATACGATAAAAGTTATATTAATTCTAAGCGATGTTACTGCGTTCGTGGCTCCTATTGTTTCTAGTTCCTTAGCGTTTCGCAATTTAAATTCGTAGTAAACTACGTTCATGTGTACCACTCATTTGAATCTCATTTCGCAAAAAATATTATAATAATAATGATAACAATAACAAACTGTAATGAAAAAAAAAAAAAAAACTCCGAGGATGTCACGAATTTGGCGGAAAGTGCGGCAGTACGGGCATAAATGGATCGTGTCACTTCGACCTGTTTTTCGTTTATTGTATATAATAAATAGCGCCGATGGTTTTTGGTTATAGAATTCGGTGCCAGGCGGAGCACAATTCGTCGTTAAAAGTTCAATTTCAATACTCCGCGTAACCCACTCGATCGTCAGTTGTAGTTCTTGACAAGGGCGTGCATGCCAACACACAGCAGTGAGTACAGGTAAATAAATGCAAGGCAGCAAACTCTAATAAAACATATTAATATTAAATTTTTTGATTTGGTTAAATAATTACTGTAACATTTGAGTACATTTTACACAATTTTAATCTAGGACATCTGAAAAAAATAGTTATCTAATGATTGCGTCTAAATGATCCTTGGTAGTTATATTATGTATTTATTTTTTAAATACATTCTAATATATTGAAATCAGAAAATAGTTTTTTTTCTATGAAATACAATAATATATGATTAAAGAATTTAATATAGCTTACCTATATTGTTCGGTAACAGAAGTCAGCATTCACTTTTAAAGTGTTATAAAATTGAAAATTAAACATGAAGTCAATATTTTGAATTAAATAGGCATTTTGTTCGTACTTAATACTTTAATTCATACAATAATACGATAGGAACTTTTGTACAGTAATATTAATATGTAATTATATTTTTTTCGAAATATTTAAATTTAAAATAAGTTTAATGACAATAGTAAATTTAAATACAAAATTTTCAAACTTAAAATTACATATTGTAATAGGTACCTTTTACATCATAAATAATTAAGACAACTAAAATTATAATAGTTATTTTTTCAAAATATTGAAATTTTTTGAAAAATGAACACAAAAGTAATATGATCTAGTACGCAGTGACCAAAAAAAGTAAACACACCGACACCATGAACCTTCTTATGTTATACTTAACAAAGTATTATTATATCCTTGTGCAAAAAAATGTCGTTTCCGTAATCGCTGAACCATAAACTCAGTTTTCGAGGTTAAACAGTAATTACTTCACCCTGCACCTATTAAATAAGAGCCAATAGACTTGTTGATGTTTACTATTAGTTGAGTAATAAAAAATGTCAAAACAATTTTTTTTTATTGAATTCAATTGACTGCTCCCTAAAAAGCTCAAACCTGTATAAATCCTCGGTGGGTATATCTGAAGGAACGTGCCGATATGTTTTAGTGGTATTCTAGGTACCGTTGTGAATTGTGATTGTGTCCGTCTTAAACTCTTCATCTTCATAATTATTTATGCGTAATATGTCTAGTGACAACACAATGCCTGATAATGAGTGTCATCGTTGTTCTGCTGGGAAAAAGGAACCTGTGACACGCACGTGCGATGAGCAGAAAGAAGTGAGTTCATTATAAATTGTATAATATAATATAGGTTGTGTTTCAAGCGTGTAAAAAAATAATATGATATTTTTGTAATACATTTTTTTCCAGATTCTCTCATCGGTTGTTGACGATTACTATCCTTGGGGAAAACCTGGAAATGGTGCTCCTAACGACGATGGTCTTCGAAAAAGGAAAATATTTGCAGATCCTCCGTCTCCTCCTTGGAAGGTACAGTGATTAGTCATACCATTATAATAATCTTACATAAAAAAATATAATATAAAAGTCATAAACTAAAAAATCGTGTCAGTAATCGCTAATCGGTATTATAGTCCGTTTGGCATATAAAATTATACAGCACAAAAAAAAAGTTTCTTGCAGGTCGTGGGATTTATTTTTATATTATTCTATATTGTGCTAAAATGGTGGTACCTGTGGTATAATAAACATGTTTTTTACATACCCATGCGTAATATTATGTTATTAATGTATGTATACTTATATAAATAGAAATCAATATAGAATTGATTACGAAAAAGTTTAATTCAATTTTTACAGTTCCCACATTAAATAATTATTTGTTTTATTTATTATAAAAACTCACTTTAATATGTTTAAAAAAAACCATCTTAAAAACTTTTTTTTTACATTCATTACAACATTACAAATTATTATAATATGAGATAATATCAATAAGTGTATTATAATTTTATATGTGAAGATAATATGTTAAGTAAAAATCGACGAAAAAACATTCTTCATTATTATTATACAATATACATATAATATATAAATATATAATGATATAATAATATTATATTATAATACAGTGGTTCTATTTATTAAATAAAGTTAGCAGTAAAAAATAATCACCAAACATATTGCTGATGCCTGATGGAAACTTTAAAGTTGCACCATGTTACACATACGTGCAATTGAAGTACAAAATAATGTTTACACACACATTTTAATAATCACACTATTATTATAGTTGTGAGGAAGAGAAAAATATTTTAAAATATATAGTAAATCATCAACAAATTTAACTAGATTTTTTGCAGTCTTCCCTATAGACAATTATCTCAATATAAGTAGGTATAAATAATATAAATAAAATACCTCAATCATAAATCATGTATAGGTAGATACTCAATTAGTGTTACCTATAACAAATCACAAGCCATTAAAGTGCATACTACTTATAAAATATTGTTTGAATAGTATTGTATCGAATTTATTATTTAATAGCCTAACTACATTATTATTTATGGAATATCAGTGTATGTACTACATAAAACACAATGTAGAAAATATTATAATATTATAGGTACTTTCTTTCCATTGGCAATATATTATGAACCAAATCGCATATTATTATAAAATAATGTAGATACGAGTATACGAGTATACGATACACTATTGTAATTGGGTGACAACATTATAGGTTCTATTATTAGAATGTAAATACCATTAGTGTTGAAGTATGGAAACTAAAAAGCACCTATAGGTACATAGTTTCAAGATAACATAATATACTTCTTTTATAGAATAAACATAAATATTCAGTTTAGGAAATGTTGAAAATATAATTTACTAATAAATCTTGAATCCTAATATTGTAAAATAATTTTTTGAATTAATCTAAGTATAGATAGGTACCTATACGATATATTATCATAACATAGCATCGGTAATATTTGCAAAAAACATAATGTACATATTTTGGTACATTAAGATATTATAATGTATTAGGATACCAGTCATTAAATAAAATGATATTAATTAATAAAGAAAATTTCAGGAAATTAGTAATGAAGTGACAAAAATGGGGAGACCAGGAGGTGGTGCACCTCAAAAGACGTCGTCCGGAAAAATCAAAAACTTCCGAATCGAAGACCCACAACTTAGGTTTCAATTTCATGCTCCCGATAGAAATATGGTTGACAACGATCTTCGATACAGAATGCCATTGAAAGACCAAAGAGCATATAAGTTGGAATTGGGTAAGAATATTATAGTATAGTGTATAACATTACAAAAAATTCAGATATTTAGGAGTGTAACAACATATGAATAAATAAAATTACTTAAAATTATTTTAGTTATGTAAAAAAAATCGAAAAACGATACATTTTTTAAATAGATATTGAAATAGATGTTTAGTTAATGTTGTTTGTCAAGTTATGTATTAGATATTAGTACATTTCAAACACAAAATGAGCCCAGTTATTGCGAGGTATTGGACTTGACACGTGTACACATATCACACTCCGAAGACTTCTGGCAAGGATAGCACAGATGGGTTTTCATTATAAATTTAAAATCATTGATAAACCTTCGGATTCGAAAAACTTTTGTTATATCGAAGCTTTGTTAATAACTAAAAAAATCTTAAAACAAACTTAGATGAAATTTCTGCGTAATATTCTACAGTTGAGCTCCTAGTTTTTCCCAAACGTTTAGTGAATTACTAAGGAAACGAAAATGACAAAATTTCGTATGTAATAATATTTACTATAACCTAGTGCACGAAAAACATGATTACGTAATATAAGATACAATAAATTATTAGAAACATAGACAGTTCAATATTTAAAAAATATTATTTGTCAAAAACATTCTGCTTTAATTTTCTGAAAGTATTATTTGTATATCATGAATATTATATTATATTCATTAGAATCGACAGTCTTAGGCTAAATACACCTTCAGGTTATACAATTATAATAACCACTTAATAACCTAATCAAAGCGTGATTGAACAAAACTAATCCAAACCGTAAAAAAAAAACAAAAAAATTAATAAGAACGCCTGAAAAACGCACACCTCGGCAACACAACGATGTGCCACGCGTGGAGTATATAAAATACTGAACCAACAGAATTGTTTATGAACTAACTAAACTGTTTATGTTTTGAAAAATCCATAAATGTCACTACTCACTAACCATGTATACTTTTATATTAACTGTTTAAAAAATATTAGAAAAATATCTAATTGTTTGCTACAATGACATGTCTTGTCTGACGTGGACATGCAATTTGTAATATTAATTAATAAATATGTAAATAATATGTAAATAGGTCGCTTCTATGTGGCCCTTGTAGTTAATCAGTGTATTATTGCTATTATTATAAGCATAAATAAGTTAGAAGAGTCAAACAATTTTAAAATAATTTAAAAAGTGTTTCAAATACTTAAAAATATATGAAAAGATTACTAATGAATTTTAAAAATATTTCATAATGAATATCAAATAATATGTACGTGTATATTTTACTGTTGATCGCATTTTCGAAAACCTACCAAGTCGATATTGTCTGTCATAAAAAATAATGAATCATAGAAATTAAACATAACAATAGGTACCTATATAGTTGAGTCTCGATAGCTCGAAAACCTTTTTTTTTCCTTGTTATCGAGAACCGAGGGAGGAACTGCTGTTGGCATTGCTTCTCCCACGGTCCAATAGCTCGAAAACCTCTATTGCTTTGATTTACATCGAAAGTCTTTGAAGTTTTTTTTTTGAGGTAAAGTTGGTGTACGATGAATCCGTAAACCAAATTCAATTCCCAGTTAGGTAATCTAATTCCCCTTGAGATTCGAGTTATTGAGCTCTATCTATTATTCATATACGACGTGTATTATAGGTGTATCACCATTCACCTAATGATATATTATCTAACGATCGTTTACCATAATAGTATATTGTACTACCTACCATTAAACTATTAAGCGCTATTAATAATATTATAATATGATTGCAAGAAAATGACGAAAAAATTGTATACTTAAAACATTTGTTAATGGTTTGAATGATTGTATGTGCTTATTATGATCAATATATAATCTTGTGCATTGACATTGACTGACACTCGATGCTAAAATACCGTATCATAGGATCAACATACTTCTCATTTTGTTAGGGGAAACTACCCTGGATGTCGGGGTGTCTTATTATACCTATATTTTTAATTACTTTTTATTAATATTAATATTTATATACTTACCAAGTTATATCGGTTGATAGACCGTCTTCGCTCAGAATCGTCTTTTGTTTACAATGATCTTACATCATTGGATTCAATTTTAATACTCACACGACATCTAAATAACAACTACAGATCAATTTTTTTTTATAATATTGTTAAACATCGTATCTGAATGTCCTATAGATTCATAACATTAAACAAATCAGTAAATGTTCCGTAAATAATAATAAATATAAAAAAATCATTTTCACCTAGTTCATCACATAATAATGCTTCATTTTAATTAAAATTTATATTTTTATTACTGTACATTTAAATTTTGTAAATATCAATTTTTTTAATTTTTTTTATTGATTTAAATAGCCCTATAACTATTGCCATAAGCTGTTTGTAGGGAGAAAGGGTTGGTTTTATAACACGTATTGTAAGTATGGCAAGGATTTTGTTGGGTCACCCATTTGGGAGCCGGCCAGCCGGTACTTACACTTAGAGCGTTTCCACAAATTGAGCATACGATCATGCCTCACCAAGCCACTGTAAATAATTAAATTAACAATAACACAATTAAAATAAATTGATAGATTGAAAACAAATTACATTTTATATTTATATTTAATTTATTTAGTTATTTAAATTTGAATATAGAATTATATTATAGTACATACCCAAGATCTAATTCAATACTATATATTTTACTATAAGGTATAAAACCATATTTCATTAAAATATAATTACCAACTTAATCCAACTAAATCCAACAACCAACAGACATCAAGCATTTAATGAAAAATTGCAAGTGACAACACAATTCTTTTCACTTAGTGGGTATAAGTTTTAAGCAAATAGCACCTCCCATTTATTTACTGTACATGTCTGATATAAATTTATCATAACAATATGCTGTGTACATTTTGTTGGGTTGTATAAAACGGAAATTAACTGTCGCCAATATTCCTTGGGTGTAATTCATAATATAATTAATACAGAAATGTTTTCAGATGAAATGGTCAGAGAAAAACAAGAAATAGTGGAAGAAAACCGTAGAAAAGAAATGATCCAAGATCAAAAATTGGTAAGTTTCATCATAGTGTAAATCTAAATATTTAAAACAAATTGTACATGTTAATATTGATTGGGTTAGTTGTAAAATGATTATTAGAATTCGATCGCTGATCCCTGGGGTACGCCATGCCCAGGGGGTGTTATTTGGAGAGATCCAAAAAGTATTGGAAAAAACTTCTTTCGATCGTTGGTAAAAATTATTTCTGAACATTGATTAACATTATACATTTACCTACAAACGATACATTCTATCGTTGCTTTATCAAATTCTTGAGCTTTTTGCTATAATACTATTTACAAATTATTATTTGTTTTTTTATTATTATCAAACATTTTAACTATATATAAGCTTAAGCTTTATGGCTTGAACATAATAATATTATAATACGTATTGAACTTAAGCAAATATCTTAATTCTTAACTATAATAATATTTGCATGGTAATTTAATATTATAGCGTATATTGCTTACGCATAGCTCATTATAATCAATTGAAATGGTAAAACCATAATATTTTATTTTATTTTTAGGGATACGTGGATGGAAGGATATTAAAATTGGGATCGCATCCAAACGACAATAAAGAAAGCACTGAAGATATTGTAATACTTTAATAAAAAAAAATATATTATTATTAAAACAATTTAGTATTGCCATATTGTACGATGAATGATAATTATATAGTTTTACCTCGTCGCCTCAGGTGTATAATGTCAAACAAATTATCATTAAGAAATGCATAATATTATGTTATTAATATTTAATATTGTAACTATTAAATTCAGATAATATGAAATACGATGGTGTATGAGTAGGCAACACAATTAAAATATTTTTTAAATTTCGTTTTTATACAATAAATTATCGTATACGATAAACTTTTGAAATATTAAACATGTTTTGTAGGAAGCGATTACTGGTGGAGTAGAGTTAGCTCCGTTACTTGCGGCAAGAAGAAGACACGATAATAAATGGCCTTTACACACTAGCGATGTAACGAAAATTTATGATCCTAAATCAAAGCAAGTTATATTTTTAAATAGAAATTAAAATTTTTAAAACTATTACTGATTATTATATTTTTTTAACTTTTTAACTAAATAAGTTATTGTTAATAATGAAATAATAATGCAAACCATTTAGATTAAATTATTTGTGATTATTAAATATGATATTAAAATGATTTATAAAGTTGTATGATTTGTTTCCAGTTTCCTGGTAGATGAAAAAGAATATCACAAGTTTCTTGAAAGACAAATCAGCGGACGTGAAAAACGCAAACAAGTAAGTTTGGCATTAGTACCCACATGTAATTATATACAATTTAAATGCTATTATATATTTTGTATGTATGATACAATGACATGATGATTGAACGAATAATATATCTGAAGTCTGAACATTTCTAAACTTATTTTAAACTTATATTGAAGGGGAAAAAATAATTGATTATTACAATGAGCTAACAAATCCATTGGGAAATCTGTTGTTGATGAAACTTTTTGCCTTTTATTTAATTGTATAATTTTAGCACGAGCACGAAGAAGATATACAAGAAGGACAAAAGCACCATGAAAATTGGAATGAATTCTGGGGTAGACCTGGAGGTGGAGCACCAAAAGGAACAATGAGACAAAAAGAAAATCTCGAGTATATGCTGTATCAGTTGCCTATAATCAACAGGTTAAAAGAAAAAGAAGAAAGAAAACATTGCGGCGATTGCAAAAAATCACCAGAAAAATAAATCATTTTTTTCTACAATTTATCTCGTCGACTCGTTTATAATATTTAGCTATAGTTATTATTGTTCACAATGGGAATAGCGCGGTACTGCTAACATTTCATGTAATGAGTAATCTTATGGGTTAATTTAGCTCGTAGAATATATTGTTAAGGAATTCAATTTCGTTATTTATAAAAATTAATCTTTGTTGCACATGGCCTGATTTTAAATTTCGTTTGACTTTATAAAATTCTATATAATTATCATTTATACAATTTTTCATTTTAAGTTAAAAACAAAATTATATATTTAGAATCTGAGTCAAGTACAGAAGTATAATGATATATTAGTTCTAAAATGATGAGAGTTCTTAAAATTTTTTTTTCCATATTTTATGGACATACATTTTTGAGTTGGATAATAATTAAAGTATTTAAAAATATTACACACTATAATAAATTGTCCTTGGATTGGAAATTAAACACTAATAATTTTAAACTACGATTAGAATCTTAATTTTAATGACCCTAAAAGACTTTCATAGTGCCTACAAGATGGATGATTAAACGAATAATTCAAAGATTTCAAAAACGTTGAAAATTACGTCTGACGAAATGTTTTTGATCAGCTACCTTAGTCCCTTTTTTTAAAATAAAATACGACCAATGATTTTAAATCGTTTTTTTATGTATGCATTTTGTTTATTTTGTTTATACAATTTTAAACCTTTTAATTTGATTATTTATTATAGTACCAACTAATTATATATATATTTCAATTATTAAATTTTAAAATATAAAACAACATAATACAGCATTGGGTGGTTCATAACAATTGAAACTGGATAAATATGATACCTATCATCAGCTAGATCTATTTTCTATTATTTAAAATATGAGGTCTGTTTATCCAAATTTCCCTTCAAATTTTTTTTAAAAAACGGTTTTCTTCACATTTATCTGATTTGTTATTTGCTGCTATTCAATTATGTTTCTTACTGCTTGTTGGGAAATTTGAAAAACCTTGTTTTCAAAATACAAAATTCTATGGGTTTAATTTATAGTTTAATGATAGTGACATATGGGGCATAGGGCACGTGTACAATAATTTGGTCTGCTCAAGGAAAACGTTTTCCGAAGAATAAATTAGATAACACTTATCTTTTTAAATATAGCTTCTGAGCTCAACTCAGCAGATAATAATAGTAATAATAACGATGTCAAAAACCTGCTTATCCATTTAAACATCGATTAAAATTAATGTGCGATATGTTTTTTAAACGTACTTTAACGACTTTTCACTTTAAAAATTCTGAATGCGATATAATTATAGACATAAGCAAGTGCCTAATATTTTTTTTCGGATTTCTCTTTTGTTACTCATCAAAAACGGCCATTTTTCCTTAGATTTAATTGTTTTATTAAAAAAAATTATACGTTATCATTATAAATTATAGACCTACCAAATTTGATTTTTTTTTTTACTTACAAATAAAACTATTGGTGTTACAACAAAATACAAATTGCATATTCACGTATACGCATAATCCATGTAGTGTAATATTGGTTCGCTTGTGTAAACTAAATCACTAAAAATTAAAAATAACAATTCTTATAGAAAACTAATAATTACACCACGAAAATATTTCATTTACAATAATTGTATGCAACTGTTCATTTAATTTGAAAAATTAAATGTCATTTGTTGAAAGGTTTAGGGTGCTTGAATTAAAACTATTCTTTTCGTCGATTTCCAACTTCAAAACATAAATGTGCATTGTGCCTCCATACAGTTCGTATACTTGCCTATTAGGTACATAATACATATTTTGTTTATGTGGAAAATTAATTTTTTTCCATTATGTGTACAAATAATATTCGAAATGTAATACTTACACTTATTTATTTTTAGCATAATAAATATCAAATAATACATAGGTATTTTTTTTTAATGTATAATTATATTACGTTTTCTTACTAATATATTTCGTTACAATATTTAAAAAAAATAGTTTATTTCAGAGTTTATTCACGTAAATGATTTGTTAATAATTGTTGTTATTTTATTGATTGTATTTTTGTTAACTTATACAATAACCGATATTCGTCAATGCTTAATAAAAAAAATTATTACCATTATATTTGTATTATATAATATTATATAAATAATACATAATTATTCATTAATTTTTAGTATATTTTTAATTTTGATCAATTATTGGTTCCGATAGGTTTTATGTTTTTTTAGAACACCAGTGCAATAATTTTTGAAATTACTAAAATTACATTGCAGACTATGTACTAGACACTGTTAGATTAAACTATTACAGTGATTATAATTGTATAGGTAATAGGTGTAGTGGTCAAGTAAAAAATCTTACGTGTAAGTACTAAGTCTACATTTATTTGATGCATAAAATATTGTAAATCCTACCATAGTTTTTATTATTATCATAATTTTTTTTTTTTTGTATGATAAATGCTTTCCATATTTTACTGAATTCACTCCAAGAGCTATGAGTTTATTATTTGCTTGTCTCACCTATACCATAATATAATATACCTACATACTCCTCAATGGTTGACTCGTTAATAAAAATAACCGGAAGCATTATACATTTATACTACTATCTAATCATATATCATTTCACGAGGGATTTATTATTATTATTTTTATTATTACTCACATTGTTCATGTTGAGATCATCAATCGCCATGACCTTAAAAAGTGAAATTTTCGCCCCCCGGAGACTCTGATGGTTCTCCGCGAGGGGACCGGTTACCGTTACGATCTGCTCATCGTCGTCGTGATATTGTTTTTGAGACTGGCTTAGTCGCCATCCAGAACGTCTACCAACAACATCACCATGATACTCCAGGTTAGTAGAACACAACTATGTATAAATCATATTTTTAAGTATAGACACTTATACAAACTTATAATATTAGTATTCATTTTTATATTAAATTACAATTTTTAATCCAATAGCAGTGGTTTTAAGTGGGACTTGCGTCTTAATATTATAACAATTTTCTCATATTCAAACTCTAATAAAATGTGTTTACATAAATTATTGTTAATTGTGCATCATATATTATGTCTCTTGAATAAAAATATACTTTATTATTTAATTTTATTCATTTTAATTCCTACTTAATGATTTATTAAAACTATTTCTAATTGAATATTTCTTTTGTACAACGTTGAGAGTTGAACTTAATACAACCTTTTTACTAAATCTAGTATAGTAGCATTAAAAAAAATAATGATTTTACCTTCAAAAAGCTGTGATACTTATATCAGAAAAATAATTATTATTACCTAATTATTGATGTTATGAATTCAGTTATAAAAATTTAATTTCAAAATTTTACTGTTGATTTCATATTGGTAATAGAACACAAAATTAATATTATTATTTCCAAAGTCCGTACTCTTAAACAATTTTTTTTTTGAGATCGAATCGGATAAAGCGGAAATATGAAATAATTACTTGAGTATAAATCGAGTGTGTGTTATATTTTATTTTCACTTTTATGAATTTTCTAACACATGTTATACTTACCAATTGTTTTAGCAGATTGTGTGTGAATTAATACGTATAGAGCTGGAAATAATTATTTATGTTATTAAAGAAAAATACATAATTCTTAAAATTGCATAACTTGTTTAACCTAATATAATATGTATACATCATACATTGTACATACATACATACATAGTACATCATAAATTACATGCATATTAATACATGGAAATAGAGTAAGCTTAACATGGTAAAAACACGTTTAATGAAAATTATTATTGCTATTTTTCTCGATTACTTCATAATTTAATTATTAGTACCTAATAAAATTATATGATTCGTAAAATCAGAGTAAAATTAGGGTTCTTAAAATACATAGGTATTTTTTTTTAAATATTATGGTGTTAAAATGTATTTCTTATCGTACTTTGGTCATCGATTAGATGTTAGATTAATTCAGCCGTTTTTATTTAAAATAATCATATTATATTATACTATCTACTGGGTACCTATATGCAGTTTTTTTTTTAACAATATAAGCCACTCGGAACTCATTATATATTTATATCCTTATATATTTTTTTACTCTTTTTGAAAAAGTATTTTACATAGTTGAAAGTAGAGAAAATTACTTATTATAACAGACCGATACAAAAACAAATTTTAAAAATCGTGCACGATTGGCATGACAATTTATTTTAGTCGTGATTTTTAAGGTTTTTGTTTTTATAATAATCTATATTTTTAGTTTCATAATCGGAAGCAAAATATTTTTCTTTAGATGTTAGTATATAAATTAAATAAATATATTTTTACTTATAAGGATTTTACTTGTAGACAGTGGAATAGTGGTCCATATATTTCTCCGATCTTATCTAAAGTTAAGATATTATCATTAATTTAAAAACACTATTTAATCTATATTCGATATTTCTACATTAAAACATTTATTTAAGTATCATGTTTCATCAGATAATGAAACTACGAATATAGAAAATTTAAATCGCTGTAGTACAAAATTGGACATAACCATTTTTTTTACTTTATGATATTGCGTTTTAATAGTATTTATCTAACCAATATATCCAACCATATATAAAGAGGACCTGCTTATATATATATATATCTCGGTGTTTGAAAAAGTATTTTTGATACGTACAAAATGTAACCAATATGATGTGTGATCGCCGTTAAAAAATAAGACTATGGATGGTATCTATGTATTATTAGCTGGGTATAATTCAACGTGTTGCATATGATACTAGACGAGACATTGTATAATCAGACACAATAAATAAATGACAAATATGTACATTGACTATTAATATCGAAATCATTAAACTCGCTAATAGATTATGTCAATTGATAGGTAAATCTGTTACGTGAAATCGTGTAATATTTTCTGTGAGCCAACGTGTAAGCACAATATTATATGTTTTTGTGCGATATCATCTATTCGAATCGCGTAGATTGTCGAAACAATATAATTTTTATTGGTCTTTGCACTTTGCGTAATATACTCGTATTATTATTCAATTTTTTCTTGCCTGCTAGGCTTCAGCAGTTCGTTAACACTTCGACATTTTGTTGATGTAGGTAGATACGCCTAAACTTTAACGAAATGAAATTATAATTATTAACATAGTACTTTATTAATATCGCTATGGAGATAATTTTTGTGAGGTAAAATCTATAACTTTGCTTCACAATTTAAAGTTCAGTTGTGAATTTCAAATATTCTTGTGAAAAAACGCGCAATTTAATAATCAAGTAAATAAAAATCACTGCATTACGTACTTTGACACGGCAAAGCTATTTTGCGTTACTACTTACTGCTGACATTTTTTCGTGTCTTAATTAATTATTAATACGACGCTGGATTTTTGATGTTGTTGTTCCATATTTTGTTTCTTAACACAATATATTGGTTCAAAAAACAAAAACTCATCATCCTTGAATTCGATTATACGATCGCTTTTCCAAATTATATAATATAGCATGTGCCTGCATATAATGTACACACTTGGTTGGAGTAGGTAGTGTTAGAACGAAAATACATTCATGACATCCAATATTTATTCATGACTTCTTTCAGTAAACGAGTTTCTTGCGTTTAAGCGCCTAATGTTTTCAAGAGGATTATTTATTTTTCTGTAAATTTATAGGAATACAATTCATGGGATAGGTAACGGATGAAAGCACTACCTAAGTCTTAAGTATTTATATTTGTTATGTAATATATTTTATGTGTGATATGTGACTAGTCAAAAATGAATGACTCTGGGGAAATTTGAAATATTTTTAATATACAACTATGATTTGAAATTATTATTCAAACATCTCGTTCAAATAACATGCAGACAAAACAAAAATCTATGTTGAATACCTATTGATAAAAACGTACTGCTGAGTAGTAATAAAAAGCGTCCATTCTACATAGAAAACAAAAATAAACCACAAAATATTACTGAATAAATTATAAAATATAAGTCATTCGTGATCATCAGACCATTTTGTTTTACAAAACATGGCTAATTAGTAATAATATAATATAGGTAATAACCTACTTATTTTTGAGTGGATTACATCGCGCGTAATGACTATTAACACTTAATCTAGATAACCTTAGACACTGAAACGTAACGCCTAAAAAATCATCCCAAACATTATTGAATTTGAATTTATGACAACATATCAAAAACACAACTATACCTGTAAAATGTATTAGTATAATAGATAACAGTCCATATCAATACTTATTAAACAGTTATAAATTATAATTTTAGCCATAATATATAATTGTTTGTAAGCCGTCCCAACGTTACTTTTCAGTCAATATAACGAAAACAATAAATTCCATATAATTATATCAACATTTACAAGTTGCACTATTTTTACCAACTCATAAATCATATAAATAAGCAAGAAATATACGAATGAGCAATATTCTAATAATTATAATTTTCTAAAATTATATTTTTCAAATTGGCCCTGATCTTTTGCACCATTTATTATACAATACGGAATTATGAGATTTAATATCATGTGTGTGCCCAAATATTTTTTAGTGAAGTAAGTAACACCATCGTAGACGGTATTTATGTAAGAATATAAAAGAAACTCGAATTGAACCTAAGTAACATGAAATGTCGTTAAAATGTTTTCAAATATTATCATTTATCAACTTTGGCAATTAATGACTAGATAGTTAATAATCAGAACCTGTTTATTATCGTAACCCACCCACATAAATAATTGCAAACGCACAAAATATACTGCGGTGTATAATATTTTAGTGTTGTAGTGTTTCTAATATATTTTCTGTTATTTATAAAATCTACATAATATGTACTTAATTACGAAAAACTAGTTTCTTTTTCGTAAGACTATATCGTTTCTAACATCAATCTAGTAGCCATGAAACACAGTTTGATTGGCTCAGTGAAAAATATCTCGATGGACTCCCAATAAATGCACACTACTGCAGGGTGCCCCATAATCAATGTCCTGGTTAGACATATTTAGTACATTATTACATTTACAAAATAAAATATTATAGGTATCAAGTTTTTTTTTCACATTTTTCCACCACAAATATTTAATATGCCTCCCGCTCTGTCGACGGTTGTATGAAATCATAACGATGACCAAACTCGTCCCAAATCTTGATAACTATACCAACGACCTATTGATTATTTCTCTCAGTTCTTCAAGAGTTTTTGCAGAGGTTGGAAAACCAGGGGTTCAACTGGTTATTCTTGGTTTTTATTTGTTAAGTACACATGGATCCCGCTACGACCAAAACCCTTGAAATGTTTATTTTTTGGTACCAGACAATTTTTTATGGAACTCAATGCTTTATATTAAATACATGTATATCTATACTCTGCTCGGCAAGAGAACACACCAATTTTCTCATCACCACGCAACACCCTGCCAATGAATTCGGCTCCACTATGGCAGGGTAACGAAGCGGAAATGCGCAGAAGAACCGATTTTCTTTGCGCCATGGTGTGTTTTCTCGCTGGACAGACTGTAATAAATAATAATATCATTTAACTACAATTTACAACCACTCCAAGTCAGGGTGCAAAAACTTCATTCAAATCAACTAGGTAATTATTATAGCTTAGTTAATATTGTGATACAAAGTACTAGGTGTACTTACTATGGATAACTGATAGCTATTGAAATAATATTTAATGTCGAATAGGAGTTGTGGATTTCGATTAATCGTATATCAACCTTATGTTGGTATAATTAATAATTATACTGGCACGACACGACAATGATAATATTTTCTTCAATATTTTTAATGAGCACCTATATAATAATAATAATATAATATAGTATACAATATTATTGTGTAATAAGTACTATTATAACAACGTAATATTATATATACGTGAAAGAGCGAGGAAAGTTCATGGGTCGTAGCCAATAACGAACAATGAAAACAATGCATCTACAACTATAAATTATTTAATAATTTCGATATGAAAACGAAATACAAAATCACAAACAACCTACAGTTTCGGCACGGTGACGAGGTTCAAAGTGTTCGTGTTAGCGATTCCGAACCGTGCAACCCATGTACGCGTACATATCCATGATCCGTCAGATAACGTGTACTGCACGCTATCACATACTATTATATAGTTATTATGAGTTATTATGAGTATATTATATTACTGTATCTTACAATATACGTGCTGCGTATGTTGTGTGATATCAATTAAAACCAATAAATTATACATTTTATTGATCTATTCGTATGGCAAACGTATAGGTACACTTACGTGACAATATAAAAACGTCATATAGATACTTGTTACATTCTGATATACGTAGTATATTTACGTTACTGTTTACTCACGCATATTGTGAAACGCGTAATCCTGTAAAGTTTATTTACATCGAAAATAAAAGCGTCCATATAATATGGAATGACGTCCACGATGATACAATAGGTATAAACGCCTAATACTTTTAAATATTTTATTTTTTAGTAAATATAATAACAAAAAGGAAATTATTTTAAAGGTACCTGCCTAAACTTAATTATATCGAAAAGTGTAAACGTTAAAAAAAAATTTTTTTTTTGATAACTTGAATCATCCATAACCAAGCAACATAAACAAATAAAATATATTACAAATTCATAGTTAAAACAATTTTTAGTTTATTAATTAGAGCTTTATAATTATTTTAAACGTTGATGAGAGTAATTAGTGGAACAACATTTTTTGGGGCATCTATCCTTGTGCGACTCCACTTATCTGCTCATCGCCATTTTAAATACTAAAAGCCTATAGGTAATAGTATGCTCAATGAACTTCTTAAAAATGTATGCTGTCATTCAAAAAAGTAAAAATCTTAAAAAATGATTGCAATAAAAAGATACCCATTAAATAATTAAATTTAATTATAAATAAAAGATAGTGAAAAAAAAACAATTCAATTTTTTGTTCAAAAATATTTTGTACTAACTTAAAATCGTCTTTAAAAATGATTTCCCAAAACATTATAACGTTTCGAGAAAATAAGAGTAAGCCTTTAAATGAATCATACTATTCAAGTATATTTTTATAGCGAATCGTATCGAACCAACATGTAGAGATTTTTATTTTTATTTTTATTTTTGTCTTAATTTACCGGTCCAATAAAACCACAAGCAGATTGTTGCGCAACTTGATTTTACACAATTCAATTATACAATATAAAATACATACAATATATAATAATAATAATATAATGCAAATATTTTGACCCAGTGTACATGGTCAGCGCATCATAACACAATAATAAAATATAATAATATATAGCTATTGCGCTATGGAGGTAACCGTGGCGTATAAATAATATGCATACATATAATATAAATTAGTTAATTAATTAATCATGAAAAAAAAACCCGAGAAAAATAAAATAATAAAAATCGAAAGCGATCCCACTGTTTAAACTTCCATAATAATAATATTGCAGTATAGCATTATAACAGTAGTTGAAGACGGTAGTCGGCTGCAGGTAGGTGTATAATAATTGGTATACCTACCTGTAGCCTAATGATATGGGTATTTTACTATTTTGTTTCCCGGCGGCGACGCACTCGCGAGAAAAACAAACAATCGGAAAGAACGCATCAGAATTGTGTACACGTTATACACAACATTAATTATTATATACCATCTATTTTTTAATGTCCAAGTGTGGGGAAAAATGTCTTGCGTAACGACTAACGGCTGAACAAAATGTGTGTTTGACACGTCCATAGGTATTATGATATATTTTTAGGGTTTCTCAAGCGGCATTTTAAATTATATGACTGTTCATTGTTTACGCAGCAGAAAAAAATGGTATAAACACCTTAATTTTTACCATGACAATAATATTGTCAAGATGTAATACATGTACAATGATATACATATAATGTATATCATCACAAAGGTCATATATCAATATTATACGATCGATAATCGAAAGAATCACAGTAAAAATATGTTCGGAAAAAGTATTGTTCTATAGGTAGTGCGTATAGAAAAAAAAAAATAATACAAATTACACTTAATTTTGTTTAGATATAAAATATCGATAAAAATATTAAAATGGATACTAAAATAATCACGAATAAGAATGGTGCAGAGATTCATAGAGCCAATTTACTAATGCTGTACCTAGTGTACAAAACCACGTGCAAAACAGTAATATTATAATGAATTATTACTAAGGATCGACTAAATATGATTAGATATTTTTCGAGACTCGGGAGAACCTACCTGTAAAATTATAATTTTATTGCTAAAATAATATAAGTATGAACTATGTACATTTGTTTTATAACATTTTATTCCGAGTAATTATTTTCAACCGTTACTTCTTATACGTTTTCTACGTTTTTCGAGTTCTCTTTTCCCGGACACCGATCGATGACTCTCCATAGTCACCGCTTTAAATGCTCGCGGGCACCGGTTCAACAGCCTCGGCCGACGGTATAAGACGCTACAGACGCTGGATCCTTGGGAAGATCGCTCAGCCCATAGGGTACGGACGTAATATTTAAAATAATATTTAAAAAAAAAAAAAACACTGCAACGCGTTACACTCGGTGGTATATTATATTATGCACGACGTCAACCGGACGGATGTATGTGTTATTATAATTTATATTACACACAGTGACTTTCTTCGTTTAGAATAATTAGCCATAAAACATCTATATTAGGAACCTAATAGTATTATTACCATTGCCCGGGGTATGAGACGCGTTCGCGATTGATATTCAGAGGCGGCACCGGTGGTCGTATGCACATAATATAACATATTATTGTGTATATAATATAATAATAATTGCTGCTTATAATATATACCCGGGTAACACTATATTAATATGATACGTTATATTATTGTATGTACCTATTATGCGGCGGCGATCGTGACCTTTCGCCCGACGAAAAGGTGCGGCGGCGTGAACCCGAAGAGAAGAATATTCATACCTAGGTATACGACGCATTATATTATATACCCAAGTCTGTCGTAATAAGACGTGCATATTATAAATATATGCACACACATTATTATACGCGTCATATTATGTACCGCCAGATCGATATCGGATGAAAGTAGTCGTCCGAGACTAAATCATCGTCTACACCATATTATGTACGATGTATATATTATATATATAGGAATTCATATTACCTATACCGCGATGCTGCAGCTCCAGTGTAACCGGGTGGGCGTGAGCTTATGTGTACAATATACATGTACGTGTGTGTATGTGTACGGCGGGTGAACTTTCTCCGCGATTATGCATTACATCCCATATACGCACGGCGTGTGCACACACACATACACACACACACACACACACACACACACACACACACACACACACACACACACACACACCATCCAGTGATATATTAAGTGGATGTCAGCGCACTGTTTGTTTTCTCTGTCTGTCCCACGTGCAGCATAAACAAAAAACGCATTAGCGCAAAATCATTTTTGTATTTATATAATAATATGTTTTTAAGCGAGTAATCAAAAAGTAAAACCATCCGCTACAAAATGTGTAGAAAATAATATTTTTGAGGGTATGACTTATCATCGATGACTAATTGTCTGAACACACTGTCTCCAAACAATCTCATATCCATTTCGATTAACGAAAACTGTTTCGATTTTAATTTTAAAGTCGCGGAATATATAAAATACTTACAACACAAGAATCCGATTTTACGTGAATGCGTTCTGTGCATGTTGCGCGTGGGTCCGAGTTAGAAAACAAATATTGCGCTGACTAAACGCATCCTCTCACAGGTCGTGTACAAGTGTTAAATACATATTATAACGCGCGAACACTATCATGTATATATATATATCATACCTAGTCGAGAGTATCTCGCGCATTATATGATTATATGAATGTGTGTAGGTACACCTCTAACATTATAACCAAGTTGTAACACGGGTTGATAAAATTACAAACCTAACCAGCTAAACCTTAACTACCTATGGTATACGAGTGTTATAGGTACCCGTCGTCGTCACGCGTCTGCTTTTCAATTTAATCCGTTAAACTTTTATTATACGCTCGTTTTTTTATATTTTTTCGGCCGTGCTGTTTGTGTGCTCATGCCTATATTATTATAAATAATATGAAATGTTATCATCGCATCTTCGTAACGGTCGTGACGCGTCTTCGAGACGATGTTTTTCGCGCGGACACGCCGCCCGTTAAACGACCGTATAGGTAAGTCGCGAAATGGGCGGTTACAGCGTTTCGTCGATTTTGTAATGAGTCGCGGTAGCGTGTGAACGCTGACGATCCGTCGTAAAATAAATCGCATACCATAATGGACATCGTCGCTTATCCGGCAGCTCCGGATACGCGTATAATGTTTAGGAGAAGGTGGAGGAGGAGGAGGAGGTAATTATACGCGTGTCCCGCAGATTAGAAACAATATATTATCAAAATATGTTTTCTGCAGGAATAAAGAATATTATTATGTACCCGTGTTTCACAATATACAAAATATAAAGTACGTCTGTATACCTACGTCGTCGTCACTTTTACGCTCGGCCATTATCTAGATGGTGCTGGCCCGATATTCATAATCAAAATCGGTTCTGTAAGATATTATTATCGCTTTCACCCGAAAAACTCGACTATTATTATTACGTTCGCACGTATTATAGGCACCTGTACTATTTTTCCACTGTAGGTACTCATGTGGCTGTGTATAATGGAGGCATCTGCAGCTCAATAAATCCGTTGAACTCATACCAATAGAAAATAAGTAATCGCACACTGAGGGTGGAAACATATTATAGAGGGCGCTTTTCGGTGACTGAGTGACTCGATGTATGTGGGGTCTAAAAATGTATATAAATATTGTATTATGCCACCAATACAGCCAACATCAGTGTGAGATGTTTTGCACACCGCTCGTAATGATATAAAATGGTTATACACAGTTGTCGGTTGTCTATTAAATATTGGTGTAAGGTCTATGATAAATCCGAATAGATTACGAGGAAAAAACGCTTTGGTATAGTTTCGATTTTAATTAAACATACTTCACAAAATTAAATGTTGATGGAAACTTCTTTTGTCCGTATTATAGTTTATTTACAAAATATTTGAGGCTGCTATGCTTCTGTGCTTTTCCATAAATTTTCCAAATTATGTTGGAAATGTATAGAAGCTTTATAGAAACATTTCCGGGATCCAATTAAATGTTTATGGGAACTAGTATCACATTCTCCATAATGGCTGTATAGAATAAGCGTGTTTTTTACAAACAAAAAATACATCATTTGCACCAAAATTAGTGTGACAGGAATGACATTATAAAATTATACCTACCCATAATAATAATATATCAAATATGATTTGTGCCATTATTATATAAATTATAATATAATTGTATACATTTAATGTAAATAAGTAAGTTTATGGAATTATAAAAGTAATATATAAATAAAAAATCATATTGGTATATTATTATGATATTTTATCATGTGTGAATGTGTAGGTATGTGTAAGTACACGTAATAACCTACATCATTTTTTATAATTTATTATCTAGTATCATAAATCTTTTTCAGTAAATAATACGCAATTGTTCAAACAATATTAATAAACTAAACTTATAATAAAATATGTATTGAATATTGATTAAAATTGAACTTTTAAACGATACAAATATACAATTCTTAAGTCAATATCTGGAGGTAATATACTCCGGGAGCCCGTAGACGTTTTTATACAATATTATTTATATCCCTTTTCTCGTTTTATGCGATTGCACTTATTATGTCAACGTTCGATCATAATAACACTTTATGCTAAACGCCGCAGACACGCAGTATAGGTACGGTATTGACCTGCATAATATAGGCTCATAGGTTAAAAATATTACCTTATTCGGACACGTTCTTCGGCCACCTCGATGTACAGATCATCGCACAATTATACCTGTATAGGTATAATACGTTATAATATTATACTATTGTAGTATTGAGCACAAACATCGACTTCGTGCCCGCGTGTTGTTATAATAATATTGCAACGGACTCTTCCCCTCGACAGACTTGTATTATAAAAAAAAAAATAGCTTCTACACGTTTTTCTCGACCGCGTGCACAAGATCGCATTGTAAAGCGGTAAGTACACGACGTATATTTAGGCGTCGACCGCAAAACGGATTCATAGATAAAATATACCGAATTAAAGAGTAAAAAAAAATTTCGTTACGATTTCGCCACCCGCATCGGACGCGTCCGATGGTATTATTTACTATTATTACTATTATTATTTAGTGTTATTATTGCTATTATGATAAATCAGAGTTACGACGTGTTGCATCAAAAACAAAAAACAAATTTGACGGAGAACACCGAGCCCAACCCGAACACGCTTTCACTCCGACGCTTTCTGCCTTCGCCGCCTCCTCTTGGAGAGGTCATGTCTGTACACAGACGGGTCAACAGTTCATGACTTGATATTTCGCACACGACTGTCGAGTAAACAAAACGAGCGAGTGTACCTACGTTATAATAGGCAACCGCACATATGGGTGATTTCTCCACGCGCCGCCTCTCGAGACATACAAATAAATAAATAAAACCAACGATACGACTGTCAAGTGGGGAAAAGGACTCCGGGCGCTCCTCTATGATGATAATAATAATATTATATTATGTTGTACGATAATAATACGACTTGGCTTGGTACGTCTTTGCAGCTATTTTATATATATCCGTATAATCTATTATGTGTGTGCGTGTGTGTGTATTTTTATACTGTTCCGTGACAGGCCACTCTTTTTAGCGGACCACTTAACGTCGCGGAAATACCACCACAGATCAAAATGTAATAGTATACCTACTTTATATACTATAGTGTAAATACGTCTCGTTGAAAATATTTGAATATTGTGCGATCCAATGACCAAAAAATATATAATTGTAAAT
The DNA here is from genome assembly GCF_001856785.1 of Myzus persicae. Lineage (NCBI taxonomy): Eukaryota > Metazoa > Arthropoda > Insecta > Hemiptera > Aphididae > Myzus > Myzus persicae. The sequence continues at coordinate 590,871 of NW_019104222.1, forward strand.
AGGTAAATGGTTATTAGTTATAAATTATAAACGCTCGTGTTCAGCACTGAATAATACATATTTCACAGGTGAGTCAAGCCTAGCGTCAGATTAAGTTTTGTAAGAACCGAAATATAAGTATCGTGAAGAGGTGAAAATTTATTTTTTTTTTCATTATGTTTTTCAAACATCTAACGCGCCAATAAAGATTAATTTTTCCGAAAAAATTTAAATTTATTATTTTTGATTATGCCATGTTTATTTATTCTAGTAAATCGTAATTTCAATTTTCGTGCATATTTTCAATACAAAATAATCTCAATGTTTCACATCTGCCAGGCGTCCCGCAATGTCTCACTTTTTTCTACTACTGAAAAATGATATTGGTTCATACAATAGTAACGTAGTATATTTCAGTGAAGGACATCGGTTATGATATCATACAGTTTTTATTAAATCTTTCAAAATGGTATTTACGTACAACCTACTTACATCAACTTACCGGCTATCAAAATAACCTACACACTTTTAAAAACATTTTTTTTCAAAACATGGTATTAACTCGAAAATATAATATAAATTTTGTTGTTGAGCATACGCAAAATACAGGAGTTAAAAATTGTAAGTTATAGACATTTATTGCAGCAACTGTTTTTCAAACAGTCTAATTTCATGACTCACAGCAAATAGAATTAAAAAATACGTATAATAATATACTGAGTAATATAAGTAACTAAATTATAGAAATATAGAGTGAATCCTATTTTTGGGGGGACACACGGAATTAAATAATGTGTCAAGAAGCTACTATCAGGCTATTAATTCTGCAAAAGTTAACAGACACCAAATAATGTATTTAACTCTAAAAGTTTAAAGTTAATAAGGATAAAGTATAATAATAATATTATATTATAATATACAACTAGTACTTAATAAATTACTCAAATAAAAAATGTTAAATATTTTCAATTATTTTGTTTTCAAAAATTACCCAGGTCAAACAACATGATAGTGCAACTTTCATTTTTTTTTTTTATAACTAACTATTTTGTTAAAAACTCATCGTGACCCTTCTTATTACAGCGCACCGCACTGTAGAAGTGCTTAGGATATTATATGTTTTTGTTTATAATACTATTAAATCAATATGAAAAAAAATTGAATTAGAGTATGAACTGAAGTTATAGATTTGTACCTATACAGTTACTTAAATACCTATTTGTTTTTCAAATTAGCTGAAAAAGCTAAGTATTATCATAATTTACAATGGAACATTATAAATCTATAGATTAATTATAAAGTTGATTAGTAAATAAACTAATTATAATTAAGTTAAATGCTTAAAAGTAATTTGGCTCTATAAGAGGAATAACTTTTTACCTAGTCGTAATGCCTACATTTAAATAAAAGCTATAAAAAAAAAAAAAATGCCCACATTTGCAAGCTGTACTATTGTACATATATCCAATAAATACACGTGATGTAAAAATAATTTTATAACCTTGATGTACATTACTTATAATTCATACAAATGGTAGGTATTGAACGACATGCATGAATACGCATATATTTAATAAAATTATATGATATTGTTCGAAATCGTTTTCGTAGCATCCCTATGTAAACACCTTATAAAGTGTATGGTAAAATTATAGGTCTATATAATATATAAATATGACATAGCGATGAGTTAATAAGTCTTAAATTGTTTGTTTCTATCCATTAATAATCGACAAAACATTATTTGTTTTGATTTTTTTACGATTCACACACGATTTAGGTATTACAAATGTTTATATATAATATTTATACACACTGCATACCTACCGGCAATCGTTAATCGTGAGTCTAATGAAAGCAATGTGAAAATAATATATTGAATGATGTGCATAAAATACACGTAATTACCAATGTACTATGTACTTGAGGTTATGAAAAGTATTACTTACTACCTTCTCCTGTATCGATACAAGACGCATACTGCATGTATAGGTACATACGAGTAACTATAGTAACGAAAATGTGTTTCAAGCCCCTACTAAATCATTTAAATTGTAATTTGTCTAAAACTTTATATCCTATATCCATATACCACAAAAATAAATTACAATACACATTCTAAAACTATTATATTCATATATTATTTTATAGGTACTTGTAAGTGTTCATGAATCATTAATGTTTACTTTCATTGAAAAAAATTGTGTAGTAACACGCGTGTTTAAAAAATAGGTACCTACCTATTAAATAGATTATTAGAACTTTCCTAAGATATTTTTAAACTTAATAATAATATTAAGAACATTTTTAGAAATAACTTCAAATAATTTATATTAGTCCGTAGATTTTTTTTAAAGAAAAATTACTTTAGTTAGATATTAGAGTATCAACTCTATTAAATCATCACAGGTCTAAAGTCTTTAGCGAAGTATTATACAAATGTGCGATATTCATAAGTAAATTCTCAAAATAAAAAGTATGGCTATTTCTTAATTCACAAATAAATTATAGTGTATATTTTAATTATATTATATCTTATACTTATATATTTATATCTATCTATTCCACCTATAAAGATTTTGTTGGTATTTCAATTAGTTGTCATTAATTGTAAATAAAAATATTTAGCTTACATTTTTGTTATACACCTATTACTTATTTTATAATAAAATTATGAATAAGGATTTTTTTTTTTCATCGTTACATATTTTTATTAAAATGTATTATTAATTTTGCAATATTTCCGATTCCAATATTATTCCATTATTATCAGACCAAATAAACGGAGTTCGTTGGTCAATAATAATTCGCTTTCTCACGCTTGCAGATTGATTCTGAAAAATCGGTAGTCATAGAATTTAAAATCGTGCAACAAAATCTCTTTAATCATCAAACATTTCTTTACATCTGGTATACTTTTCTCTTTAAATTCATGTAATGACTTCGTCACTATTTCTGAGTCCATTTCTAAACCTAAGGTATCTTATTATATTTTTCAACAACTTATTATGTACATGAAATCAAAATATTTTTTTGTCAAATTGTTTTTTCATGTGAATGGGTATCTAATAACTTTATTTTGTTCCGTCTATAGGTATCATCATTCTGTGTGCTTCTTTTAATCGCCGGTTCTTGTTGGGCAGATCAGCAACAGCAATTGGGAATCCCTAGCTCTCTAGATGCAGAGTCTATTAATGACCTGGCCAAAAAGCCGGTGAAACTGGATCCAAAGTTACGTAAAGCTTTGCTAAAAGTACTCAACCGATTGGAAGAAGAAGATAGAGTAACTGAAGTAAAACTGGCACAAGTTGAATCACAACAATTCCAACAAAATCAACAACAATTCCAACAACAACAACAATTCCAACAACAGCAACAGCAACAACAGCAGCAGCAGCAGCAACAGGAGCAGCAGCAGCAACAACAAAGACAAAGGCAGCAACATCAACGCAAGCAAATACGATTACTAGATCAACAGCAAATACAAATACTAGGCCAACAGCAAATACAGTTACAAGAACAACAGAATAGAAAGTTACAGGACCAAGAGCAGAGATTGGAGCTGCCGCAGGACCAAGATCAGAGACTGGGACAGTCACAGGATCAAGGAGTGCAAAGACTACAATCACAAGACCCACAACAGCGACAGAACTCACAACTGCAATTGCAACTCAACGTTCAAGAGCCAACAGAAAAGCTGCAACAAGAACAGCAAGTCTTTACGCCGTCACAGGCGCCGACAGTAGCATTGCCCACTTCGACGGTAGCTTTGACCACTCGCACCGAAGCATTGCAGCCAACCCCGACAGTCGCATCGCCCACTTCAGTCTCACCCAAGGCGGTACCGTTGCCCACCTCGACGGTAGCGCTGTTGCCTCCACTGTTGCCGACACTGTTGCCGCTAACTCCTGATTCAGCAGAGACCACCAAGCCTGAGTTGATCGTCAACGACGACGTCAATAACGCGCCGAACAATGTGCTCCGCTCGACGCCGGCCTCGTCCACAGCACCGGCCACAAACACTGGCACCGAGGTTGACTTTTTCGAGGCACCACTACTGACGGCATTCACAGTGCAACAGGACTCGGCAGGCATTCCGAGGCGCATTATACCCATTTTCACGGAACCGGGACAGCTGGAAAGGCAGAAGATACAGGCCCTGGAAACCCGGGCGGAATCGGGTGACAGTGGCGACCGGAACACTGTTGAACCGGACAGGAACGAACTGGAGTTCCTGAAAAGCGTCGAGTTGTCGAAGCAACAGTTGCAATCTGTACAAACGCGAGAAGAACTACAGCAGCGAGAATCGTTCGGCGTACAACAACAGCTGAGGTTCCAACAACAACTGCAACAGAGGGCGGTGCTCGAAGAACAGCAACAGCTGCAACAGATCGTCCAACAACGACAACTGCAACAGCAACAACAACAACAAAAACAACAACTACAACAGCAGCAGCAAAAGCAGCAGCAGCAGCAGCAGCAGCAGCAACAACAACAACTACAACAACAACAACAACAACAAAAACAACAACTACAACAGCAGCAGCAACAACAACAACAACAACAACAACAACAACGGCAGCGACAACAGCAGCAACAACAAAGGGCAGTGGTCTTCCAGCCGCAACAACAGCAACAGCAACAGCAGCAGCTGCAACTGCAATTGCAACCTGTCCAGGGACAGCAGCAACCCAACCGATTTGTCCAACAACAGCGACTGCAGTTCGGTGACGGTCCGTTGGCTCTCCTGCCGCAGTTCGCCCAGCAACAGCCATTGCAGCAGCTGCAGCAACAGCGAGTCCTTAGGCAACCACAACCGCAGTCGTTCGGTTACGGGTTGTCAGTGCCCAGACTCCCTGGGGACTTGAACGTTGTGTATAAGGTGTTGGCATTGAACCACGAGGGCAGAAACGATAACGCGGTCGGACCTCAGCCGCTGTTGTTCTGATCGGCTTCCAAGTATGCGTCCGGAAATCCGACGACGTTGGCGACTATTGTCGTAATGTTATTATTATTGTATTACCACACAAGTTATTGTTTTATATTTTTAAAAATATTTTTAGTCGATTCGTTCCCTCCACACCACTTGCAGGGCCCGGCTCAGCACAAAAAATTTATCGTAATGACGTAATTTTCTAAGCACTCACTCATGATATAATAAATTATTATTGTTTTCCAAGACACGTCAAAAATGAGTTAATATTACCATACGAATTTCGATTGTTTTATAGCAAACCGGAGCACTATTGTTTTTTTTAAGGGCATTATATTTTATTCTAAAAGCACATCAAATGTTTTTTTTTAATAATTCGATTAAGTCTTGTCATCTACATATTATCTTTTTCTTTAACGACGACCGTCGTAACCGGGCAAACCGATTTTTTTTATTATGCAGTTTATAATTTAATAATAATAATAATATTGTTAGTCTGTATTCGTATTATTAAGTGTCGAATACTTTATAATTCGTTATAATTGTATAATTAATTAACATTCTCTTTGAAAGTGCATTATTATTATTATTATTATTTGTTTATAGCTAATATAAGTTATTATTTGCGAGTAAATGTGCACACGATGTATGTATATTTATGTGTTTCGCATCTATACTTTTAATGTATTGTAATATATATATAGGTTATATTTAAAAATAATTGTTTAACTAAGCATGTTTTGGTGTATCATTCTTCGCCAACTTACAAATATGCTAGTACATCTTGCTGTATTATGTTATTATTTGTAGGTGATTCCCAGGTATTATTTTTATTTTATAAAATCTATTAATAAATAGTATATATTAAACTATAAATAATAAAATATGTTATATCCTTATATTTTTTTTTTTGTTCTTACTATTTTGTGTTTTGTGCCATTTAATAAAAAATAAATAACTCATAGAAGTATAGGTATACCTTCGTATTAGTACATTTTAGTAAGGTACCTCATTGCAATAAAGTACCTACTACCTAATAGGTAGTACCTATATCGTTTTCAAAATAAATTTAGGTACTCTATTAGGGCGGTACCGGTTTCGCCCGAAATCAAAATTTCCCGTTTCACCCAGATACCGGCCGTTTCAACTAATGCCATTTTAGTCATTTTCAAATTAAGTTGGCAATGATTTTTTAATAATATATTATTATTAACTATTTTTAAAAAAAAACCATTATACACAATTTACACTATATTATTGTTTACTAAAATTTTCATAAAAAGTCATAGCATAAGTTTTTAACAAATACATACTCAACAATACATTTAAACTAAAACTATTGTCTACAAAAAACTATTTTTTTAAAAAGTATTAAAAGCATATAATAATAATACATTATTATTTTTTACTAAAATTAAGTATAGTCATCACGAAATACTTTTACAAAAATCATTATTTTTTAAAATTTCTACACATGCTTTTACAAACCGGCCATACCTAGTAATTTTGCAGGATATATATTTTAGAAGTATATGTCTTTTGGTTGTATTCTTGTGTTTCCTTCGTTTTTTTATCTTTTGTCTTTTTGGGAATTTCAACGCTATTCATTTTAATATACCTTTCTGCCTGGATGTCATTGAGCATAATATTTAACTAGATTATGATTGGTGGACAGTTAGAATATGAGTTTTATTGAAATACGAGAGAAATGATTCACACGCATTTGTTGTGAGCTGTATGCTCGCCGAATTGCTAGACCATAATGTTGGACTAAATACCCTGTCCTCAGAAATATAGTTGTCAACTAAATAATCGCAATGCTTAACTAATTTTTCGTCAGTTGGACATTCAGTCATTAAATCTTTAGAAAAACAATCGGATACTTCAGTGGGTTCTAAAAATATTAGGCCAAAAGTATGTTGAATCAAATTACCGATACTCGTATTATTTTGTATTCAGTTGCTAAACCATATTTTTTAACCTGTTATTTTAAAATAGTTTTGAGTAGACAATATTAGTTTGTCATTTGTATTATAACTGTAGTAATGTTTACTTGAACATGTATTTTTTAAAGCTTTTGCTATGACTTTTTACAAACATTTTAATAAAAATAATATAGTTTTTGTTGTGTAATGCTTTTTTTTTAAATAGTTAATAATAATAATATATGTATATTGTTTTATTTAAAAATCATTGCCAACTTAATTTGAAAAAGACTAAAATGGCTTTGGACGAAACGGATAACTGGTCGAAACGAGCCGCGTCCCTCTATTATCGCCTGGTACCTAATGGGTTCCCGAGCCACTACTATTTTTTTTATAAAAAATGTTCAGATTTACATACTGCTCATTATCGTACCTTTTGAATAATTGCTGGTGGGAATTAGAGTGGTGCATCCAAATTGCATGCCAAAAAAATTCAAACTGGAATGTCTAAATTTGCATGTCGTCTCTTGGAGAGGTATGTCAGAATAAAATAATGAAATAACTTACTTTTCCACTGAAGGAACATTACCATAAGATATATAAATATTGTAGAAGGTGACATTGTGAAAAATAAATATTGGAGTAAAGAGACTGAGTCTACTTGCATGCTCTCGCCACTTTAACCCTTGGACTCGAACACCGAGTCGTTTACTCGAAATCCGAAAATTTGATTAAAAATACAAAATCAATAACGGCAGCGCTATCTACTGACAAAAGTAAACGGACGATTTGCGTACTCGTTGAAAAGTTCAATCATGATGGCGGTCGCCGTTCAGTTACTCACTCGGCAAGACAAGAAAAAAATAACACTTAATATTATGTAAATAATTACTAAAAACCATAACTTATACACACTCTAGTGGATAAAATTACAACTATACCTCAATACCTCACTATAAAAATATAACAGTCGTACACACATGCCAACATTATTCGGTAGAGAGCAACACACGTTACCGACTTCCGTTATTACTTGTTCCAACAATAATTATTTTGTTGATCTGTTTGCTGAGGAAAAAACATTCAGTGAACCCTCTAATATTACCTCCGAAAAGTGATACCATCCAATGTGTTCATCGAAAATGCACCACTATTAATTAATATTTTAAGGACTAAATGACATGATATTATTAATTTTATTTTAAATTATGTTATTAGTGTAATAATAACGTAATACAAATGTTTGTAAATATAGGTTTACGTGTAGTAAATCAACAGATTTTAAGATTTAATTGTTTCCAAATGTCGATGAATAAAAAATATCTAGGATGATAATGTCTGGATGCTACACAAGCGTTTGTTGTATCGGATGTGTCTGTTCACAAAGTATGACTTAGCGAATTATCGTTCACAGATTTCAGTAGTGTGTGTTCAGTTTGTTTTGCTATTAGAGTGAATTCACCTATCAAGGGTGTGACTAAGTAGTAAGTTCAAGATATATATTCTGAACTATTCGTATTAACTCTATTGCATACGAATCAAAGATATATCGTACACATATTTTGGGTGGTCTCGACCAGTAAAGGAAGATAATATAGGTATAAATAATAATACACTATGGAAAATAATACACACGTGGCTGACAGCCAACTCACAAAACCATCGGATGACGAATATGGTGGACCATGCTCCGGGATTATGTTGATGTTGATGACATGAGGCACAAACATAGCTCAACAATGTGTTGTAGGTGTTTGAGTATGTATGATATTACATAGGTTGTCACACAATGTATGAGGTATGACGGTACGGCACGTCGGCACCGTTGGTCGGACAAGACTGGTCGGTGGAGTGCGGTCGGGTGGTAGGTTCGCGGATAACCGTAATTTATATTTTTAGTGCAAGGACTTAATAATATGTTATGAAATAATTATTCATGTCTGTGTCCACGTATAAAATAGTAGTAAAAAATTTAAACATATCAAATATTATATCTAAGTGGTTTACTATTTTTTTGACAAATTACATTGTACGTCGCTTTTAATTGTAAACATTATATTTATTCTTTCATTATAATATGCATTTTTATTTTATTTTCATTTATTTAAATGTTTACCTCTCCAATTTGAAGGGTTGGTAATTGATATTATAATCGTGTTCATAATTTTTGAGGGAAATCGGTACATTTCATTTACGGCAACTGGTCCACTTTGCTCACAATTTATTATGTTATGCGTTTGAAAGATAGAAACAACACATGGGAGTAGCTCTTATTTCTTAATGACTCGCTTTTTTTATTTTTTACATTTCTGTGATCTGTGTCTAAAATTTAGGCTATCAGTGTGACCATAATATTCCTAAAGAGATTGTAAATATTTTTTATGGGGTTTACACTGATCGTGTGGTAAATACTAAATTGAACATGATTGGTCGTCCGTCGTGCACATGCACAATTTTATATAATACTAGCAGACCCCGTACATTTCGTTTCTAATTTTCATCGACCATCTTGAATCTCAAATTAGGTACTTCTGCAAGTATCACTTAAAATTCTTTATTTGTGCATCCTTACATGGTGGTACGAAGGTACTGGGCAAAATTGCAAGCCTCAAGTTATCGTTGTTTAGGCTCTACGTCGATCAGTCAGTGTGTTAGTCAGGACACGTTCGATTATATTTTATTATAGCCATCCTGCCTGGCTTGCACGCGAGACTAGATTGTCATTATGAGACCAATATAATTTATTGTCAGGTACTATTACTATTATATTTTTTAGATCCCACCAGGTGCATACGTAAGTGTATAATATTAGATTCTGAGTGGAGCGATGAACGCATTGATTTTACAATGATGTGCGAGTGGGTGTGTGTGTGTTTGTGTGTTTTTTTGTACATAATAAGTAGTCGAAATAATACTTCAATTTTCAACTTCCTTTTGTAAAATTGTCAACTTTTATAGCTAGGGATTGAAAGTTTGAAATAAGATTGTAGATAAGTAGTTAATTCAGTTAAAAAAAAATTAAAAAATATGTTAACACAGTTTTTTTTACAGTTACTTAATTTATATTTAAATTTTTCACGTAATTGCATATTTAAATCAAGGGTAACGGTTTTAGTTATTTTGTTGAAATTTAAAAATATTATTCATGGGAACTTGAAACTTTTAGAGTAAATTATTAGATTTTATACACATATTAATTTTTCAAATGTATTTAACCTACTGTAATACTAATGCCCCATAGTAAAATAAATGAGTTCAATCATAATAATACCAACAAATATATGGTAGGTAATATTATAGGCTGACAGACCGTCTTCTCTCAGAATCTTTTTATGTGTACAATGATTTTATATCATTGAATTCAAGTTTAACACCATCCATTACAGTGACCCACTTGTAACTTACTGTACAGCAGAGTGACATCCACTTACTCACTTTTTAACTCTAAAGTTTCAAAGTTATACCACGTTAGACCCCTTGAGGTATGTACGTAAGCGCATATATTTTATGTTATATATAGAAGATAGCTGTCTCACGTGCATTTCGTTACTCGTAAAAAATGACACCACTATTATATGGTTCAAACTTTGTGTTAAATTCTTTACCTAATACCCGGTATAGTGATGTTCAAAACTTAAAGAAAAAGATTTAATTTTAGCTTTGATTTTTATATGATTTTTAACACATTAATCACAACATTGCACATTTATTTGTACTTTATACTGGGTTTAATATTTGTTAAGATTGCCATTGCCCTAATACCCTATTCCCTAATACGTAAACTTTAAGATTAAGTCATAAGTTTTTTTTTAAAACATACATTTTAAAATACCTTTGATAGCTTTAATATAAATGCTAGGTATATCTCTGACTTTTTTAAATCTATAAATGTTTTTTGTCATTGTTTTTATGTTGTTTAAATAGTTTTAAATTATATTCAACCATTATGATTTTTTTGAATAAAAAGTTTACCGTTAATTAATGCTGGTTGATTTATCCAATCTTTATATACATTAAAGATTTGGAACATAGTCACTTTGATCAGTGGCGTAGCCAGGATTTTTTTTCAGGGGAGGGGCTGATCAATTTTTTACACAGCGGTGGTTTAGTTTTTGATCGAATGCCATAGACCATTAAAATAATTTTTAAATTGTATTAACATTTCGGGGGGGGCTGCGGCCCCCTCAGCCTCCCCCCTGGCTACGTCACTGACTTTGATGGATTTTATACCTAGTATAAAATACAGGTCTAAAATAATATTGAATCATAATAACTATTTTATTTTCTGTAACCAATAGCAACCCTATTATAAACAAAATTATATTTTATTTTTTTCATGAGCTAAATTTCAAATCCCTGTATTCTTTTTATTTTCATTAGAATCTATAATTTTGTTTATATAAAATATAGCCTATGTAACTTTTACAGTCTTAAGCTGTGTATGGGTGAAAGGATTTTTAAAATATGTTAAGTACAGTTTTTGAGTGTAGGTATCTAATACAAACAAACCTACAATTTCAACTCTTTTTAATATTATAGCATAGATATAGATTCGTCCATGGCGTTGGTGTAATGGCGAGTAACTCTTGAATTAAAGTAGTTAGTACACAGAATAGATAAAATTTCACCTATTCTGTGTTTGGTAGGTATTTAGTAACTATTTATTTTCCTATTTACAGAACATGTGCTGTCTCATTAGTCATTATTCCTTAATCCTTATACTATGTCGGCACTTCAGCAGTATGTGTACTCTGTTAAAAGTCTTTCAAAAAGTGTCCATGCTCAAAAGCATTATTCAAACCATCAATAAACAAAACAAATAGAAAGTGGGAAAGGTGGTACAACGGTAGCTATGCACGTAACTGCTGAGCGACGACCAGAGATTGTACACCCATTGCGTCAACGAGTTCACGTTGCAGCACAGTTTACTGCCTATTATTTTTATCTCTCAACTAGAATATACATAAATAGTTCTAGAGATGTACAACATGGATTAGGATGTATGAGTTCGTCCAATTTATTGGTCAAAACCTATTTAAAAAAAAAGTTTGTTAATAGTTGAATGTAATTGAGAATTTGAGATATATATTTTTTTAAGCTATATAGTTCATAGAAATGAATAGCTAACAATTTACAATATTTTCAACGAATATAAATATTACAATCCAGGAAAAAAATTATTCTAATTAAAGTTTAAATTAGAAATGACTTTGGTTAGATTAGAAACCAACTAGACAAACAATTTGCTGTCAAAAACCACCCTAAAAGTTTAAAATCAAAAAATTTGTATGCTATTTGTCGTGTATAGCGTATACAGACACACAAAACAAAAACATATCCATATAAAAACAATCTGTCTTCGATTAAATAAAATAATACAAAATTATTATTTATAATTGTATGTAACATTAATTTTTCAGAAGTAGGTGATTGCGATGTTGATGTCTTGAAATACATGGACGACCATAATATGCAGAAATGTGTGAACTACGCTCAGAAATTTGCCAAATTTCAAGAAATGTTGAAATCTGAAGATACTGTTGTGTCAGTTAAGAAAGGTCAACTCTATGAAGACCATGCTTGTGAATCACGTATTCAAAAATCGGTTCCCATTAAGTATGCAACATTAACACGGTTTTTTTAAATCTGTTTTCTTTAACCAATTATTATTATTTTATTCACTTTTATTCATTTATTATTTTTACATAATTATCATAGGACCTAATCCATTAGATATTCATAGAAACTTTGATAAAATTACTTTTCTTCACTTTTATTAATTTGAAATTTAATTGGATAAATTATTTTATATTTAGGTATATATTATTTTATTTTTAATAAGCAAATAAACGATTTTATTAAATTCAATTTTTGGATACAAAATGAAAATAAAATTGGGTTTTAATATTTATTTAATTAATATGAAAAAGAACTGAAATTTGTAAATATTGTCCACCATTATCAGTAAATATAAGACAGGCCCATGATAAAGGAAATTTACTGGAATCCAATCCAGAATATCTCGAAAATGAGTACTTACCTAATATTACTAAGTACATAATATTTAAATGATTAAATTTCACATTGAAGTGTTAATTTTTCCAAATTATTACAAAACTTGGGGAGACTCCGGTAAATGAAATTACTATGTCCCTCCTAGGTAAAATTATAATTTTGACTTTATTGAAAATTCAGTTGATGCTGTTCAAGTTGTATCATGTCAATATTTCGTTTTTAAGCGTTTGGATATCAAGAATTAAAAAGTATAATATTATATATAGTAACTTATCTCAAAAAATACGTAGTTGTTTAAATAAATTATGTTATACAAATAAAAATAATAATAATAATAATAATAATAATAATATATGTAATTGAAAGAAATGAAAAAATGTTTTTATTTATATTTATTCCATTGTTTGAAATAAATATCCATAGTGAACGAAGTCAACCATTGTAATCAATTATAACATCGGTTTTAACAAAAACCAATACGTGCCCCGAAGTTACACTTTTTTACTGATCACTTCGGACAAAATTAAACTTTTGAAAAAATTGGGAACTTGTTGAACTTTTGATTATTATTCTGCTGTATGATTTCGACTTACTTAAAGAAAACGGTATATTTTTTTCATTATTTTAGAAACAATACATAGGTACCTACTAAGATTAATATTTAAAATAGTTCAAATCTGTCTGGAGAGACCCCATTTTATGGTAAGTACAATATAATAGAACATTCACCACTGTTAGATGATTGAATCTTTCCGATTTGTTACACACTATATACTCGGCTCGGATGCGTATACGCGTATACAATGGCCTATTCTTCGGCTCCCTTGCATTCACTGGTTAGCAGTGTCGATTGATTTTTTTTATTCAGTTCCAATTAAGCCCACTATGAATTTTAATAATAAGCCACAGCGTAACTATACAAATGAAACTCCTAAGCAGTGCATAATATACACGCGATATCAGTGCTTCTACATATGATTGAAATGTATTTTGGCTGATAATTTAACGCGCCTTATCTAATAAGTATTAGACGTGTTTACAAGTGTTCAAACATATATGACGTAATTTGTGTGTGTGTGTGTGTGTGTGTGTGTGTGTGTGTGTGTGTGTGTGTGTGTGTGTGTGTGTGTGTATATGTGTGTGTGTTGTGTGTGCGTGCGTGTGTGCGTGCGTTTGTGTGCGTAGTGTGTGGATGATTGTGCGTGTGTGCGTGTACAGTGTGTAGTGGATTCTTATAAGAGTAGGTACAGTTCATACAACTGTTTCAGTCTGTCTCGAAACGTTACGCATTTACGTTTCGTCGACTTTCGCTAACGGTTGCTAGGGTTATTGCACACTTGAAACTAAAATGGCAAGTTCATTGAGTCCTCTTCAAATTTCGCAACTAAAAGATTCATGGTCAGTGCTTGCACAGGATCCGAGCCAGTTGGCGTCAGCATTGGTAATCAGGTACCTATTTACACATACATTCAAATATAATATTTCTTTACTCATCATAGATCTGTTTATGGCCCATTAAAAAAAATTTAATCCACCTATTTGAATTTCCTGCGATTTTGAGTTCAATATGTTATTCTTGTGAGACGAAATAACGAATCGACGAGTAAATGATATGCGAATCAAATATAAAACCACTCTTGATAAAATGTGTTTCAAATGTTCATCAATAAAAATTAATTTTAATATAAAACCACGAACTTTTGAGGGAATGTATAGGTACACAAAAACAAGTTACTGTTTGAAAATCATTCTATTTAATATAATTAATATCTTAGTAATCAGCATGTCATTAATAGGTTACTAAAAATGCCCTATTAAAATCGATAATTTTATACACACCAATATAGCTTTTAAATAAATAATTGTCATACATTCGTTAATAGTTTAATTAATCTCATGAAATCCATTTTCAAAATGAATCTAGTATTCATATCATAACCATTTTAGTATTATTAAGCTTATTAATTTCATCACTTTAAATAATTGGTTCATGTCTTGGGATTTTAACTGTTGAAATGACTTCCAGCGTTTGATTGACACAATAACATTAAACATGACAAGTCGAGGTTATAAATCACGGTACCATACATTACATTTTACTTTGGAATTATTACTCTTATAACGTTGTATTCCTCACATAAAACATTAAAAATAATAGATAATAATAAAAAAAACAATATATTAACTAAAATATATTTCTTTCATCTATATTTGTTAAATTTTTTACTACGATAACCCTTCCATTATAAGAATTGTGCGGGCAATAAAATATTTTTCTATTTCATTTAGTATGCAAAGTATAAATTACTTTTGATAGTACATGTTTCTCGGCATTAAATTGATTTCTTAATAATATTTATTACCATAAGGTTGTTCAAAGAAAATCCTGAGTATCAATCATTATTCAAGCGGCTTAAGAACTTATCAATAGACGAACTTGCTTCTAATCCCCAGTTTATGTCACATGCATCGAAGGTAGGAGCTGCATTGGGGTTGACTATCGATCACCTTGACAAACCTGAAGAATTAGAAAAAATACTAACAAATCTTGGAATTAAACATAAAAAATACGGACTCACAGCGAAACATTTTCAGGTGAGTGCATATTTATTACTAACATATTAGTTATAAAGTCTAACAAAACATATTTTATAGTTTATTTAAAATCATAAAATAATCAAATACAATCATGGAAAAAATATATTTAGCTGAAAAACTTAAATATTATAACAATTATATAAATATAATTGCCTATTTTATATAGATAATAAGATTTATAATAAACTTCATATACACAAGAAATTATGATACCTATATAATGATACTATGCATAATTGTTATTAAAGGGAGATTAGAGTTTTATTTTTTTACGTAGAAGTTTGTTTAATGTATTATAATTTATAGTGTCATGTTATATCTACCGTTTATTCACTGTTAAATATTTAGTTGCATTCCTACAAACCACAAAACCCATAAAAAAATTAATTGAAAAATAAAATGTTTTCACCACAACTATAATGAAGGTTTAGTACCAAAATCCGTCTAGTATATTATAAATTGATTGACAAAGTAATAATGAATGATATTAAACAATTTAAAAATTAAATATTAGTTATTTGTTCAAATTATTTATGATACATTTCACAGTCATTAGTATTTTTATTTCAATTGAACCTATTTAATTTTATACTATAACTTTTTTGTTTTATTTAACGCAAATGATGTTATTGTTAATTTATAACATTTGCATTATTAACCTAAACAATAGCATGATTATTGCGAATAAGTATGTATTTTTTATAATGACTGTTCCTTGATCACAATCTAATAAATAAATAATACTGTGGTATCGTATTTTTTATTCCACGAAATATCTAATTGAAGCTACTTGCACTTTATTCACATATAAATAATAAATAATTTCCAAACATATACTGCACTGATATTATACAAAGTAATAAATAATAATGTAATCCATAAAATCATAAGTTGAAATACTTGTGTTTTATTTGTTCGTATTGTGTTACTTGCTTATAAACTAACACCAATAGGTAATATAGACGAGAAATATATATTATTACAACAGTGTTAATATTTGTATAGGTCGTTTTAAAAGGAATAAGGTACATTTTTTTTTCCAATTTAATAAATATGTTACACATGTATCATATTATAACAATACTTATTAAATTAAATCTTTATACATATAAGTGGATTTGTTCTGACTGACAGACTGACAGAGAATAATCATTGAATAAAGTCTAAACTATAAAAAGTAGAGATTTGGAATTTTGACAGTATCTTCGTTTCATAATGTAAGTGCATGCCGAGAAAGGGTTTTTAAAAATTTGCATTTTAAGGACATCTTTAAAGCACACATGGATTTTGTTTCAGCAAAGAGAAATCGAATATTTTTTTGTATGGTTGCCTTTGGGTATAGCGAACAAAACTATATCAGTAAATTATTATTTACGTACAAACAAAAATTCAGTTTCTGAATAATAAACTTAACAACAACAAATTGAACAAAGTTTAAATTATATAAGAGGTAGAATCATTTGCAATGTAGTATCGTCTAGCACCTAGTATCGATGATATATGAGTAAAACAAATTTATTATTCACAAGTATGTTGTAACATAGTACCTACCTAATTTTAAGTTTAAACAATACAATAATTATATTGGTTGGATTTATTTAATTTTTATATTTAAATGTTTTGTAAATAATAATTAAATATTTAAAATAACCTTATTTTGATAATTGAGAGTAATTGTTATTTGTAGGTGTTCGAATTTTTACATGTGAATGAATACAAGCTTTCATATTTTAAATTAGCGAGCCATATATATAAATACTATGATATCAAGAACCAAAATATTTGTAAATACATTTTATATAATTTGATTTAATCAGTACTTTTATAACACAGAAGTAATAAAGATAACTAATAGCCAGTAAACATATAAAATAGGAATTAGTTCAATATTATTTTGTTTTGATTAGATTACGAGCTTTCAGAGAGCTTTTGGAAAATTCATTTGTAGTTAATGTCATTGAAAACGGATGTACAATATCACATCCTATTGTCGCAAATAAAGCGGATCTCAAAATAGGACTCTTGGAGTTATTAGAAGATGAAGGTCTTAAACAGTTTATAATGCCCTTCTATATTGGAATTTTGGAAGCATGTTCTATTTTATAATACCCAAATTTTAAAAACTGTGCTGTGAAATAGATATGAATTTTCGGAACGAAATATTCAAGTGAATCTCTTTATTCAACAATAAAAATAATTAAGTCATCTGCTCCTACAACCAGATCTTAAAAGCTTATTAAAAAATTAGACACGAACAAAATACCACTCAAACAAATTTAGTTAGGTTATTTTTTGAATGTATTATTTATATTAATTTACTATATATTTTTGTTTATTAATCCGTATTATTTTTAGCTTTATACCTATATAATAAAAATATTTTTTTACATACATTTTTACCAAAAAAAATTAAAACTATTGCTTTTTGTAAATAAGACGATAGCCGCAAATTGGCCACCCTTGGTATATAATGATATTAATGTTTGATTTTTGAAGGATGAAATAGTATATTATGTGTAATATAATGAGTTGAATATTTTTTTCGATCTTTGTCAATAATTCAATATCGATATTATATCTGAATAAAATCGAGTTTGACATCAAAAATGTTGAATATTAAGCTAAATACCTATTATGGTGTAAAATATTTATTGTTTGTACTATAAATGTTTAAGGTTATTGGAGATGTGTTGGTTGCTATGATATCAGAAGCAATCGGAAATAGTGAACCAGAATTATTAGACTTGTGGAAATCCAGTTTAACTTCAGTACTGAGTATTATAATTGCAGCATGCCAATAAAGTGAGTAAAACAATGTTTGTTTTTATTAAAACTCGATGAATAAAAAGAAGAATGTATTTTAAATAATTCGTCAGTGTTTTTATATTATAATAAGTACCTAAATCATTAATGAGTGAAGCGATATATTAACTATACAAGATTGAACGATGTATGTTTTTATTTAATTTGTATTAAATTATTTTTTATAGTAGACAAAAATATTTCAATTTTCAACTTCAATATCATTCCTGTTAGAAAACTGAATGTAGTTTGTAATTTGCGAGAGAAGTGGGGGTAAAAAGTAAAACTCCTAGTACTCTTCGTAATAATTGGGAAAAACATTAAAAATAAACAGGACTTTTTTTCGTCAATATTTCGAAGATGTTCTGAAAATTACAGTTCGCAATTAATTAATTTTTTTATTTAATGCTTGAAAATTTGATTGAATTCAAATTGAAAAATGTAATTGTCATTACAGTGACAATGTACACTTGCACATTCAGTACAGCAGAACGGTTATCTATTTTACCATTTTTTAAAAAAATTATTTGAGTTAATTAGAACTTTACTCTTGAAAAATTATTAGTTAAATTATTTACCCAAGTGATTTCCATAAATATAATAAAAAGTAAAAACCAAATAATTTAAAGTTAAATAAGACCTAATTATATTCAAGTCAATGTTAGGAACATAACTTATCATTATACTTATTAGTTATTATCATTACCTATTTGGCTACGTCGCTACTCCGCCATAGTTAATCTACTCAATACTCGTAAAATTAAATTTGTATACAGTTTAACTGTTAAAGTACAACTATAACTGTAGACTTAGAATGGCCAGATCTATATATTTTTAAAAGGTTTTTAAAACATTTTTTTTTGTAACATACGATAAAGACAATTTTTAATTTTATATTTTAGAAAGGTTAAAAATTTAACTGTATTACCTTTACACGTGTTATTTTCACTTCTGTCATTATTAAATTATTTATTTATTAATTTTTTTTTTTGATACAAGACCCTTACACCATGGGCAATTTTCTTGGCTATAAATTGAGGGTGGTTGTAGAGTACCTACTTCGGCTAGTGATTCGGACAGGTTGTGACTTGTTCTGATGTTGTGATATATTTGAAAGGCAGTGAAAATGTGATTAAAGGTGACTTGTTCACTGCAGGCTGTGCATATTGGAGGTTCTCCTTTGGTCATTAAGAAATTGTGATAGATTTGATAGTGTTCGGTTCTGATTCTTGTTAAGATAATTTCAAATTTTCTGGGTATTTTGATAGATAATGTCCAATTTTTTTGTTTATGTGATTCAGTTTAGTGGAGTAGGATGTCCATTTCTAGTGCCATCTTATTTGGCATTTATTTGCTATTAGCATTTGTATGCCTCTGAATGAAGTGATTTGTGTGAACGATGATAGTGGAGAGGTGATTGCGGTTTGGCTGCGAGATCAGCGAGCTCTTTTTATACGATGTTAGAGTGGCCCAGAATCCAAAGGAGTTTGATTTTGTGGTTATTGATGTTATGTAGCTTGTATATTTTGTTTTGAATATGCAGGCCAATGTCTGAAGGGTTATTTGTATTTTTAATATTATTGCTGGCGCCGAGGGAGTCAGTGAAGATGATAGTGCCTCGGAGGTGGTTACCAGTTATTAGCTCGAGAGCTTTTACTATGGCAATTGATTCTGTTGTAAAAGCTGAGTAGGAGCTGGAGGGCTTGCACATGAATTCAATGTTGTTCAAAATTACATCAGCTCCGATCCCGTTTCTGTCATTATTATACATTGTTTTTGTCTTATATTGTTAATAGTTGAAAAACATTACAATCTATTATAGAATTCATTAAATAAAATAAAGACACTAGAAATAATTATAAGTAGATATGTTATAACTTCACTTATAATAAATAGTTATCATTTATCTAGAATTTTTTCAAGTGTCTTTAAGTATGTTATATAAATCGTTTAAAAAACATTTAAAAAGTAAATAGATATACATGGCCACTCTAAGTTTAAATCCTGTTTTTTTTTTTTTTTTTGGTTCCTAACCTACTAGAAAATATGTATTTTTTATTTCTATTTTATCATTTAATGCAATAAAATTTGTTTAACCAGAGGAAATGTATTGTTTTAGGTCCATGACAACATTTTAGTGATAATTTCACGATCACGCAATTTATTAATTGTTACTATGTAGGCTATTTTGATGGACGAGGAGTGTTATTACTTTTCGTAATAATATTATTCGTATATTTTTGTCGAGGGTTGTTAATTTTTATGGTCTCATATTAATATACTATATACTATTGTTAAAATAAATTAATAATACGTACATGTCATGTTCTTAATTTACGAAACTAAATAACACTTAATCAGTTGATTGATACAATTATTATTGTTTTTTTTTTAAAATCATTTTCTTTATTGAAACTTATTTTATTTTATCATATGAATTATACGACTACTATGCATACTGTAAAACTAATATAATGTTTTAAAATATTTATGTTTCATTCTTTGTACATTTTTTTAAAAATATTAATATGTATGTTGTAGAATTATTTATTTTAAAAATGTGTTTGTGTGCATACTATGGTTAAGTTATTCTTAGATACAACATTTTTACTACAATATATATTTTATTATAATGCGTTTTGTATAATCAATTACATTTATGTGTTGTAAATGTTTAATAGATATAATTATACAAAAAAAATAATTAAAAATATTTAAACTGCATCGTTTTTACTAACAATAATGTAATAGAAACTAAATAGAATGTTTAATAATATCCATACAATCAATCATCGAATCGAAATCTCTGTGTTATCCCTCTTAATATTAAAATATAAAAGTCTTGGCTACACGAATTCCCTCTTTGCAAATTTTTCAAAAATTTTAATGATAAACAATTTTATCCAGAGTAAAGAGTTATTTAATAGAACATATATATTTATCATACTCTTTTACCATACTTACTTAGATACGCGCTGGTCCATACAAATAATATTTGAATTAGTGAATTATTATATTGATAATTATTACTAATTACTGCCTGTAGTATAGGTATCTAAAAAAAAACAGTGGTTTTTCGATGTTATGATTGGCTTCATGAGGTAAAATATTTTTAAATTTTGATATACATTGTTAGAACAATATAAGATTTTAATATTAATTACTATTTAGTCGTAAGGTCTACAACAATTGTTTGATTCAAATAATTACAAAAACAATTATTATGTATTATGTAATGTATGTAATATATGTACACATTTTGACTAAAATATTATTTGATATACTTATAGGATTAACCAATTTTAATAATCCAACATGAACATGTTCAGTCGGGCTCGTTATCTTCCCGAACAACAAATAACAATAAAAAATATATAATCCATTATACTATACATAGGTAAGCCTATACAATTATTAATATGCGTAGATTATCTGATATGAAATAGGTACAGGCAGTAAAATCTATAAATCAGTATGTTTAAATACTAAGATTAGGTACTTATAGTAATTACTATTATTCGTTACGTTATAAAACTCGTAATATTAAAATTAAAGTTTGGATTTAACTATCTAAGTGCTGTATATATCTAATAAAAAATTCAAAATGTTAAAAAATACATGCGAAATTATATTTTTGGTGTTTGGAATTTAAAAAAAAAATGTTTTAAACGTCCGTACCTAAAGTATTATAACCATGGCTTTTAATTATTTAATACTAAAATATATATTTTTAAAGCATATTATCTTAATTGTAATCTAATTTGCCACTGCCGTTTATTGTTCATATAATATGTTGGTCACATATGCATTCATTATTCTTATTGAATTGTATTATATTAAATTCTAAAGATAATGATCAATATTAATAACACTATTTCCTAAATGAATAAGCTTTGCTTGATTCGGATTTTTAAAATTTTTCTGTAGGATCTAAAACATGCAATACAAAGTTGAAATTGTACAAGAATTCAGTCTTTAAATTCCATTTAAAATAAGAATTTTGATGAAAATTGTCAAAACTACTCAAATTTTTAAATATTGTTTTGTGGTAAACAATTCATGAAAAATTTAATTTTTTTATAACCAACGCTTTAAAATATAATCCAAGATTCTTCAGAAGTTGACCTTAAACTTGACTTAAAAGTTAAGCATGAAATCACATTATTTTTATAAGCGCTTGATGTTAGAAGAAATTAGGTAATCAAACTTTAGATAAAAATTCCTTCTATACGACTTTGTTTATTTTGGTGCACCTAATGCAAAAAATATTAACAGTAGAACATAGAAACATTCCACTATTACTTAAGTTATTGTATTCTACATTTTTAGGTTATATAATGTTGACATGGAGACTATTAGGGTATCATCACAGATGATTTGGGTATCGTAGATATTTAAACCCGGCATATTAATTGTATAGTTATTTTTTTATAATTGAAAACATATTATTCTTAGTATGTCAGGATTTGAACATTTTCATAATATAAGCAATAATATTTTTTACATATGTAGAATTTAGATACATTTGAAGCTACATTTTTAAACTCAGACTAATTATACAATATTCACACAATCATATATTATATCATTATAATATAAGTAATACAATATATTCTATATTTCTATGTTTTCCGACAAATATTTATTATCCTACGTCTGTATTGATTTTAAAGTAAATATAAATAATATAAATATTAAATAAAATCATATTATATCAATATAATATCAATGGTATCAAAATAATTGATAATATGATTATATAACGATTTTTTTTTTTGGCAAAAATTAGATGAACCTACCCTATAGTAAATTGAAAAATGAATTCTAATACCTAACAATATTATTAATGTACAATAAAATATCCTTAGAAATATAGGCTGACACAATGTCTCACCGAGAATCGTTATTCATTGTAGATTTACAGACACACAATAGATACCTACAGTGATTTATTGTTCATTTCTAATTCAGTAGATCCACTTACGATTTATACTTGACATATACTGCACAATATACATAATATTATACTCATATACTACAGAAAATGACATTACTTGTTTTTTTCTTTAAAATACTAACAGAAAAATATTCAGTAACAATGGAAATATTGTGAAGTAGACTAATAGTCTAGTACTAACTATGACAATATTTACTATGAAAACAAAATTAAAATTGCCTGTTTTCACGATAATATAGTAGAATAGATAATAATATCATTATTGCGATCGTACCATATACAACCACAAGTATAATATTATAATTTATGGAATTCGTCAATACGTATTATCCACTTAATTTTAAAGTCCAAATATTAAGCATCAAAAATAAAATGTTAATCATTAAAACTATTCTATAGCTCCAATATGGACGTACGACAACTAAATCTGGGACGAAACAACCCTGTCAACATTCAGTTACTGTGAACATTTCAGCTATTATTAAAGAATAATTAAATAATGTATTTTAACCTTAATTTAAACACATAAAAGAGCAGTTCAAAAACTACACAATATAACGGTTGATTTCACACAAAACCAGCAAATTACAAACATCAACATTACATCTCCCAAACTTGGTCCTTTACCAATAAGGGACTAGTTGTATTAATGCGATGAGCGTCCAAATTAATTTGTGACGACTGTCAGTTGACTGTTGAGTGATTAAATGAGTTAAATATACAAAATGTAATTTTTAAAAATAAAACAAATTCGTTTGTTTCAGTTAATTTGATTGATGTTAAATGGTATTGTTAATATACATACATATTATATACTATATATAGAATATAGATACTTTGATCCTGTTAGATTCTCTGTGTTGTTTCTCCTTGTATGGTTGCAAGTTTTCTGATTAAATAGACGATCTACGACTGTATTTATAGGTGTCGCTCATTTTCGTCCGTGATTGGTTCCTATACGCGTAGAGTGCATGGTATCGTTTGATGTCTTTTGTTACTTGTCGTTACCTGTCGTCCACCTTTGTCACATCTCATTTAGTTATTGTCGTTGTGATTGAGCTCTGGCACGTCGGTACTCAACCGTGCCAAATGATTCATTCTTTAATTTTATAATTGGTACACAGCCCTTGTTTGGTTGGCGATAACCGCATAGTTTGTATTGGTGGCAAGATGGATTCGTGTTGTTTTAGCTCAGAAAAACCGTCTGTTTAGTTGTGTGCAATGTGCATGACAAACATTATTGTATGTAACAATAGTTATAATATTATGATTTAACTCTATCACTGGTATACTCTTAATCTCTTCAAAATTACGTACCCATCATTGCAAGTTTGTACACAATGTAACTTATTATACAATCGAAGTCTAAATCGATCAAATATCGCGCCTATAATCGATACATGGCGTCCAGCAAGCATAGCCGGCTGGAGGGTTGCAGTGGTTTTCCTTAAATTTCCAGATGTAAAATGTGTCGCCGTCGCAGTTTGGCTACGGTAAGTCTTCGACTGTGTCCGTTAACTTTTGTACCAATAATAGCATAATGGGCAAGGGTTCTAACTATATAGTTACCTATTTTGAATGATTAGGTTAATACGTTTGTTTAAAGCAAGGACATAATACATTATTATGTGTATTATGCACGGTGTGTGGTTTACAATACACATAGGTACTTCAAGTGACGCGAACATAGTATGTATTGACACGATAAGTGTTTGAATGAATGTGTGACAACAAACAATATTTGAATGAGTAAATATCGTTTAAACGAAAAATTATTTCATTTGTTCCGGATATTTCGATTGATGTCAAACCTTATTATTAAAATACATTATTCATAGCGTTTGTCAACACGTATGTATAATGTATATACTAATACTTTATACTAATACCAGTTATTCTATCGGCGTAAAATAATATTACAAGACAACTATTAATGTCGACATAACGTACCAACAATAAAAATGACGAACCGTTTTCAAACAAAAATAAGTAATTTATAAATATGGCGAAAAACTGTAAGGCTTTGTGTGTTGTTCATAACTATATATTCGAAGTGGGATTATTTTTCAAAACCACTAATGACCGAACATATTATTTTATATTATTGACTGGAATTCACTTTGGCGAGTGTTTGTGATATTATGCTAATCTGTACGCACTATGTAAACGAGAGAGGTTTTAATTTCATCCAGCAATACTACTTAATTATAAGCGTTGGTTGATCATTAATACCACGAGAATATCAGAAACCCTGCTGTTAGAAATCCTATATGTTTACAGAAGAGAGGATCAATAAGATTATATTTACGACCATGACGGATTTCAAATGTACAAAACTACAAGTAAATAATATTATTTAGTTTGTTTTCACTATGCTATTCATGCAAAATAATACTATTTATATCAGTTTTTATAATATACCTCCTTTTCTCGATCTATTAAATTTATAACTGACTTATATACTTAGATTAAATTGTCTATGAAGTCAAATGCCTGAATTTGAATCCAGCAAAACGACAGCATGTGTATTTTGAACATACATTTATAAATTTGATTCTTGTTTGAACAGTGAATATTTGCTTTTGTTTTCCCATATTATAATATTAACATAATGAAATACAGTGGAATTCAGTTATAACG
This sequence comes from Myzus persicae, assembly GCF_001856785.1. Lineage (NCBI taxonomy): Eukaryota > Metazoa > Arthropoda > Insecta > Hemiptera > Aphididae > Myzus > Myzus persicae. Next base: position 616,720 of record NW_019104222.1, read on the forward strand.
ACAATCGATTAACCAGAGAAATTTTCTTTTTTCTAGTAAGATGTATTAAATCAACTCGTTTTGAAAGCATAAAATCTAACATTTTATTTGCCTTGACATTTTTTATAATCGAAAGTTTTATGGTTAATTTTTTTTTAGTAAATATTAGGTGATAAAAATTAATACCTAATTTATTAATGAGAAATGTATTTACATATGATTTTTGATTATTCATATTGAAGTTCAAAAAACTGAATAATCAAAACTTAAATAGAACACTAAGTGATACATGAATCGTTGATATATATATATATAATATATATATCGTTGTATTACTATTATTATCTAGGTTCATGATGAAATGATATTTATCAGATATCTATTATCTGATAAATTACATGCATTATACTTGATCTCGAAACAATAATAATTATATAAGTGTGCCATGATAATACAGTCATCGAATCAGTTTTGTCGTTATAGTGGGTAATCGCTATAACTGTGAAGGCATTTCAAAATTAAAATTGTGTGAACATATTCGGATCCATTGTGGTCGCTTTATCAGTGAGCCTACTACAAGTTCTATTATGAGGGTTCATCCGCTCTACTAAATTATTAAACGGTGTACCCTGCGACCTATTATATAATGTCTTATACCTATCATGTACCGCTTATGAACAATTGTAAAAGATAATATAGATAATAAAATAATATTTTAATGTATGAGAATCAGAATCTTGTGGTGTTTAATTCGTTAAAAAATGTAATACTGCTGTTCACTGGAATGTATACACTTTAATAGAAATTAAGGGTCACTTATGCATATTATCTCGTTTGTCAAAAGTCCCACACATTGCAAACGAGTTTGATAATATTGACAGTACCTAGTCAATTATTATATTAACACATAGGAGATGGATTGTGATGAAAGTTTATTTATACGTTTTAAATGTAAGCCTTATATTATTAACAAGTATAGATATTGCGTTGAAGCAAAATGCAAAATATGTTGATATAATTTATTTTATTTAATAACATACATGATTTAATTTTTCATAATTGTTATAGTAACCTATAGGCTAGTGTATGTACGATACTTTTCACTCGATGGTATGACGTCATTATATCGCACGGAACACGTGTTGATTAATACGAGCTGGGCTGCGTTTTGAATCTACAAAACTTCAGATAATATTGTGATACGCGAGGTCAGTATACGCGACAACGAGGAGTAATATAGGTAATACGATATTATTAATAGGTATTATATACTATGTGCACGTCGATTGTATATCATAACGCACGGTATGACGCAGTACGTATGTTATAATGTTATATACACATCCTAAGTCGTAACGATTGTTATTTATGCTTGTCGAAAATATTAAACGCTAAACTTCGGACGGGACGATTTCCACTCGAACCCCCTAAGGCTCCGGACCGAGATGAAACGGTTTTAATTAAGATGATATTATATGATACGGATGGGAGGCGGCGGAGGCAAGTGCTTCTGACGCTCAGGACGATGCCGTGCATACAATAGCTGCAGTAGATTTAAAATATTGTTCGTGTATATTCTACGCGACATAAACGGAGACGAAAAACGGCGATCCTGTGCTAGAGCGTATATGTACATCATTACAATACACACATATGATATTATTATACAGAGTGTAGCGCACGTCCGAATAATATACTGCTTAAATAAAACGTGTAACATATATAATATTGTGTGCACAGCGCATGTATACGAATGTTATATTATATTACAATACTATTATTATACAGTCATCGTCGGGAGCTCATAAAAAGAGAATTTTATGGAGTATTATTTTATTGTTATTATTATTATTATTATTTATTATATTATTGTACACACTCGGGCAGTCGGGCTAATATAACACCTATGCGCTGTATTCGTCGTTTTTTATATTCAGTTCACCGTGAGCTACGCTGAAATAAAAACCGTATTTACGTTATCGCGGGGTCACGATGAGGGTACCACGGGCGTCCACGGCCGTCGTCAAACGGTTTAATATGAGACGTTTGTCACGACCTGGGGTATTATACTCGTGTATTGTTTACCTTGTACAATAATAACAATATAACACGTAGGTAATTAATAGTAAGACTGAAGCCGGATTGTCGACGATGAGCCGATTGACGTGCTCAAATCTAGGCTGCAGAAGCGACGATGTTATTACAATAAAATATATATATATAGTTACCTACCCCAATATAATAGTCGTATATTATCATATACATAGACATTGGATCGCTTTGATCTCTCGTCATATTATTAGGTGTATTACACACACTTTTTAAATCGGTCGCCGGTACGAAAGTTGGGGCTGGACACAGCCCGTACAGCGCGTATAGTAGCAATACATGGACGGGTACTGCGATTATACTACCCCTTTGCTCAGAAACCCGAGTTCTAGTGAAGTGGCGTACACCGTGCAAACACTGACAGCTGTTTAAACACTATATATTATTATATACCTACGCGTATTGTACGGTGTACATATTATAGCTGCGCATTATTACATACACGACGGCCATTGTACACTACTATTGTGTACGCCACATACAACAGTCTAGTGTAGAATTAAAACACAGCGTAACTCTTGTTTGGCCAAGGTTACGAGCAGAAGCGTTAAAAGTGCTCAGCGACGATAATGTCAATATTGGATTTTCTTAGGTTCGCCGCGCGGGTAAAAGACGAACTCGCAACAAATTAACATCGCAACACACGCGTTAAGCTCGATCGCATAGATAAGCAGGCCCCTTTACCCCCACCTTTACCGCTGGACCGGTCTACAATGGTTATATTATTATTATTATTATTATTATTATTATTATTATTATGATATGTCTTTTTGCCGACGATACGCGTAATATTTTACTTATTCGTGGGTGCGATGACTTTTATACGAAAGTATAATAAATGTATGTGCATACGCATTGTAAATACCTGCCGCGCTAATCTATGGACAGCAGCTGCAAATATCACTATCGCATTGAGCTTAATTATGCTTTACACGATTCACACATCAACACTCCGCGAGTCTCGGTTTGCTTTTGAACAATTCAAAAACAAACTAGAGGCAGTAATAATAACCAGGTTAATCTCTGGTTATTACCCAAGTTGTATCAAACTTACACGGTTACACACGGTTTCCAAATTAATATAAAATTACTTACCTTGAGCCATTTATGTGGATTTTACACAACTATACCTAAAGCGTATTACATTATACTATGCCAGTGTGACTGAATGTCGCACTTGTGAAAACCTTCTTTCGGATCAAATATTATCAGATCTAAACTACTCTCGTCCGGATTTCATCAAGCAATAATCAACCTCACCATCACCTTAAGACTTTTAAATAAATTATAAAATATCAATTTTTATACCTATGGTATAATATGATAACACGTTATTTATTTTAATTTTTTTATTTGCTATCAACTTATTTATTCTTACGTAGACAACCTTTGAAACATTAAAATCTCCGAAAATTCCTATGGCGTCGTGGGTCGTAGAAGAAAAATTGTAATAACTCAAATGAAATTACATAATATTATTACAACATAATAGGTATAAATAGTAATATTTAAGGAGTATATCGTAGAAAGAGAACAATACAACTTATAGCTTTATAAGACAAAGTATATTAGGTTTATGTGCATACTGTGTACCTACTATAATCGAATGACACCCGCACATGATAAGGACAATAAAATAAATACGCCACTAAACGAATGTATATTGACCAATTACAAAGGAAATCCTCGTCATTCGAACAGTTGTTTAATCCGGTACTCTGGTTTCACATCCTGCAACCTTTGAACATTCGATCAATAACGAAAGAAAACGAATGAAGCTTTCATGGTGTCTAAACTATATTTAATAGAAAATAGACATATAATTTTAACACATTAAACTATTATAGGGTCTAATAATATTATGTGGTTAGTGTTGGACCAGTAAACGTGTCTCTTATAATAAACGATATCGATATTGTCATGCGTTGTTTCTGTAATTTGTCAGCTGCCACTCATCATAATGCAATTTATGTAAAATAAATTGCATGAATGATTTTATCTTTCAAGCCGATAAATAATTTACCAAGTCTTACTTAGTACCTATACCCCGCTGCGGACTGTTGTAGGTAATTAGTGGTTAACAGTTTAAACTAAGTATTATATTTTACTTTTTATTTTTATTTTTAAATAACACATAACAGTTATATTATATCATTGTATTTTCATCGATATTTTTGTTCTAAATGTGGCAAAATATAAAATAAAGACATTTTATGATGATTTGTTTTGGGAAAAAATAATGCGTATAGTCGAACATATTAACTATAGTTCCTACATTAGCTTTTTTTTGTAATTGTATAAACTAGGTGTACAATTTAAAAAAAGTCAGTACACTCATATGGCTCAAAATATTGTACCTACATATTTTTTAAAAAACGTAAAAACATGAATAATCATTATACCACAAGGGTCAAAATAGCAACCCAAAAACTCCAGACTGTGACTCATTTCGGGACGTTATTAGAAGCCGAGTTTGGTCTACTTATTCCAGGGGTATGAGTGTACGACCCTCTCCAAAATCCTAATGATATTTAAAAAAAAGTGGAGACATGAATTAATTGGCACTGCCATTTCGAATTTTCGATAGTTATCAGAACCATGACAGCTCATATTATAATTTTGAGTAATCGATACCATTATAATCAGGGCTCGGAACTTAATGCATTTGCATCTTTCTCAGGAAGCTGCATATTTCAAATCTGATTCGATACAAATTCGTTTCAAGAACTGTGCAATTGAAACACAAAAAATTATGTTGCATATTTTTGCATATTTACTAAATTTAAGTGGCACTGCGAAATAAGGATCCATGTATCCTTGTAATGTACATGTATTCGTGCAACTTGATAAGAACATTTTGGTACCGTTAAATTATTGCTCACTATGCAGCCATAATATCTTTATTTTTTTCAGAGGCAAAATGTGTTGCTAATTCAAAGATTGATAAATATTCATTTATAATTTTAAATGTTTGCAGCAAAAAAAAATTACAAATTGTTTTGTGTTTTGGTAAAAAGCGAAACATGTTTCCTATGGACATTGTACAATTGGTGACAAATAGTGGCTAGCTGGTTGAGACAAGATTAAACAGTGTAGGCTAACTCTTCCAAGCCACGTATTTACAACACAACATATAGATGTTAGTATGTCACAAACTAAATTTGTTGGTATGATGTGTGCCTACAGTATGTTTATAAATGTTGTTGTTTGTTCCAAGGAACAAAAACAACTGGCAATATAACTTTCAATGGAGTGTCTACTTGTTAGTTGTTACCAAATTGTCGATCAAGATTTGAGTATTACCAATTTCTAAAATAGAACCATAGTTTCAATTAAATATAATTTGTACCTACTATATAGATGATAATGTTGTCATGTTGATACCGTATAAACTAACATAATATAAAAAATATTGACACGAAAAGCGTTTGAATTAATGTAGCGATAAACAATGTTTGAATAAGTAAACATCGTTGGAACAAATAATAATTTTGTTTATTATTGTTATTTCATTGATGTTAAGGGTTATCATTAAAATAAATGATAAATATAATCCGTCAACAAACATCCGGTATTTCATAGTGCAAAATTAACATTATAAAATATTTATTAATATCGACATAACGTACCTACAATACAAATGACGAACCTTTTTCAAACACAAATTAGTAATTTATTAATATGGTCAAAAGTTGTTGGCCTTATGCATTGTTCATATACATTTGAAGAGGGATTACTAACCAGAAACAAAAACGACTCAACATATTTTTCTTGTCTAGAATTGATCAGGATGCTTGTGATGCTTCTCTGTACATACTTTATAAACGAAAAAAATTTTTTTTTCGTGCGGCAATTCTACTTAATTAAGTACTGGTTGATCGTCATCATCGCAAGAATATCTGAGACCTTGATCGTAAAGTAAGTTGCTAAAAATGGTTGTTATATTATAATGTATTAAAAAGTTGAAGTTATAGTAGATAGGTAGTCCATATAAAAACCACTGCGATACAGAAATTAATTATTTATTCAAACCCACTGCCGAATACTTAGTACTAAGTACATCAAGACATGTATTTTTTTTAGGTTTATTAATGACGTAATCGCGTTTGACCGAAAACAGCAAATGCTACTCCGACCAACACTATTGGTTCATCCGCGTTCGTCAAACACATGCATGACTTGGAATAGAGTCTTAATCGTGTTATCAGCATATATTATCATTTACCACATCTGTAGGTGGTATTTGATGCCGCCAAAAACTAATGATTTTCCTACTATCATGTTCTACTTGTTTATGGATCCAAGCATGTTAGATATCGTCATTGTGAACGGAGGATGTATTTATATCCATAGTGTGGCATCTAGGTTCTGTGCTTTGAACAAAGGCTGGGAACGTTTGCCAGGTGGTTTGGTGGCCACTTCTTGTGAATGGACACAAATACACAATCCGAAATAACAATGTCGATGGAAAGCATACGACTGTTACATGCTGATTTTTGTGAAATAATAAACGTTTTCAGTTTTGGTTAAGGTATGGTTATGTTGGGGTATTTCACACTTAGTTTCATAAGTTTATTGATGCATACTTATTTGTACTTTGCCATTGGATATCCGCCACCCAACACTTCGTTTACATCAATGATTGCTTGGTGTTTACCACTGTTTCTAAGATATTCCCAAGTTATCATATCTTTCACACCAGCATTCTCGTAAATTCGTCATTTGCAAATGAAAAAGTGAGTTATAATTTTAATTTTAAATCTATCACTATAGTAATATTACCATTTACACATATATTAATTATTGTTATATACGTTTATGTTAATTTTTACATTTTGGTATTTATTGAAACCGTCAATGTTCAGTTTTAAATAATAAATGGATATTAAATGTTAATACTATATTATCAAGACCATGATATGAGTCTTAATAACCCTACAGTGCAGGGGTTACCAAATATGTCGGCCCGCCGACACATGTGGAATGTAGAGTGTAGTCGTGTAGACCAATTTTATTTAAGCCGCATACAAAAAATAAGAAAGTAAGCACTGTTGACATTATACGTTCTGGTATTGATATGGTGTAATGGTGTATACTTATCATTTTTGTTCTTTGGGTTTTACCAACCACTGCAATTTGTGTGGTCCGCCAACAATTTCAAAATGTTGTATGTGGCCCTTCATAAATATTAATTGGTAACCCCAAAGGAATACATTTTATTATAATTTTGTATTATTTTATTCAAAAAAGAAAGATATATTATATTTTAAATTTAATCGTAAATCTTAGAAAAACAATTAAAAACATCTTTTTGAATTTTTCATACCCTTTTTTTCTATTTGAGGGTATGAAGTCAATATTGGCAACAGCGTGTATTAGTGAATCGATCTGAATTTAAAAAATGTTATTATGAAAACTTTCATTATATTTAAATATTATGAGATGTACCTAAATGTTTATGTTTATTATAACTTGTCTACAAAATTAATTCAAAATAAAATATTTACTTATACTAACATTATTCATCACCTATCAAAAGGTGTTCTCTAAACGCACACTCTATTTAAAAAGCTACAAACCGAAAAACGTAAATTGCAGCAACAGAATTATATCATATTTAATTATGGTTTTAATCAATTATTTAAACAATGATGATTTCAGAAATATTTTTTTCGAAATCAAGTTTGTTTTGAATAGTTTGATAAGACATGATTAATAAATTAGTACTGAAAGATCTATAAGATAGTTGGGTAGCAAAATAATATACTTTATGTCGTATACTACTAGACTAAGCTGTTGTTATAAATAGTATGTTATTGTCTAGTAGTATAAGGTCAATATGAGTTAAATAAAACCAAATTTTTTCTATGATAAAATAAATATTATTATTATTACCACAGTCATAATAAATTAAAAGTTTTATAAGACCGTGATTGTTATCATGGTCGTTGTGATAATTATTGATAAAGCTAAATATAACGTGGTATGTTGACAAAATATGTCCATAATACATGTTAATAAAATAATATCAATTGTTATTGTTGAAACTAATTGTATCCACAAAGTTTAAATAAAAAAAATAAAATAATATAAGACAAATCGTTTTTCAGTTTAAAATAGTATTGTAACCACATGTCTATATTATTATACAATATTGGGATTTAATATTAAATTAATCCAAACATCACATTAACTACAAATGGTTCTTAAAATAACTGCACTTTTATGGAATTTCAAATATATTTTTGTATTTTATATTTTATATGAAACAGTGGCATAGATACAATATAAATATTTTGTTCCCACTTGTTTACAGAAAAGAGAAATAGTATCATATTTACGATCAAAATTATATTGCACTTGCGTTTTTCTTGATATCTCGCAAGCATTTGATAGGGTCTGGCACCATGGGCTCCTTTTCAAATTGAAAAAATTTTTACATCCTGTATACTTCCTGATAATTAAATCATATCTTTCTGACAGATATTTCAGTACTCGTTTAGGTGAAACCCTCTCCAGTATAGCAAAAATATCGGCAGGCGTTCCACAAGGTGGAATCCTTTCGCCTGTGCTCTACAACATCTACGCCTCTGATCAACCAACCTCCCCGAATACGCTAGTCGCCGACTATGCTGACGATAAAGTGTAACGATTTACAGATTACTGACGCGTCATTTATGTCGCGCTTGATGAATTTGCTTAGGTAGACAGAACACAGGAACGTAGAGTACGATAATATAAATCACTGGCATAGCCAACCAGTCGAGTTCGAATCGTGAAATAGAGACAACAGTCATCTCTACATTTTTAAGTTACATAATTAATTTGATTTACTATAGGTATAATAACCTACCTTATAGATAAAACATAATAAAATAATTGTTTCAACTCGTACTCCGCTACTCCTGTGATCTTCCATATACTACCCTTAAGAACAGGGTTACTCAGGTGATAGTGTACTGTATAATATTACTACTTTCTAAATATTGAATAAACCTTGTATACGTTGCTATATCGTGTTTAATTGTGTTAGTTTATGAACGCAGGTCATAAGTTTCTAGGACCTGTAAAATATAACTTAGAAAACTTTATTTTTACCAATTCAACAACCCGGTTCACAAGATCGGTTCGTGTAG